>NC_064226.1:8053250-8412625 GCF_023101765.2 Spodoptera frugiperda | reverse complement strand
CAAAGACTTAATTTTGTACATTGACTAACGAAACAATGGTAAACAAAATTTGCAATGTTTACTTTGGGCAGTAACAGGGAAGAGTCATCGGTATGAATCCATTTTATCATATTAGTGGAAGAGTGAGTCAGCTTTGCGTGTACGAGTATACGCACAGAAATCTTCAACAATTAATTAATTTGTACTTCAATTAAGTTCTAGTACAAAGGTTAACGTTTCCTGTTAGTTTACGGTAAACTATAGGAACCGTAGGAATGTTTTATGAGGGGAATAATTCAATACTTATAATTTTATCAACGAATAGGTAAAACATGAATAGGGATAATTATTAATAATAATTCATGGTATCAAGAATTCCATTAAAATTCCTCTAGACGTCAATTAAGACTGGCTGCCAACTAAAATCTGTTGAAGGGAAATCATCCGCTAGCGCCGGTTACATTTGTCCCCCATGGCGTTTAATGTGTTAAGCATGAAGTGATTGAAACTACAAAAGAGGTTCAGTTCAGTTCACCCCTTCCCAATCTTCCCAATCCACGATTCTCCAACAACCCTTAAATTCCTAACCCCAAAAGGCCGGCAACGCACTTGTAACGCCTTTAGTGTTTCGAGTACCCATGGGCGGCGGCAATTGCTTACCATCAGGTGATCCGTGCACTCGTTTACCGGCTTATACCATTAAAAAAAGTTTTGAAGATCGCCAGAGAGCGCTGTCGGCCTCTGTCAATATAATATGTCAACGTATGTAAGTAGTCCCTTATTCAGGTTTTACGACACCCCAAGAAAATTCAACGGTGTCATCGGCTCAAGCTCTCCTAAAACTACTGAAATCTGTAGTTTCTAGTTTCTACAAGTCGTGTTAGCGTAATGTTGTGAGACGCGTCGATAGTAAACCACTTTCTACAATTAGCATTACAATGCATGACGCTTTCTAGGTACTCCTCATTATTACCTAAAGAGCTAAAACTCTTTCTGATCCACAAACAAAAAATTTGGAACACAAAACACAATTTGTTGTGGTAAATGACCATGAATAGGTATAATCAATTTAAACTGAATAATTTGTTTATGTTTAAAGTTCATTTTTATACTGCCTAATGCCTATACTTACCTAATAGTATTGGTATCTTATAGTACATATAATACCTTTATTTGTACATAACTGTGATTCAGAAATTCTTTTTAATTTGCCTGTTTATAATTTATTGGCTGCGTAATTGATTAACCTTAACCTTTAATTTTTAGTTTTCCACACAACCAAATAAAAGAGTATTTGACAGTTTGGTTCTTGATTACAAAGTGTATGAATAAAAATGTGTGCTCATAGTTTTTTTTCTTGTTTCAGCCCTCCGGCTTATTAGAGCACCCGTTGTCGTACAGTTGCATGCAGGAGGTATACTGCATCTCGCGATGGGATCCTGCCAGGAAGTACTGCCTCCGAATAGTTATGCCTCATGGATCTCTTCTGCTACAGGTACGATTCCATAGGTAAAGGAAGTCCTTGGGTTATTCCTAGATGCCTAGGAAACAAGCATATTCTTGTCTCATTTACCTAACTATATCATTGTACTAATTAAACAATATAAGTAATAATGACGTTTGTGTTTTATAGGCTAACGATGCTTATACGCGGGACCAATGGTATCATTCCATTATATGGAGGGTGAGTAGACACTTACGTATTTCCTTCCTGTTGTGGTTATGTCTAATTGTTTACTTTACTCGACATGTTCTAACATATACGTTCATTTTACAGAGAAACATGATAAGGTACAAGAATTTCTTGACGAAGACTGTGAGAAAAGAAGTTGTTCTTAAAGAGTTAAAGGTAAATACTAATTTAGTTGCGGGGACATCCCTGTTATCAATTTAGGCGGTTTATTCATGTACAATATTCATTAATACTATTTATATGTTTCCAGAACATGGTGGATTTCGTCATGACTACACCTTTACAAGACGAGAGTGTGACTCGCGCGCCTCTACAGATCCTGACCGATTTACTATCAGAGGTAAAACATTATGCAAATAAACAGAAATCACGTCTTCATAAGTTGCTGAGCAAAATAGACGTGAATAAACTTTAATCTTATATGCGAGGTGTGAAATCTGCTACACACATGAGCATCTCCAATTTGATGAGAACAGTGTGGTACAATGTATGTATGTTTGAGTTCACTACATGAAATGTGATTCGTGATCTCCTCATGTAATCGATTGACGTAGGTACTCGGTATCTAGCACTAGGTACTTACACCCACGTCTGCTATTCAATCGCAGTCGCTATTCCCACAAATATTTAATATTATAATCTTACTGAAGAATGAACAATTTCACCATTCATGACGGATGTGGTTGTTTCTTGTTCTTATCATAGATCATGCAGGGCACTCGTGGTCAAATATTGACACTCGTATTACAGTAGTCTCCTACATCTGATATGCGTGTAGGATGCATAAATAACATTTGCTCAAAACATATATGTATTGTACGTTTATTAACAAATCGTTACTAATGACGGATTCTGAGACCAGTGACTCCACTAACCAGCAGAGATAAAAAATAAAAACAACTTTAAACGTTCTTGGGTATATGAAGAAGGAAAATATGAATTAAAATTGTAGCGGCATTCTGTCGTGGATCAACCGAGACCTATTTCTGAAATAATAGCTAAACATTCATCTAATGAGAGCATAACAGTAAATTAGGACATTATGACCCATAAAGCGATTAGCGAGAAATAAAAAGTTATAAACTGTGTCGGTACACAACACGCTGTAATGTAATAAAACTAGGTACAAAATATTAGTTTCAGATTTTCATCAAATTCGAATTCATTGTATGGTGTTCGCACGTCATAGCTGTCGAGCCATTAAATTTTCAGCATGTATGTAATAAGTACTTGTAGACGATTTGGCAAGGTTATGAGTTAACGTCACTGCGCGCTTATTTACTGCACTTCTAAACAATTTATATTACAGAACGAAGGAATATATCGTTCTTGAAAGAGTTTTACTTCTGGTTGACTCATGCGCATGAGTAGGTGTCCGTCTGCCAAGTTGTTGTTTGTCAAACAACTGTTTGTTGTGAGACATTGTGACTCAAACTTTGTTAATTAAATTAATCCAGTTTCAAAGCTCTATGACGCTCGATAAAACCACACCACACTCTTACTCTTTACGATTGTTACACATCCCACTCAAAACCATCTGTAGCGGCTAGCAATTAAGGAAATTGTACCAAGTTTTTTAAGGACACGAAAGTAAAGTAAAACTACATTTCAGGTCACATTTGGTCCACTTTTTCTTTTGTGACGCACATCTTACCTAACTAAACTGTCAGTAAACAAAAAAGCGAAATCTGAGTGACTCATGAGTGATGACCGTTGAAATTTGCAACTTTTCAGAATAAAGAAAGTGACGACTGGGAGGAGTGGGCGGAGATGGTGACGAGTGCTGCGGCGCCGCTGTTGGCGGAGCGGTGCGCGGCCGGCGACCTGTGCGCCCTGCTGGCGCGCCTGTGCAGGAGACGGCCGCGGGCAGCACCTCTACCTGCGCTGGCGCCACCCGTACGACGGGTCCTCACGCGCAATGTAGATTTCGCCAGAGCCCCCAATGGCAGGCGGCTCGTTAGAGATTATATCAGGTAATTTTCAATTCTACACCCTATTACATAGGACGAATACACAAATGGTGAAAAGTGGGTGTAAATTGTATAATGGCATTACGTGCCGTAATGTGCACCTATGCCTACCCCTTCGAGGATAAAAGGCATAATGTTGCATTTCAATTCACTACATTTCAAATTTCCATAACACCGATTACAATTCTAAAACAAATATATTTTATATTGTTTCATAGATAATTTCCACTAGAATAACAATCCACAGAAAAAACATTACTAGACAATAGTAACATTTATAAACAATAGACATTGTATGAATTACGTCAATCAGCATCCGAATCTAATAAACTTAGGAAAATAAAACAAAATTTTGTTTTTACAATAGTTATAATACTTTTAAACTTGCACTGCATACGTCAGTGTATTATTTGGAGCGACAATGATATTGTTTGACTTGACTGTATGTCTGAAACAATCACCAAGCCATTGACCGACGACGCTTAGAAATTCAAAAATGGTAATTAAAATGTTTTCTTCTTCATTTTTGAAGGAAAATCTATGTATCATAAAATAGCATAATTTTATTCAATTTCTAAATCTAAACCTAACTATCTTACACTTACAATAAAGTTGTCGAAAAGGAGACGAAAATGCAACCGTTAAAATCCACGTCTGTTTCGCATAGACGCCGTAACAGCTGACGACAATTGCTATTTGATGATCTACTTATTAGCTGCATAGCCCCGTTATTATTCGCAGTTACACTGTTCACAGGGAAAATAAATAATGTTCCCAGTGATGCTAGTGACCTGCTAACTTTGTACCAGCCTCATAACCTCATTTGGTTACAATACACATTATTAATTGCTTTCAGCAAAGCCAATCAATTCGAGTAGATACTTAAGTGACGTCAATTGATTTTACGATAATGCCACAGCTGTAGATAGTCTTCGATCTCACCTGATGTGGTGGAACCAATAAGGTTAAAAGTGCAACGGCAACGATCAAAAATCAGGTCTCTTTACAGAGATCCGGTAGTAGAACTTATATATGTTGGCGGTCCACAGTTCGATCACATGAAACAGAGTGATTCGATATTGATTTATGTATGGAAACTGGGCATAAGTTATTCATAATCTACATGGTATATAAATAGCGCACCAGCGAACCAGACGGTCGAAGTCTCTATTTTCGAACCACCCATTTAGCCGATATGAATTTATTAGATATTTACCCAAACGGAGCTAATATAAACATGACATATCGTGGTACGTTTGTACGTAAATGTGTAATGATTAAGTGCCTACATCAGTCAATTGATCAAAACGACTGTCATTGCGGTTTTAATCAAATTGACACAGTGGCGAAATTGGCTTAATGCCCAGTTTTGCATCCTCTTGATTCCTAAAATTTTCAATTGTCGAGACGGTCATCTCCCGTTTCTTTACCACAATGAATGAAACTCTTCCAATAACTCTTTCTTTTTTTCTGTCTCCAGTGCCTTGAGCGCGCATAACTCGGGCAGTTCCCTAGTCCGCCGATTCGTTGAAGTGACGCACGGGAACCGCGCAACGTGCCCGTATCCTCGAGCGGCGCCCAACCTTGCTGCAGTCGCCCTGGCCGCGCTGGATGACCACTACCGCGACTCTGCTACCCCACATGTATGTGACGAGTCCGAAGAAGAAGTCCTATGTTTTGCTGATATTTTGGAACATATGTAAGTAAAATAATGAAAATAAGTAATGAGGTCGTTACAAAAGATTTGCGTTAAGTAAAAATAAGAACGTACGCAGATAAATGAAAACTCACCGGTACTTTTCATTTTCAGGTGCGAGTATGAAGATTGGCTCGTCGTAGTAGGTGCTGTTTTGCAACCGGTTCCTTTATGTGCGGGCGCTATGAGCTGCCCACGCGTCGCTAAGAGGCTAGGAAAATTATTGAATGCGTTAGCACATGACCCACGCTGTGCGGCCCACGCATGCGTGGCGCCCGCCCGAGCCGCGAGGCTCTGCCCACCGTCCTGGCTGAGAGCTGCAGCGCCTTCAGACCCGCTGCTCGCTCTGCCAAACGAAGAATTATGTCAGATTTGGGGAGATATGGTAAATTTTATACATTTTCCATTTAAATTAATTAAGTATCTCTGTTGGTGGAAGAAGATTATCTAATTAATTCTTTTTTAATTTTCAGTTGGGAGGTCTACTCAATTGTTGCTGTAAACGGAAAAGTTTCCTGCAGAGTATGAGCAAACAGCTTCCTGATTTTGTTCTAGTCGCATTAACTGCTCACGTAAGTACAGACTCCTATTGTTCACTAAGTAATATGGCCGTGAGTGCTATTAATTCACTAACCAAATTAATGGTTTTGCTTACAGCCAGCTGCTATAGAGGCTCTATGTTTATTTTTGGAATGGGAGATCACGACTGGAGAGCAGACTCAATTGGAAATTATTGCTACGTTACAAGGCACCGAACTTGGCCAGAAATATTACAGAGATCTGTGCGAGAGACAGCAAAATCTTCAGCGGCTGGTGAGTTAAAAATTAATAAAAAAAAATATTCTTACCAACTGCAATAGTATATGCCTATCCATTTTTCTTGTTCAATGTCTTGCTTTGCTTAGATAAAACAATAGCTATTAAGACACTTACCTATATTTTGACAAAAAAGTACCTATTACGAAACTAGTTCTTACCTAAGTTTAACATCCTGATCCCGATAACGTGTTTCAAAAAAATTAAATATTCATTTATATACTTTTAATTCCAGCAATCAGAAGGTGGTCCTCGCCGACTGGCGCTACCAGTTCGCGCGACAGACGCAGACGTTGCGGAACTGTTGGACGCCGGCGCTCTCGGCAACCTTGAGTGCCTCTCTCTCGCTTTCACCAGCGTCACCAGCGCATGTGCACATCACCTCATTAAGGTATGTAATTAAATTTGCTTACGTATAATAATATGTTTGTTTACTTTGACTTGCAAGGCCAGGTCTTTTAGTAATCTTGTCCGTGTTTTAAAATATCGGGCTTTGTCTCTTTAAATCTGTCTCAAAGGTACCTCAAAGAAGGTAATTAGATTTTCTCTGAAAATTTCTTCAGTTGATCTTCAACTTTAATGTTTTACAATACTGAAAGTTGAACATTTGTAAATAATTAGTAGGTACTGATTGGAGAAGCATGATTTGGGTATCCACCCTCCAGCTTTATCTCATTTTCGTACATCTCATTTAAATTTTTTTTCTGTCTATAGTTGCCATCTCTCCGCTACTTGAACTTGTGGGCTACCAAGTTCGGCGACAGCGGTGTGCAGCTGATTGCTGAGCATCTTCCTAAGCTTCAGGTCCTTAACCTTTGCGAGACGCCCGTCTCCGATAAGGGAATAGAGGCATTATCAGGTAAATATTTTTCTATATCCAACAATCATCAACATTATATCAGCCACAAGACATCTACTACTAAACATAGGCCTCTGCCAAAGACGGCCTCCGACAAATAGGTCTATTGGAAATGTGCTGTTTCCAGAGGTTCCCTCTAGTCTCCGTTTAAAACATTGATTTCCAGTAACATTTCTAAGAAGTTTGGCTCTACCTGCACAAAATACATATCCTACTGCACCCTATAGTTTTATTAAAATCTACATCTACATTTTAAATCAAATAGGTATTAATTTACCATTCTTCTTCTTTCAGGCCTCTCAAACTTACGGCGTCTAAACTTGAACAGCACCAAGTTATCGGCCGAAGCATTTGAAGTTCTACGCCAGCGTCTGCCCCATCTCCAGGAGTACGACATACGGTATACGGAGGCCTGGTGACAGCGGGCTGCGGCCGCCGCCCGGACGCCTTCCACTTCCACCATATGAATTCACATACGATCTCAACGCGCTTTATCCCAGTATTACATTGTTCAAATAAGTTAATCCCACGGATACAAATATCCAACTACCGAATATTATTAAGATTATTTCTATTACTTTCAATATTGTTATTATTTTGTAACTATTTTTCACATAACATTTGAATACAAAAATGTAGAATATAGGTGACATGGATCCGGTATTGATATTATTTTACCGTGTAACGTTGCATTTCATGTGAATATTGCCAGAACCACGTTGCCACATACTATATAAATACATAGTATTGTATTCCGGTCTTACAATAATGTCATTTGCCGACTATAATGTTCTTTTATCGACCTCTATTGAAGGTAATCAATTCGAATTAAACTTCGTTAGGTGAGTTAAGGTTAATTTAGTGCGAACCCGAACAGGTGAAGTCGTGGTCCAATTTTGTCTGCTCCTAATATTTGGGCGACAAAATGAAACCAGCATTTGTTTTTATCAATCTGAACTTAGTTTAAGTTTACCAAATGTCATAATATGTTAACATTTAGGTCTGCCATCCATGTAAATGCTTTAGTTTTACGTCAGGCGCTACTGGGCACTACTTAATGTAATTTAAGACTATTTATTTATTGTCAACACCAGTTTAGATAATAAGATAATGTATATGAATAGGTACCTAGTTGATAATATTGCTTTAATTTAGTACTGTAGTACCTACCTATATGTTAGGAGTCTTTGGGCTGTGAGAACGAGAACCAACCGGTACAAGCGTAATTGTGGAAAGTTAAAACGTTTTATTTATTGATTTTTATTTTACTTGCATTATCTGTATCTAGCGTAATCACTAAAGTCTAAATTAAATGTAGATATATTTCAAATTGATAGTAAACAATTTAACTATTCGTACCTATATACCTAAAATGGTTATTCATAATGAATTGCGCATGAATGATTAATATTTAAAACTACTTATGTATTATTTTATATTATTACTGAACTATTCGTCAGTATACGTTAGATACTTACTATTACGAAATGGTTTTATCATGATTTCCGGCCTAAAACAATAAAAAATAGAGCTGTTCTATTTACAGATAAAAAATTAAATTAGCGACAAGACAGAGATGAGTAATTTGTAAATTTTGGTCTTTTAGTATAAATAAAACAAAAAATTCATGTTATTAGAATGTAAGTGAGACACTACCTACTCAATTGTGTGCGTAATTGAGGTAATTATGGCAAAATCGTGTCCCCGGTATTTATAGGCCGGAAACTGTTAGATAACACGTTGAATTGTCCCATAAAACACTAATTACGTTGACATATTAGAATACAATCCCACACTGTTAGATATATAAATTTATATTGCGCTATCACAAACGTAATGTTGCTCTAATAATGACTCTAATATCGCAAGATCTTGCACACGAGTATAATATAGTTTAACGAGAAGTGAACTGACTTACTGTTATTGAAATTATGTCATATAAAGAGATACAAGACTTATCCACCGTGCGAAGGCAGAAGTGTGAGTTTTTAATAAAATATTAAAATATATGTTCGGTATTTTCATTGTGTCATCCATTCTCCTTATTTTCCTAAAAAAGAAAACGTGCGGTGTTCCACAGGGACCGGTATTGGGACCAGTGGAATAACTGGATGCTGAGATGGGAGCTCCGGCCGAATGCATGATTACTTTTATCCTTCTTTCCGGAAATTGAACTTAAGACTTTTTCGATATGTGCGGTTGCAACCACTGTCTACAAGACAGTCATTATAACTGTACCCTTAGTACGAGTTTCCTTTACGTTAAACGAAAATGAAACGAGAACCCGTTTGATGCTCTGGTTGGCCGGCGCGATAGAACCAACCAATCAGAGCGCCGAACACATTCTCCTCGATTTCGTTCAATATAATGCAAACTCGTACTTCTATTTTTTGTGCATCCCCAAAAGAATGTTAAAGAATACGTAATTCTGGTAATATTTTCTTAGTAAATTTCGGAAATCGATATCCTAACAAACTGAATGATTAAGTTAGGAAGTATAGGCAAAAAAGACAACCAAAAAATTGGAAGTAAAAAAATACAAATAATATTTACTAGGGAATATATTTGAGTAATTTTCTAAATACTATAGTATGTGTATGATACATAATTCTTTACCTTAATTTTATACATGTCTCCATCACTTTTGAATTTATTATCGACTCTCGTAATAGTTGTGGCTTCATGGTAATATACAAACCAAATTAATACCGTATTTATATACAAACCCAAATCTAACAGTAACTTAAGCACTAAACTTGATTATAAGGATTCGTATGTAGACCATACAGTGTTATGCATCAAATAATTTAACATAATCCTTAGCAGTGATCAGTAAGCCATATCTAGGTACTTATAAATCACATTAAAATGACAACACAATATAAAATACTCATAGCTTTTGTTAAATTTTTATACAAAACAGTGTCGTCGCACATTAAAAAATGGAATATAAATACAGAAAATTTTGTCGTTATTTACGTTTGTCGCAAATGTATGCAGAGAATATATTCTCGTACGTTTATGGCTATGTTATAAATGTTGCACTTGTATATTTAAAAGTACAAACTAAAAATTAATTAATTAAATTATAGTAAACAAACCAACTATCTTAATATTTACTGGGATATGAATCTCGTTATCTCGAGCGCCATTAGAATAGCTCGGCGCGTTAGTTATCGAAGCCCAGGTGACATATTGTTATACCTTGAAACTAAAATACACCAGCCGTCATGTTACGTGAATCTAATTCGGACAAACATACAAATATCTCTCTCCACATATAAAAGTTACTCATACAAATATATTTTAATCAAAATTACCACAAGCTCGCATTCTCCCAAGAAAACGTTAAAGTTCTTACTACGAACGAATGCATTCTGACTATAAACATACCACGCACAATTTGAATAATTAAATATGAATAACAAAAACTAAAAACAATTATAGTATAACACCAATGTGCATTTTATAATATAATATAATGTACATAAATAAATGTTTATCCAATTTATTACTGAAAAGCAGATCAACATACATATGAAACACTTATAAAATTTCCAACAAACATTTCATTACCATTACATATTATAAAATAATACGCAAACATGTGTAAACTAGTACAGTTGGTGTCAACAGTTATCTATCAATAATAAAATTGCCTTAGTGTTGCAAACAGTACTTATGAACGTATGTGTAACAGGCATTTAAAATTGTAACATTTATTATATTATTTTATTGCAGTTCTATATCACAATGTGTGGAATAATCCCTTTTAGCACTTACATTATGAAAGTGCAAGTAACTTCACTGATACCCCAACCATCCGCGCCCCTTAAACTGTCTCCCATACATATCTTTTATATGATAATAGAAGACAAAAATACTGCTTTTACGTACCGACAATGTCAAGTGTGCATGTTGTTTTATTCTCCAGCTGTACAAGCCTCAACATAAAATTTTAAACAATAAGTTAAACAAACTTTTGTGCTATATTATAAGTTAAAACAAATTTAGAAACTACACTTAGATGAGAATAAAATCATTATTGAAGGGTCTAGTTAATGTTTAATTAATTAACCCATTGCTTTCACATGCTTGATTTGCATGTGTTACGTCACCGCAAGTCGATGCAGGATTTATTATGATAAAGGTATGTAAGTACAGAATAATTGTTGTCCCATTGTTTAACCAAAACAAATTACATCAATCAAACACTTCCACATGTTTAACCCTTCAGTTTCATGATTTTACAAATGACTAACATAATTACACGAACATAGAAACAGTTATTTTGATAGTTCTTAATAAAATACAATACTCCCCATAATTTTATCTGACAAAGGTTCACATGACTTGGATGAAATAATTTAATACTGGTTGAATAAAATTATAGAGTAAACAACATTATGTAATGATTTATGTATTTGTACAAGTTGATTTCATCCATAGCACACACATTACACCTTCAAACCATTATTATAAAATTTTCTGTAGCTGTGTCATTCCAAGATTCCTTTTTATTAGTAGAATGTAATGACGATCACGTTTATTTGTATTGGTTTTAGATTTTACAAAATGGGCTAAAAAGTATTATTTTAATTCAACAAAAATTTACCATTTCCTAGTTGCCAACAGTGATGACGACACGCGTTTACCGCTATTTAGTGAACGCTGCAAACACCGCCCACATAATTTCGCAGGCATCTGGTCGCATGGCTTCAGCTTCGAAATCTAGATCTAAAAGCGCGCGCACGCGTCTCGTTGCTAACTCATAATCTTCGTCGGAGAGTGGCGCGAACGCGTTTTCTAGTACATCAGCTGAATGGGCAAGCATCAACAGCGCCAGTGATCGCTTATCCGCGTGAGCAACATCCGTGATTGAACGCCTCAAAGCTGCTTCTTGAACCTGTAACAATAAAATAAAAAATAATGAACATTCAACTGTAACCAATTAATTACACTTATTATTTGCAATAACTAATTATATTATGTTATACTACTTTTCACGTAAAATTTAACCCATTCTCAAATTATAAATACGAAATAATAGAAAGTATATTTTATTTATTTACTATTTATATACATAAAAAACAACACATATAAACAATTGAGGTACATAGGTACCACATATTCCTATTGGAATTACTTCCTGTAGACTTGTGACAGGAAAAGTAAAATGGTTATATGAGACAAAGTGTGTAATAAAATAAATGAAAGTAATAAAAAAGGCCTCAAACACACATACATAAAAAGCCCATATACATAGAAATTATATATAGTCCATATTTCTTTGCAATACATATTGTCCAATTTCATTGATACCCTTTCTGTTTAAGTAATGCAATAATATTTGCATATGTTTTGGATGTCTGCATTCCAACATTGCTTTACCATAAACAATCTTATTGCAATAAGATTGTTTGGAAATAATCACCTGTTTGTGTTTTGTTAAATTATTAGTACAAATACTATTGAATTCACTTGCCTTTAAAAAGAATTTTATTGTACTTTAAACAAAGCATATGTACTCTGCTATGTAAAAAATAGCTGTGTTACAACAATTTGTTGATGTATGTTATTTTTTTATCTTTTCACATTATCTAGGTATATATCTACATATGAAACCAATTATATTAAAAGGAATCACTTAATCATTTCATGTTTGTAGATAGCACATTTATACATTATCAAAATCTAGTAACTTCTTTGATGGTCAATAAGTGAGATACTACAGCAATTTCCTGATGCAATGCACGTAAAAATGGAGTTTTAAAATGGGTGTTGTTGATCTACTGAGCTTCTTAATACCTTATAAAAAACGTACTATAAGTCAAAGTAAGAGTTAAGTATAAACTTATTATTACCTTTTTGACCAGGCGGCATTTAACAACGTTATCAGTCAAAGGATGGGTAGTCATATCAAACAGCAAAAAGTTCTGCTTTTCTGTTGTCAAAACTCCTTTTTCAACGAGATTTTTCGCAAGTCTCTCACGAACATTTTTCAACTGGTACTTTAATTTCATTGGGTTCCATGTTTCACCTGCAATGGTAGATTTATTAGAATTAGAGTGATGTAGATACAACAGTGAACATTTTACATTCAACATTTGTTCTGTATGCAGTATTATTCTATAGTGTTGTTCTATCTAGAATAGAGCTAGCTCTATTGTGTTATCTGCATCTAATTACTTATGGCACTCATAAAATGTGTGCTATGAACAGATTTATGTCTCAGCACAGAAACAATAATAACTTTTTATGACTGCAAACAAGACTGTGACTTATTTGGTCTAGTTTACAGCACAGAACTTCACTTAAATCTGAAGTAACTATTTTCAACTAGATTCTGACTTGATTTAAATATACCACTGCAATAAGATTCGGAATTCTATGCCCACTATTTTTAGTCTGGTCTTAATTTTGAAATCTACATAGAGAATTGCCAAGTTAAGTTGTTGACAGCCATAATAACCCGATCCGAGGGCTGTTGATTGAAAAATAGTAGTTGTATTATGTACGAATGAAAGTTAAATGGAAATAGTACAGACCACTTAGGTATTCTATCCAGCTTTGAACTGTCTCTGGTGGTTCGGTTTCTTTCATGTGTTTCAAGGCCTCGTCTAGCAATACATCACCTGTAGGTGTATCTGAAATAAACATTTTTTATGAGTTGCATTGAAGTACAAAATTATAGAGGCTGGTGTTAAATTAGCTCGATAATTATTTATGAGGATATTTTATGTGAAGGTAACTGTTTCAATATTACCTTGAATGACTATAATACTATAATATTGTAATTGTAATCATAAAAGCATGTAAGATTGATTTTTATCAATCTTATTGGAAATGTATGAGCCTATAAATAACTAGTAAAACCTCTTGTCTGTCAGTATATGAGACAGCGTACAGTCATGCATGGTTCTTCATTCAGACATACATAAGGGCTGATTTTTCCAATGCTGGATAACTTCATTGGATGAATATTATTGGAATTAGAGATTTTCCATAAAAAAAAAACTGTTATGTCAATTTTAGATTTTGAATAAAAGTGATATGTTGATTATAAAATCAGCCCTTGGCCCAATATTAATTTATAAAGGCATAAGAGGGATAATATAAATATTCATTATTTCTATAATATTAATGACATCATTTATTTGCAATTACCTATTGGAAAGTATTGGTTAAATTATTTGAATAATAAGGATAATAATCATTGTAATGAGTTAATTAATATAAAGATTTATGACGCAAATTCAAATGCGATAAACAACAATAATTAGGTAAACCTTTCTCTTACCTGATTTAACTATAACTTTTCTAGATAACAATCCCTTTCTACGCATACCAGCTCTTTCTAATTCTACGCGGCCTCTCAGGCCAAGTTCGATTAAAATACATCCTCTCAAGCCGCTGGATATGCAATCATTCCAAAATGATGTGTAACCCTGAAATTATCATCATATGAGACGAAATGGTCACGACATTCACATCGATGTAATGTTTACTTTGTTCCCACGGAACATTCTCTTACCTCTTTGTCCTTTAATCCTAAAAGTAGTACTTCTTCCATTAGTGTCAATCGTGTTTCCTTTGAATCCCCGTCATCATAACTTTTATCATTTTTCTTATCATCGACGTCGTGGTTTTCCTTTAATTCCGAATTGTCCTTAATTACGTTCACGTTTCTTCGTTGCACCAACCCCTCGGCTCGATTCATTTTAACATTTAATTAAATAGCAAAATAAAAACAAATTGATTTATCAGAGGTGAATATTTAGTTATTTTCTGAAATTCGTAAACGAATAGTTGACGTTTGCTATACGACGTGATGTTGTTGTGCAAAACATGGCCGACGAAGACATTCCGATCGTTCTGAAATCATCATTCTTGTTATTTATCCTTCTTACATTGAACAACTATTTATGATTTAATAATTCTAACTGTGTTTACTATATTTAGTAATTATATTTTAATTGATATATTTTTACTGAAATAACATTTCGCCAATGCTTTTATTTTCCATTCTGATTAAGTTTCCGAACGCAATTATTTTAATAAAAGTCATGTCAACGCTCTCAATCGTGAATCGCGATCACGACGAATGCATTAAATGTAGGTATTCGCGCATATTTATTGTGTTTGAAATATAAAATATACAAGTATGCTGTATGTATAATATTCATGTATACCTATTATTAAGTATGTTTTCATTGACCTTACGAATATCATATACTGTTTACTTATATAAAAATAGATTTTTGTTAATTTAGGTATTAAATTAGCCAAATCGACAGTCTGTAAACAGCAAATATTATTCTTATCCGTCTCATTAGTCGATCGAATACTATCTAACAGGTTAGGCTGAACCACGGAGTACCTACAGAAGTTTCTGTATTCCATGGGCTGAACCAAAATAATGTCTAGTGTTCGACACGCGGGTCGAGTTTTTTTTTAGCGTTGATATGTCTGCAGTCAGATTGTAACTTAGGTATTTAATTGCCGTATTGAATTCCTCGATTCACCCTCGTCATTAAGTTTGAATTTAAATCCATTGAGGTATTATTGGCAATAGTTTCACGTCTATTACAGACGGATCTAATTTCAAATTAGTGTTACAGGTTTGTATTTAGGGAAAGAAAAAAACACGTTCAGTGGGTAGATCCTGAACGTCGGGTTAGTCGGCACCGACTACCAGGCAGCCATGTGCAGGTAGATATAACTAAGTAAATATTTGAAAAGGCGTGTAACTAATACCTAGTGCACTAAAAATCCCCTGTAGTAGGTGTAGGTTGCTAGTCCCAGTTAAGATTAACTACCGTACCCGAAATTTTCATTATTGTTTATGAAAAATTATATAGGTAGATATGTGTAAACTTTGCCCGCGAAAATTTTCTTTGATGGTGCGCGTCTGTGCTCTTATGTTTATGTGATTCGTGTAGGACTCAATAAACTATAAGTGATTGTATTCATAAACTAATTTGTGTGAACTTGAATTAAACGATTGCAAAGCTTACACCTACAGAATGTAAACAAAAATAATTATGTATATTTCCACTTCAAAGTCCATATTGATTTTAAAGACGTTACGTAACATACACAAACTAAAAATATACGTATAGGTGCATAGTTGAAGTTAGTTTATAAGTATCTAACTGCCTGCTTCCTTCATGAATTTTCGAGTTGGGTAAAGTAGTAGATATTGATGTTTATTTTTCTTAAAATTTTCGATTTCTCAGTAGCCACATGGACTCTTGAATTATGTGTGAGCCCAGTACCTATATAGTAACATGATATTATCCCCAATTACGGTATTATGGTATTTTCAACCTAACTGGTTAAACGATAGTGTTACATTTAATTTAATTAGGTACCTAAATTTTCTTTAACCACTCGGGCGAAGCCCCGGTGTAAAGTTAGTTGTTCTATAATTATGTGCTCTGGATATTCCTCACGCACTTTGCACGTACCTACTAACTAAAGATTTGCTCCAGATACATTCTACGAATACCTACACTATAATTATCTATCTAGACTGATAAATAAAATTGAAGTGTCTGTTTGTAATATTGAAATAACCGCCTTTTACTACATGCATTCATATTACTATAGGTACCTACATATGATACATACCTACACCCAAATCACACTTTTAAAAATATTTTATTTAAGAAAACAAGTTTTATACCCAAAGCTGACGGAAGTCATTATTCTACGCAGATGAAGTCGCGGGCAACAACTAGTACTTACCAATACCAATACATAAAGCTGAAGAGTTTATTTGTTTGAACGCGCCGATCTCCGGAACTACTGGTGCGATCTGAAATATTCTGTTGTTGTATAGTCAATTTATCTTGAAAGGCTATAAAACATCACACTACGATCAAAAGGAGTCTTGAAACTTTGAATTTTCATACGTGCAACCAGTTTAACTCCGACGCAGTCAATAAATAATACAATAAGTATCATATACTTATGTACACCGAGCAACATTAATCGGTATACAGCCAACATAACTATAACTATGCAATACCTTTACATGTGTGGGTAATTTTATAGTAATGTGCATAAAAACAAACTAATAGTCAAACGCCTATTACGCACACAGTTTCATCACGCATACACTTATACTAAATATCATTTTCGTGAGGGTATACGCATTAATTCAATAATGAAATATAAATAAAAACAAGGGTAAACATAAAAACAATACGTAACAAACATTGAATAAATCAAATAAGGAACGATCGAGTTACAAAAATTATACCCATATAAATATAATATCTTCTCATCGTTTTTTATGTTATTCAATGAGATACGATATTTGGATTGTCACTTTAATTGCACGTATGGCGCAATGGTTATCACTTGCGGATAAAGTGACGAGACGCCGGTTCGAACCCAGCATCGCGTTCTTTTTGTAACATTTTTTAAACATTATTGAATGCAAATTTTCTAATGTTTCAATATCTAAATAAAAATTTACAATGTTTGAGGCAACCACAGAACTCTCAGGTTATTTTATTTGGCCCGTTTATGAAGTAACTACCGACAATCCGCAATATTTTTCTCAAACACCCCACATTATAAAAAGTCTGTATTCTTAGTTGTCAGTCTACGAGTATTTATTAATAATTATCCACAACTCATAGTCGTGTTTAATTTAATTTATATCTATCCATACAAAGTTAAAGTATAAACATATAAACATAACATAGTCGTTGTTTTGCGGAAGAAGAACACATAAATTATTTGATATTGTAAAGTGATTAAGAATATTGGTGAGTAACAGTTAGACATTATTTTGATATTCTTTACCTAAACAAATTACTACTTATTTCAATTTTATTCTTTGTTCTTCACTTTTTATGATTATATATTATTTGCCTTTTATGTTTATAAATAAATTAATTTAACTCAAGTTATTTATAAGTCTATATAACAACCTAAGTATCTAAATATATAAGGTTATTTTTATCATATAGACCAAATTATTATTATTATAATTGACTCTTTTATTTTGTATCCACAGAGGAAAAACAAGAAATGCAGTTATGGGTCGGCTGATATGGATATTCTGGAAACATGGGATATAGAATCACGCTAACGACGCGAAATAAGTAAATCCAGAGATGAATTCTTCGTTTAGCCACCACGGCATTGTGCCCGAACGCAAGGTTGATTCGGATTACTTCCAATGCTTTCTTCTCCACACGCGTAACAACGCGCGCCTATGCTGCAATCTGTGATATCACCTTCATTCTGCCGTTTTACGTTGCAGCAAGTCAGCGCTGAACACAACAATTACAAATCTATAATAATAGCTCATCGATAAAACAAAAGCAATTACAATCTGCTAGGTTGATCTTAATTTTGAAAATAATGTTGTAATTTTACTAAATAAACATTTGATCATTTGGATAAAGGTAAAATATAATGGTGTAAAAATGTGTGCGGCCTAATAGGTGTGATTATAGTGAACGAATTACTTTAACTAGTGGAATCATAAGTGTATTGCAGTTGAATTTATTTTACTTAGTAATTGTAAACCTTATTTATACAGACATAACATTCATAATTGTTTAGCAATGTGAACAAAAACAAATTTTAATAATAACTGAATACTCACGTTATCGAAATTTGATTTTTTGTCCATTACTAGGAATATCGAAAGTCTAAAGGAGACGGTGAAGTGATGTTATTGTTAAAATGTTGGAAGTTGTCATAATTTCTTTCCATTTAACATGTTGATTCATTTCACCACTCGTATTAGCCTAATTAAATTTAAATAGCTATAGATTGTGAATGTTAAAGGTGTCTGTATTAAATAATTGCACCACGATATTTTTTCATCCAATTTTTTCATGTTTTTTTACTTATTGGACATAATAACACATAAATAATAAATTATTTACAATAAAAAATAATGTTGTTTTATTCAGAATCTGTTTCATTGATACCTTGATTTTATTATACAGAAAACAAAAACAAAGCATAACAAAACAAAGAAAAACAACATAGTAAATAAATAAAATAAATACTTTTGGTTAGATTCGAACCCACATTGTCGTAAACGATGTTAGTAACCGGTTCATTAACCACTCGTCCACGAGCACTACGTCTGTTCAAGTGAAAATGTTGATTGATATCATCGATTGTCAATATTATTAACCTTACCCATGTATTAAATTATAAAAATACGTATACCGACACAAAAATTATAGTATTTACCAATGTGTGCGTAATAGGCGTTTGGCTATTACGTTTGTTTTTATGCACATTACTATAAAATTACCCACACATGTAAAGGTATTGCATAGTTATAGTTATGTTGGGTGTATACTTATTACTGTGGCTTTGTGTACATGTAAATCTGCATTCATTCTTTCATATGACTGATATTAGAAGCTCCTGAAAATATTCAAATCCGAACTAAAAATTTCTGATAGGCATCAGAGATCGTATCAGCGATGTGCGATCAGATATGTTGCGATGTCAACAGTGCTATCTATAGAACACTGGGATTGCCGATCATACGATACGATTATACGAACCCACTGCTGGGACGTCCGGTGCAATGAGCTCAACGAGGGACTGATACGGACGGATAGGAGAATTAGGGGGGTTCCTAAATTACCAGACTGGCGATAATTAGGTAGATACTCTCACGATCTGGATCGGAGTAAGATGGCGCAGAATTCTTCTCCTAAATCCTCAATTAAGAATAGAACGAATAGAATATAGGAATATTGTAAAGATGTGTTTGATAACTGTGATTAAAATACAGTAGAATTATTGTCCTTTTTTTAAAGGGGTGAAAATTATCCAATGCCGTTTCCCGCAATGGGTGAGCCGAAAGGGATTGTCAGATTCTTACTGACTCTGACTGACTCTGACTCTGACTGACCATCTCATACTCCTGCTTCGAGCCGGTCTCTGGTAACCTGCTAGGCCTGGAGAATTTTTGTCCAGTCCGAGTGTTTATATCTAGTATGCTCGGTAGCCTATAATCCGGGGCAGTGGACAACCTAAGAAGTTATCGGGGCTCCGGGTTTTCAACCGGCAAAAGTAGGAACGGAGTGGTTTTAGACAGTAAGAGTCTGGTACTCCCTCTCGTTTGACGCATGGCGGAAGAACTCATTGGATGATTTTCCCACCTAAAGGTATTCTGTCATAAATGTCTGAATGGCTCTTGTCTAAACATGCTGATAAAATCATTTATTTGGAAGTGATTCATTTAGTATGCTATCATCGAACTTTGAATTCTTAAAAAGAGTTTGATATTATAATTAGTAGGTAATTATTAGATATAGTAAATTCATTCACAAATATGTAGTCATCCATGTGTCATCATCAAGATAGTTAATAGTCTAGGCAATCCGCCTGCAGGTTCTGAAGTTTAAATTTCTTTCAAGTAGGTCCATGTATTAATGTCGGGATAAAAACTATACAAAAATATCTTATGTTAAGTAGTCTCTGAATAGTAACATTTAAAGTGTGGGAGAGCCATGCTTCGGCACGAATGGGCCGGCTCGACCGCAGTTGATACCATGGCCTCACAGAAAACCGACGTGAAACAACGCTTGCGTTGTGTTTCGTTGTGTGAGTGATGTTACCGGAAGCCCAAATACCCCTCTCCCCAATCTTCCTACTGCCCGATTATCCAACAACCCTTAAATTCTTAAACCCCAAAAGGCCGGCAACGCACTTGTAAGGTCTCTGGTGTTTCTATCAGAGGGCTAAGTACATGAATATTAACGAATATAAAGCAAACACGTACTAAGGGTCCTGTACCCTTAGTAAGTGCGTGTTTGATTCGTCAGTGCGTTAACCGGCTTATATCATAAAAAGTACTAAAATTTTCGAATAGTAAAATAATTTTTCTAATCGATCTATTTGTGTTGACGCCTATTCATTGCAAACAAACTTTTAGTCCTTTTATTTTTCAGGTAGAAGTGCTTCAATAGATGAGACAGATTTTTTCCTCAAATTTATGATAGTAAAAATATGCATGTGCTTAAATTTCCACTTAAAATAAGATAAGAATCGGTGTAAGGAAAAACATTACTGTCCTCATGCATCATAAGTTCATTGGAAAGTAAATATTTTGAATCATCTTCTCTATGCTTTTATTTGCCTAAACTTATTATACTCTTTGCCCTTTACTTACTTATTAATTAAACTTCTTGATAGTATCTAAAGTATGCATATAAAATCCAAAGAGCAAAGCTATTGTAAAAAGAAAATACTTCATCATGGCATGGGATTTTGTTGACAGAAATTTAGATATTTGAAAAGTCAATTAATTTTGTCTGAATTATTATTATCTTTAGTTCTTAAGTTCTTATTCAAAACTTCCTTAATTACTCGGGGGTCTTTACATAATATTACGGAGTAATCCATTTATTTACTTATCACATGATAATTTAAATTATTATATCCACGTTAAGACCGACCGCCTGATGACCTTAATTTGAACTTGGTGAGTGTAATAAATGTTTTGTTCGTAAATAACGAATATAATGCAAATATTTGCAATATTATTGTGTAGGTATGTAATTTTCATTTTCAAAAATAACAGTTTTTTATAAAGGAACAATAATGCCATATCTTAATTCTCAAAAAATTATAAATGTATGATAATTTCTTGCTTCAATGTTATCATCTGTAGGTATTGTGTTGTACCTAACTACTGTAGGTATCAATATCTACAAGGGGACCTATTCAATCCTTAACATAATAATGGCATAGGCACCCTCAAAATATTGATAGTGTTGCGCAAGTACGAATTCACACACGTCATTTTGGTCACTTTAGTTAAGTATTAGTCATGCCTTAACTATGTACTTAACAGGATACGAATGATCGGATATGAATGAATTAAATTTCGCCCCTAAATTCTATAAAATTGAAAAGATAAGATAATGTTTTACTTTTAATAGGAAGCCACACAACTAATATACTTAGTGACAATCACCTCTGATTAGCCAAAGCTAGTGTTGTTTATCAGAGCCGGTTGAGAAATACAACGGTCGCGTGTAAACGACGCGCACTCAGTCATCTGCGCGGTCGCTTCCAAGCACGTGCACCGTGATACTGTAAGTGTGACCAGTGTGCCCGACCCTCGCACCATGGACGCGAACCAGCAACAACAGAATGCAACCGTACGTATTACTGAACATTTCTTAATATTCACTCTCTGTATGACCGTGATCGAACCGTCTAATTATGAGCATTAGAACTTTGCATACAATTTGAATGTTATTAGCGCGCGAAAACTGAAGGTGTTCTACCAAGTCTTCGCGAACAGTGAAGTGAACTTTATACTCGAGCTGTACGTGGTCGCGCAGTAGGGCAAGTCGCCAGTTGGCTGCGGCACTCGCGTCACCTCGGTCGCCACAATACATGTATTTTCCGTTTACACGACGACCTACACAGGGTCAGCTGTCGAGCGCGGATATCTTTATATTTTTCCAGAATAGTAGTCAATATTGACTAAAGTTTTCACATTGAGAACGTGCAATGACATTGCAGTGTAGTACAGCTAAATATAAAGTGCAGTGAAGGATTGTTCAAATATTCTCATTTGATTTTATGATTCAATCTCAGTTTAGGTAAGATTTTTATACAAAATTTTAAGTTATTGCATAGACAAGTCCCTGATTTCCTGAATGTAATAATCCAAATCATATTTTACTGACCATGAAGTGCACTGTAGAGCCAATTGTCGATATTCTCAATGATATTAAATTAGAACTCTTGGAGTGTTCATAGTACGATCGCTATCTAACTTTATCTGCGCCGAAAACTTGTTATTTGACGGTGTTTTCCGACGTAAGACGGCCAAAGTTGACATACGCTCAAAACTCCCGCGCCGAACAATAACCCGTTACACCGTTACTCGGTCGGCTGCCCAAATTTACATAGCCATGAGATGTTTTGCATGTCTAATCGTACGACATAATATATTAAGAACTATGTCGGCGTCTACCAATCAGCTTCTAAGATCTAACAAGTCGCTATTACTTGCATATTTGCTGAAAATTGAGTAACCTCGTAAATTACAAGTTGTAGTGTAATTGTAATGACATAGGAAACAAATTATATATTTATTTATTTTAATAGCTGTAGGTACTTAGATGTCTGTATATGTGACATTAAATCATAAGGTTATTTTCCTCGTTCTCTCTATTAGGTAAATAAATGTGGTTCTCGATATATTTTGTATAGTAAGCGTATCGCGTTGTGTGTGATATTTGAGGCAAATGTACACAAATACGTAACTCGTCAAACCGGAACTTAGCAGTAAATGACTTTGTGTTAATTTGATGACTTTTTTTCCTTTAATTGGACATGGTGTTCGCGAGCTAATTTCTGGCATATAATTTATTGTTAATAGAAGGATTATAACTTTGCACTTCACATTAACGCACGCAGGCAAGCCTATATCACGCCATTCGCTGATAAGTGATAACCGCTCTCATTATCACGCTCTTATCAAGTCACATATCAACGAAAGGGTTATATTTATAAACGTGGATTAACCGATATGTCTTAACTAAGCATAGCGCATGAGTTAAGACATTTTATGAACATTTTTGGAAAATCCAAAAAAAAATTCTGTTGGTACATAATATTCTGGCCGTAATGTTAGATCATAATCGCGTGTGACATAAACCCATAAAACCTTGAATTTTAAATAAATGTTAAAATTATGATTGAAATTGTCTTTAAAATATACTTTGTTGTAATTCAAGGAGAATCGGAAATAATTTATCTTGCCTAGTTTTGTTGTTTTTAACGTCTACATATAAAAAAGTATCCAATTTTATTCCTATATTTGAGGTTTTGAGTCCGGCAAACTAATTTAATTTTTATGTTTTTCATTTGAAATATTTATACACAAAATTGTTCAGTAAAGTGCAATACCAATATATTTTCTTGTAAAGTTTAAACCTAGATAGATATAACTCTATACAAGATATTAAAACTTCGTATTGAAATATAACTACATTACAATATGTATCTCTTATTTGTTATTATAAAAATGTGATATGTCTTATGTAATACTTACATTCAGTTGTACTGATAATGTGTGATATCTGTGACCCCACACGTTCACATCCGCGTTTTATTGTATAAACTTTCTTCACACATAAATATAATAGATATTTACAATATTACAAAAACATATAAATGAGTGTACCTACAGGGAGAATGAAATGATTTATAAAAACGTATACAAATGCCTAATAGATGGAAGCCCAATTACCTCCCGTCCTAATTTTCTCAATCCCCGATATCCCAACAACTTTTAAATTTTCAACCCCCAAAAAGGCCGGCAACGCGCTTGTAAAGCTACCTCTGGTGTTTCGAGTGTCCATGGGCGGCGGCGATTGCTTACCATCAGGTGATCCATCTGCTCGTTTACCGGCTTATACAATAAAAAAAAATAAAAAGCTGTTATAAAAATTATTTTAGTTATGAATTCTAAATCCCTGTAACAAAGACTATTTTTCCCAAGCAACCATCGGTACAGTCACTTGCATAACGCACGGCGAAATGTTTTTAAAACCCCGCACACGTGTCGGAGTATTATTTGTAAATTACATCAACGGAAACAAAGTGCTGAGCGGAATGACAGGGCATGAGCCACGACAGAATCATATCCGCTTTCAAATAGGCACACTTAGTATTTAGTCGATACCTATTGAGAAAATTGGTTGGTAGACATGTAACAGGTAACACCTAACAGTACAGGGAAAGGATTAGTTTAGGTGCTCAAACGCTGAGTAACTCTTAGTTAAAAGTTGTAGGTAGGTGTTTAGGGGTGATTGATGAAAACGACCATAATTAGTCTCTCACTTGCTGTCTTGTAGTTCTGTATCAGTGCAAGTATGATGGTAAGGTGCAATACATAATTATAATATGATTTGATGTATTTTCACCTCCGAAATTCTTAGAAAATATAGATGAAATCTATAAAAAATTAATCTATTAAAATCTACCTAACAATCATCGATTTCATTTAAAAGGAGAAAATGTTCCTTCTTTGTTTTTAAACTGCTTAACATTTCCAACCACATGTACGACGTATCTACTTATTTAAGGTCATACTTTATCTAATCTTTGTGGAAATTTGTAATACCTGAATTGCTTATGTAATAGTGTTTTAAAATGTAGACAGTCCTATGTAACCCAACTGTCCGATTTGAATATAACATCATGGACCTATGACGCGGTCTGGCCTTATCAATGCATGGTGCGAATAGGCCAAACTGAAAGTAAATATAATTTGTTGTGACAAGAAGTTGAATGTATGTTTACTAATTTTAACAATTGTATGACACCTCATGAAGTCCTACTTTAAAGGGACAATGGAAATTTAGATCAGTTTGAGATAGCTCGTGGTAAGGATTGGTGGTCCTATTCGTTGGGGATTTCTAAACCAGTGATATCATAGTGAAATTTTCTGTTATCTGTGACATAGTCGATAAAATGGTTCGGCATCTCAACGGGGCGCTTCTTCAAAGAATTGTAAATATTATGATTTTAAGTTCTTTCTTTGATTCATATTTTGGCAGCTGTTTGAAAACAACTATGTTGGGCGCTGCGATTTTGCGTACTACGTGCTCGTGCTGGCAAAACAATAAATATTTTAGTCACATTCTTCACATATCGTGAATTTACTATTACTACTAAATTACTACTGCATTTTAATTTTTTTACTTAAAACAATACCTTCAATTTGGTGCAACTTTGCAACTCCTATATTGTATACTTAATCACAAAGCGGTTTATAAAAGTTCTTGATCAATGACGCACTTGAAAATTCAATTATAATCATCATACATTGTAAAAGATATGCAAGTGTAATTAATTAATGTTAACCTATTATAAATAATATAGGTCATGTACAATTTATGAGAAATGTTTCTTTGTTAAAATAATCATGTTGAACCTAATTTTTTTTACAATACAATTAATCTGCATAGGTACAGAGATTTTAAAACGTATCGATATAGTCAAATTCCAATGTTCCAAAATACAAACTCCAAGAGAAAAGGACAAGCAAGAAACTCTATCGTTTTTTATTTGAAATCGTGTTTTTACGCAGTATAAATTGTATCTAAAAACTAAATAAATAATACAACAGACAAATGTTTAGATAAATAGTTATGATCAACTTGTTGCCGTCCTCCTTAGACAAAGGCATCACCAATAGAACTCGAATTTCAGATGTTTTTCTCATGCAACCACAACTAGCGACTTTGCGGAAGGATCACCCTACAAAAACTACTTTAAACCCGGCTGACAGAGTCCTAATTAAAAATAAAAGTTAGTAGGTGACCGTATAACTTATCTGACTAATTAAATGACTAAACGTCGTCATTAATGTTTCAATAGATTAATTGATTCTTGTACCATTGTTCAGTGGCGTAATGTCGTTGCAAGCGAGGTCACTGTGTTACCTGAGGTATGAAATGTAACGACGCCTCATAAAACTACTAATGCAAATCAAAAAGACCTCTCAACTCAAGTAAAGTCTGAGTAATGGGGGGTCAGCTTAGACTGGTCTCCTATACATCAATTTCGTCTATGCAGAGGACATTTCTTCACCGTGTAATCGGCTCTACGAGTCATTAAACGATCGTAAATACTGTCGTACGTCGATACATTACATACTTACCTACTGTTTTACTAAAGATCAACAAATGTTTCGAAAGAAAAATACTTAGTTCTAAGATTTGTAACACAAATTACTTAAAAACAGATATCAAAGGTAATTGAATACCGGATTAAATTATGCAAATTTTCCAGGTGTATCTACAATAATAGACTGCATTCAGGTATATTGATTATCTGCTATCTATTTAAAGACAATAATTCATTTACATAATCGCCTAATTAGTGGTATCGTACGATTTCTAATCCATTCTTAGTTTTACATTAACATACGATTACCTAAACAATGATACGTGAGGTTGCGTACGGAAGACAAACATATCTTTTCATCCATTATGTTAAACAAGATTGTCTAAATCTCTACTTACCGGTTAAGAATAAGCTAATTAGTTAAATTCGTAGACGTTTCGTAGTCCTTTTGTAGGCACGTCGTAGTGCTTCCGGAGGCATGTCGTAGTCCTTTCGTAGACACAGCGCAGTGCATGCGTAGAGGCTGCGTAGACCTTCGTAGTCTTTTCGTAGTCGATGCGCCAACATTTTGTAGCGTTACATAGAAGCTGCGTAGCCTTTCGTAGATGCTGCGAAGTCCTTTCGTAGGCGATATGCGTAGTTTTTTCTCTTTATATCATTTTGGAATTAAACAAGTACACTTCTGTATAATCCTTAGTGGAATTAAAGACCTAATCTCATGTTATGTTATTATAATACTACTTAATACCTATTATGTCAAGAGCTAAATTTCTTATCGACAAGTAAAATTGTTGGCATGATAAGGCACTGCAATAAATTAATAAATATTTCACGATCGAATTTTAAAAAGATTACTAAGCGCCTCGCCTGCATTACAGGTGTGGGATTATTTATCAATATGATTAATTACTTAATAAGAAGTTGACTAAAATATATGACGATGATATTATACTGAATAATTTTCCACTTGACGAGCAGACGGCTCATCTGACGGTAAGCAATCGCCG
The DNA here is from genome assembly GCF_023101765.2 of Spodoptera frugiperda. Taxonomy (NCBI): domain Eukaryota; kingdom Metazoa; phylum Arthropoda; class Insecta; order Lepidoptera; family Noctuidae; genus Spodoptera; species Spodoptera frugiperda. The sequence continues at coordinate 8,384,949 of NC_064226.1, read as the reverse complement.
CTGCTCGTTTACCGGATTAAACAGAAAAGGATAAAAATCTGTCTGTTCTAAAAAGAAACCGTTTTACAAGGCTTAAAGGAATTAAAAACCGGCCAAGTGCGAGTCGGACTCGCCCATGAAGGGTTCCGTAGCAGAAAGTAGATGACATAATATAAAAGTTATAAATTAACTTGGTTTTGCATAGTGTTTGTATGAACGACAAAGTTATATTTGCGGTTTTTGAAAATGTTTTATTTCTTAAAAACTAATAATGATATCTGGTTCAAACCAATTTTCGTTGTTAGTTTCTATTGAAATTTACAGCATATATTTTTTTTAGTTTTCTCACTCTCTTATTTTAAAAGTTAGAGGGGGGGGGACACTCATTTTTCCACTTTGGAAGCATCTAACTTTCAAACGATTGATTTTAACGAAAAGTGGTTTTAGGAACCTTAATGTATTTTTTAAAGACCTATCCATAGACACCCATCACAGATATGTTAGCTGAAAAAAAAAATATTTTGAATCAATTCCATGTATGGAGTGCCCCCATTTAATTTTTAAATTTATTAATTTTTATTCAAAATTGGAATAGCGGTTATCAAAATACATCATCCTACAAAGTTTCAACTATGTAGGCCCAATAGTTTCGGAAATAAATGGCTGTAACATACGGGCGGACGGACGGACGGACGGACGGACGGACAGACGGACAGACAGACATAACGAATCTATAAGGGTTCCGTTTTTTGCCATTTGGCTACGGAACCCTAAAAATCATTCGCGAGTTATTCACGTACATACCTACGTAAGTAAATTTCGGTGATTAAAATTTATTTATGTAGATCTAGATAAATAAAGATGTACAAGTGGAAAATTATTCAGTCACTCAGGACACTCGGAAACACCAGTGGCGTTATAAGTGCGTTGCCGGCCTTTTGGGGTTTAGAAATTTAAGGGTTGTTGGGGAATCGGGAATAATGTAGAAAAGTAATTGGGCCACTGGTAAAAGGTGAAACTTTCACAAAAAAAAAAATGTTAAGGTATTTTAGATAGTATCATTAGGACAAATTTAATATCGATTGCATTAGCTGTAGTTGCAGACCAATTTAACAAAAAGGTAGTTAAGAACACATGCAGTTATTAAACTACTTGCTCAATTATATTGGCTAAATATTAAAATAACTGTACCTAACATCTATAAAATATGTCCAAATCTAGTATGTATTAGAAAAGTTGAAGACCTTGGTTTTATATCATGTTTTAGATAATTTCCGAGTTTTTAATTTGTTACATAATAAAGAACAAAAGCAAGATTTTTACTTATAATTAAAAGAAAAACAAGTTTTTTACTAACTTAATTTTTTTTATTTCTAGTTTTTTTTTATGATATAATGTCGGTTTTCTGTAAGGCCGTGGTATCACTTTGATAGAGCAGCCGGCCCATTCGTGCTAAAGCATGGCTTTCCACACTTAAATTTGTAAATGCTAATGTCTAGCAGGTATGGATAGTTGTTTAGATGACATCCAACCAAAAAGGTAGATTACAAAAGTTCCTAGATAAATGAACAAATTATTTTAATAGAACGCAAAATAAAGAACATTTTTCACGGATCCTCGGTAACCCAAGACCCAATGTCTGAATATACATATGTGCACCAGACGTAACCAGATAAATCAAAACTTGCATGAATAAAAAATTTAGATAACTAAAAACTGCAAAAAAGGAAAATGTTAGTTAATGTTTGTAGGTACACAAAGTATTTATAAATTCGGAAGCGGTCCGAGTGTTCAGTACTCGTACAATAATTTAATACATAAAACATGTGTTTTGCCTAAATTACAAATAAATATTTTACGGTCCATATAACTGTCTAGCTTATAATAGTGGTTATCTATAATGTAAATCAGGTAATTCTTTATTACATTTTAAAATATTTCCTGATTTCAAGGGCAAATGAATATCAGGTACTGGTCATTCTTGAATAACGTTTATACACTTGCTAAATGTATTCTAATGTGTATAAGTACTCTTGAGCGGTGCAACGCACGACCCTATAATTATGCTCACCTTGTAGCGAATACATATTACTTACGTGTCTACGTAATTTATCAAATAATAGCATAATAATAATCCAATAAAAGCTTCACATCCGTATGTTAGCAAACTGTTTTATTACATAAAATTTTCTTTATGTAATAATCAATTAAATGCCAATTGCGATCAACCTTTACTAATGCATACACATTTTAATAATACTAGATTTCTTAGTATAAATGATGCTTGAATTCCTATAAGGTGTGTGTTTTTTTAAATATTCTTAAAATACAACGTGAATTTCTTGACACTAGTACAAATTATACTGGAATTCTTAAAAGGTTTGTTCTTAAAATATTCTTGAAATAAAACGTTAATTTTTTAACACGTTCTGTACATTTCATGTGCTTCTTAACTACGTACTTTTGTAAACAATTTATCATTACACACCATATCCTTACGTTAACCTCTTGATTTATTAGACCTATCATGAATGTGGTTCATTGCCTCTAGTTCCCATGTAGGGATGATTGACATAAACCCTTTTTGAACCTAGACGTGGTCAGAAAACTAGAATTGTGTTCTATTTGTTATTCTGTGTCATCTACCTTTTACCATACACACCTAAAGATACTCTTATCATTTAAAATGTGTGGACGTTAAAGAGAATACAAAATTTATTAGACCTATCATGAATGTGGTTCATTGCCTCTAGTTCCCATGTAGGCATGATTGACATAAACCTTTTTTTGAACCTAGACGTGGTCAGAAACCTATAATTGTGTTCGATTCGTTATTCTGTGTTATCTACCTTTTACCATACACATTTATCGATACCCTTTCAAATGAGTTTACGTAGAGGAGAATATAAATTTTCGTTAATCGATTTTCTGAAGGAACTTTGGTATTTCCCTTTGGGAAAGGCCACTGTGATAGTAAAAGGCACACCCACTTTTCACCGGACATTTCATTAGACTCACGTAATATCAGCGTAACCTACTTTATCGGACAGTTTTACTAAAATTAATAAACTAGTAGTATTTATAAATTCGTCGGTTACTTCCAGAATAAAGTTATCTACAATAAGACGTTATTAAATCATTCAATCTTTCTAACCTTCAACGAGATAACAGAATATAAGTTTTAATAAATACTCTCATATTAGTATTTATAGCTTGGATTTACTAGTAATACCTCTATATCTAGTTAAACACTCCCTAATGCCTTCATCTTATCATTTTCACCATTCAATAATACAGTATTAATAACATAATCCCGAATTATATCTTATAAGTAAAGACGGATGAGGAAACGTCAGCATTCCAAAAGTATTTTATTTAGATTTTATCTCCTTACTTAATACCTTACTGCTGAAGTATTAACTTTAATACGTTTCAAATGTCACGTTGGAACTCTATATGGGAAAGGAACCGAACGACCGAATATGTGGTGTATCTTTCAGTGGTGTAAATGCAATTAATATTAAAGCTCTAGAGCGATTTCGATCACGGTTATACACAGGGCCTTAACAGTGTTTTATAAGTGCTTATTAGCTTAATATTGATAGTGTTAGGTTCCTAGCTTATAGTTTAGATAAAGAACGAGAGTAAATATGTATGTGACTTGCTTTTTCTCTCAGGATAATTGTCTAAACTATACTGGTTTACCATACACTATGTATTGGGAATTCCCCTAACAGAGACCTTCTTTTTCAAGGAATCAAATCTGAATGACGCATGATGGTGCTAAAATATGTAAACACTCCTTTGGGAATTCACAGAAAAAATAGTTATAGTTCACAGGAAAAATAGTTGTATATTCTCAGTGTGCGTTACTCAAATAATAATATGAAATACGTTTTCAGGACAACACGACAGTAATCGTGGAGAACGGCGAAGAAATTATCAAAGTTAATAGTACAATGCAGGTGCCCAATGGAATTAGTCATGCGAAACATTTGAACGGTAAGTTGGAACTTAGTGTGTGAATGTATTGATGTGCTGTGTGTGTGTATTGAATGTATTGATGAAATGACATTGATGTGAAATGAAATGAAATGAAATTGAAATGAAATGATATTGAAATGAAATGAAATGATATTTATTTCTGTAAGTAGGTTATAAAATAACTCTTTTACACGTCAATATTTCAAATTCCTCAATGGGGCCGGCCGGATGATTATATGAAGTGAATGAATGTATAGATCTAATGAATATATTCATTACTAGTCTTCAGTTAGTCACGATGGTGATTTTTCAAAATAGCTACAGGTACACAGGACAGTACTTGACCTGTTTTAAAATGAAACGTCCGGTCGTTTGATCGGGAGCTCTGTTTCTATGTGTCAGTAGGGGACTAGACAATACCTAGTGTCTATTTAGATATAATATCAGTACTTCGTTATAAATTTATTGTAAGTGGAAAGTGGAAATGGGCAGATCACATGATCAGGGGAATGGATAACTGAAGGAAAATGGTTACACAATGGTACTCAAAGAATGGAAAGATAAAGACATAATAAAGGCAGACCACAAAAAAGGTGGGGCGACGACATCAGACAAGTCAGGAATAACTGGGGGTGGCCATAGAAAGGCCAGAATGGAGAAAATGTCCGAATAAAAAGACTATAAATAAATAAAACTAAAAATGCCGCATATATCTTCATACAATGTGGTGAAATCAGTTATAGATTTTATCAATGCGTTTGTTGCTACCGAGGTTAAATTGAATTATATTGATTTCATTCTGCAATCTCATGCAACATACATTATCAAAATAGTTATCAACATACATATTATCTTCATCGCTAACTGGTGTATACTAAAACATTGAATCAACAGTTTTACGAAAGATATACCGACATGCACGTCAATGATTATTAGATATAATTACCTAATTGATTAGCTCGCTGATCATTTTGCCACGATGCAAAAGATAACAATGGCGCACTTGATAATTAGTTTAGTTAGGTAATAGGTACCTATTGCTTATTATTATCTACCCTTCAATAGATCTTGTAACAAGTTCAATGTATGTTTTATACTAAACATACATTGAACTTGTACCATGAAGCCCCGTATTCATGGTAAACATTTGTTAAGCAACAGTTGCTAAACATTGTTGGTGAGCGGCGAGAATGTTGCTAGCAACTATGTTTAAATCAACAACACACACTCTGCAACACGCAGTGTTGCCAGCAACATGTTGACAGCAACTCCGCAACACTTTGACTCAACTTTGTTGCTAAACAAATGTTTACCATGAATACGGGGCTTAAATTGCCATTGTCGAACTAGGTATACCCAATATGCCAAGAAGAAAACATTACGTATGTTTTCTTCCTATATACCTACATAATAATTTTATGAGACACCTACATAACTACAAGCTTCTTATAACAATCGCTGACAAGGAACATGTTGCTGAAACTAATGTCACATATTTAGCCCAAAGAGGAATGTTTGTAAACACCGTAAGTATTTACGTTTGAATTTCCTTACAGGGCCGGATCAGGTTGTACCAGCCGACAGTTTCATTTGTTGTGAACCTGGGGGACATGTGAAACTGCACGTGCAGGCCCGAGGAGTGGCTTCCGAACCCCCGATCTCAGTGCCCGGCCTACTCAACCGGACCGTAGCGAGGTACCCCGACTCTACAGCGCTCGCTACGAAAAAAGCAGATGGAAAATGGCACAAAATCACTTACAAGTAAGCTTATCAATTATCTTCGTGTCCTTGTTGCAATAATCCTCGATAACTTCATAATCCTTCTCTGTAGCGCATTCGTACCGAAAAGATTAATTAAATCATTTGATTACTTTTCCTAGGGCAAGTCCGCTAGCAGTTAAGCTCTTAATTCCCAGATAAAATAATCGTTTAAAAATGCATAATAATATTTTCATATGCTAGCTATCTCATATCTTATAACTTTGATAATGACAAATTGTTTTAATGTTACTAGGGCAGATTATTTACATAACATCCATATAGTTGTCGATGGAAAGAATTTATTATACAAATCCTTTGTAGTGCCGATGTTAATCATCGGTTACAATATCAACAGATATCACTTGATAATAAAAACTATTAACGTCATTCGTGTTTTTATCTACGAGGGATATGTAATAAATGCTGTAATTCCTTTAAATAGGTACTTTTTTATCAGACATTCATTTTTTTCGTATTGTTACTTTACGTAACTTTTTTGTATTTTCCAGGCAATATCAGGAGCGCGTGCGCACTGTGGCGAAAGCTTTCATAAAGCTAGGCCTAGAGCGATACCACTCTGTGTGCATTCTCGGCTTCAACTCGGAACAATGGTTCGTCGCCGACTTAGCAGCCATACACGCTGGGTTAGTATGTTATATATTTATGTGGCACATAGTAATCACTAATTCATTCAAACTAGAGCTAAAATTAGCTTGATATTAGAAGAAAGTAATTTAATCGGAAATCGCAAACTTTCCAACGATACACATAAGTACTTAGTTGTTTCTAAAACTAAGTTTTTTTGATGAATTGTAAGATTGATGAGATTGTAGAGCAATATTTATTGCGGAAACTACAAAACATAGCAAATTAATGTATGTAAAACACGCGGAGTAGTGACGCAGTATTTAAATTACTTATAACAGAAATCATAAAAAAAAACTTCTGTAGGTCTGAACTCAAACAATAGGTGATTATTTTATTCCCATCAAAGTTCTACCTATCTATTTATATTGATAGATACGATCTAAGTTTTTTTACGAAAAGTATTCTAGACTGCGTCTCAATAGAGCAGCTAGGCTGTTATTCGAAGTGAGCTCGATCGCATTCTCGACCGTCATTGGTCGAGATTATTCTCGCAACGAATGACATGGCGGATCGCGATCTAGCTCACTTCGAATGTTTCGAATTGTCATTTACAGAATAGAATAGGTATTCTGTAGAAACATCTAATTTATAACACCTTTATTCTTTTATCAATCAACGTCACGTCTTTTAACCTCAAAGGGGTAGGCATCTGCACATTACGGCGCGATAGACACTGTACAATGTATATCCATTTTTCACTTTTGTGTTATAAGTCCCATGTAATAGGGGGTGACCCTATTGCCATATACTGGACACAATTCCAAACTTTATTCTTTTAATTTTAATACAAACTGCTCTAGCTATCGCCTTAAAGATTTATGCACAGTTTACACACATAAACCAATTGTTACACAATTGTTTTACATTTTCAACGCTTGTTTTACGATACAAGTAGGTACATAAACAATGTGTTCAAGATTACAACATACCGGCGATCGGGGTATAAACCATTTTAATACCTTTTACAACCTACCCAAGATAAGAAATCCTTTGGCTAGTTTATTTATTTATTACTTTATTTATTGCTCTATTTAAATTAGTTTATTATTGAAAAATAGATAAGTAAATAAGTACGTCATAATATCATTGACATTAAATTGATAATTTAAACAGCCTTGCGGATTTCCGCCAATGGTCATATAAAAATTTAATTACATAATTAAAATAACATTAAATATTTGTCGGCAATTTTATTTCGCAGTCGTAAGATGTAGAACAGTGACTTTTGGCCTATTTATCATACGTTCAATTAATGATATGCTCTGTGTTACGTGGTGTATTGACACCAGGCTCAATTCCAGACTAAAATTAGATTCTCTGTTCAATGAGGCACTCATTGGCCACTTAAGAACCATCTACCTTATAAAATAATATGTAATTATCATCATCGTAACAACATAATGCCTTTGAGTCCCTGAATCTGTATGTTGAGGTGCACATTTGCAATTGAACTTCTATAGTTATATAATTCACTAGTTATGATATAAGCGCCATGTAACAAATATGTGGTGGTAATACTATTGCTCGATCGAGTACCCTTAGTATGAGATTGATTTTCGTTGAACGAAAACGAAACGAGAGCGCGTTCGACGCTCTGATTGGCCGGCGCGAATGAACTAACCAATCAGAGCGCCGAACGCGCTCTCGTTTCGTTTTCGTTCAACGTAAACTTACGCTAAGGGTACAGGTACAATTACTGACACCGTGTTATTACCGTCTCCGACCACTCGAACAAGACAGTTATGTGATAATTACTCTTAATAACTTTGTCCTTGCGTTCCATCTACTTTTTACTGTACCTTTCTCCGTTCCTTTCTCCAGTGGTTACGCAGCGGGTATCTACACAACAAACTCGGCGGACGCGTGCTACCACTGTCTCCTGTCGTCTCGTGCCAACATCTGCGCCGTGCAGGACAAGAAGCAGCTCGACAAGATCCTGTCCGTCCGACACAAACTGCCGCACTTGAAGGCTCTCATACAATGGGAGGGTAAAGTCGACACCTCCGTGCCTGGCGTTTACAGTGTAAGTAGATGTTTGATTAGGTTCTCTAAATGATTGTCTGTTGTATTTTTAGTACCTACTTATATCTAGTATCTACCTTTATTAATGGTCTTCTAACTAACCATATCAATAGCGCTATCCATGAAAGCCCTTAAAACATTAAACACCATGGGGGGGAGGGGGGGAAATGACCGGCGCTAGCTGAGGATTTGCCTTCAACGTATTAAAGTCAAAGTATTATAGGTAGAGGTGGAAATGTTTAAATGACAACAAATTCTCTCGTTTATTGTAGAATTAACAATTACATGGTGATATCAGAGTTTGTGCTGCTTGTACTAATCATGAATAAATTTGATTGATTTCAGTGGGAGCAAGTTATGGAAATGGGTGCCAAAGAGCCCAATACACAACTAGACAATGTTTTGAAATCCATTGCTGTTAATGAATGCTGCACATTAGTGTACACGGTAAGTTTTTATCTAATAGACAAATAGATTGAGATTATAAAATTAATGATGGACATAGAACCATGACTGTATGTCATAAGACACTGTATCTTAAAACCTGTACAAAACACCAACTTCTTATGAAAAAACACAAAGATCTGAGTAAACCTTCTTACCTACTTTTACAATCCTATGGATTTCCAAATTCCATTCATTTCCATTTTATGAATCATGTATTTCTTTCACAGTCAGGAACAGTGGGTCCCCCGAAGGCTGTGATGTTGTCCCATGACAACCTAACATGGGATGCGTACTCCATCACCGAAAGAGTGGGAGATCTGCAGCCAACCTATGACCGTATCATCTCCTTCTTACCTCTGAGTCACGTCGCTGCACAGGTCAGTAAAGTCAAAGCAATTATTTTAACTAAATAAATAATTAAAGTATACATCTAAAGCCATGTTATGTGAGTATAAAAAACAACGAAGCGTTTCGAAAAAAGGTACGTAGCGCCCTTACGCTTCGCTTGGCTCGTCTTGTCGGGTGCAACACCGTGTCCACAGAAACAGTTACTTTGAAACGTATATTAAACGATCTAAAGATAAATTTATATTGTCTGATTATTATTAAAATAGTTGTCGTCATAATGTCACTTTCAGTAAATTAACTAAAAAAATAAGAGAATATATAGGTATATGGCATAACTAACCGTGATTTTGTCTTAGTTAATTTAGTATGTCTCACGATAGTTATTATAAAAACAATATAGTCTCTTTCACGGATGATTTCCTAATGTGATTTTAATCACCAACACCAAAATGTTAATTATATTCAATTTGTTTCGTGTTGCGTAGAAAATGCATTTATCTGACTCGTTCATGACGTAGACAGTGTTATCCATAAATATTATCACTTACCATATAATTTCATCTTGTTAATTGACAAGTAAAAGAAAACATAAGGTATCACTTGTTTATTAATCATGCAAGTCAATAAGGTCTATAGGTTATCTCAGTACAAGTTAATTTTCATAATATACACAGTATGCGCGTTGCATGTCATTCTTGACATGTTAATAACCTACCATAATGCTTCATTTTTAAATAATGAATAAAGTTAAAGAATTTTCCTCGTCTGATAACCTCTTCGGTTATTGTACGGCTCGATTATCTGTACAGCATATTATTATCTATATAATGATACTTTTAAAAAGCGATTAAAAGTTAAAAGCGGACTAAATGTACTACTTAGAAAATACGTCTTAATACGTATTATGTATTTCCAATAGTTTATAAATTATAATATAACTATCTACTTACCTATATTTTTTGATAAATCATTTTTTAAACCTTTGCGTGCAAAGCTTTCGCGAATTTCAAAAACACATCAGCATTTTTCGAAAATATGGCTGGTACATAGGAGCCGGTACATTTATATCAAAAATGCTAATCTCTTTTTGTTTTAAATGTCAGGTGGTAGACATCTACACAACATTGTCGAATGCGATCCCTGTGTTCTTCGCGCAACCGGACGCGCTCAAAGGCAGCTTGGTAGAAACACTCAAGGAAGTTCGACCGACAAGGTAACGTGCATTGAATATTAAATCGAACCTTAATAATATCAATAAACCAACTTCAAAAAAGGAGGTTTTTCTAGCGTTTTTCTGATCATAGTCATTATATTAACCCACGTAGTTTTTTATAGATTGCTCTACAAATATGGTACCTATTGCTAATCTATATAGAGTCGTAAGTGCGTCAGCTGCTTTCATATCTTCCTAGTGATCAACATCTGTTTAAATTTATATACTACTATCAATTTAGTAAACGTGCGATATTTGAGTCATTACCTACTTAAGTAGATAATTAACTGAATAAGGAAGTTTTTGCGTTTTTTTCCTTATCAATTGATAAGATCTATGCAATTATCCGCAGGTTCTTGGCCGTACCTCGAGTATGGGAGAAAATGTATGAAAAGATTATGGCTGTTGGCGCTTCAAGCGGTTATATAAAGAAGCAGATCGCTATGTGTGCTAAGGACAAGGGTCTTAAGTACCATCTTGCCAGGATTAATGGGTAAGAATAGTGTTTATCTTTAATATAATCGTGTATTAAGAGGATGAGGAGATGAATATTTCAATACATGCACACTTTAAATTAAATAGTTGAAGAGACATGAACTTTTAAAATAAACTATCAACATCTATCTTCTCTAGTATCAACGAAATCTATCTCTACACTCACCGAGTCACCGAATGCAATCAGAAATGTCTATAAATATCACTATGCGCTTAGCACTCGTCCTCCAGACGATAATATCTCGTACATATATCTTGCAATGTGACCTCAGTTGTAAACTTCCGCACATACGTAAGAGATGAATACTCAGCGATTATTAGTTAACTAGGTGTAGATCAACCTTGTACTGATAACAATTACCGACCGATTACATGATACGATACGAATTTACGATTTATAAAAATGTAATAACGAATCTGATGATAAATATAGATGTTATCATATTCGTAGAATTATTTGACATAAAGAGGCCTCTGTCGCATATAATTTAACCACTTAAAATGACCATTATAGACTAAATCTATGGATAAAGGGATATTATTCGTGTTACTATTTGAGAAATTAAATTGAAGCTCTCAATATCTATTTTATTGTTCCCAGCGGTGGGCTCTAAGCTTTCTCTAATCTGGGATGAATATGATTTGGCTTGCCTTATTTTGAAACTCTTAAATCTCAATAGTCATATTAATACGTATATTTTTCAATCAGTGCCCTATCGAGCAGTATGTACGCTCTGCCTATAGACTTCACCATCCTTGAAATGATAAAATTTTGGTATGTAAAGTCAACGACCCCGTAGTTTGGAGCATGCTTCCCAATGTTAGTTAGCGCTTTATTAGCAAAGCATTTGTGCTTGAGTACCATTAACGTGTGTGCACAATTTGTGTTGAAAGTAGTTAGAAATATTTGATGTAGTGTTGATTTTACCCATTAAAATTATAACAGGTTTAATTAGTCAGGAACATAATTATTATACCACATTTAATAATACGTATGATACACACTTTAGTCTCATTCAATGTTGTTATTTTTGTTTTGAAGCATGAGTAGGTATACCATATTCCATATTCATTTCATTTAAAATTAAGTCATTCCAGTTTAATGATTGTTTACCAACATATAAGACCGTGAATAACACGTGTTACGTAGGTAAGTAGGTAGGTAGGTATGTTGCACTTGGCATTGTTTGCGGACAAAACAAAGTTGATGTTGAAATACATGAAATGTTCAATCATTGGTACAAGTAAACATATGTTTCGAATTACGCCTGCTTATTACAGTAAATATAGCTCAGAACACAAAAGACGCAAATGAGTTTAAGTACCTATGTACAATGTTATTGTACTTCTTTAAATACATAGTATATAGTATGTAATTATGTATTTACAAATGTACATTGTAACTTGGTACGTCTCTAGTAGTCTCTACGTATTTAGCTATGGGTAGTAATGAACGTAATTAGTTACCCTTCATTCGACTTACTTGATAGTTATTATATTGCATTAAATTGAGCATGGTGTGAAGTAGGTAGATTACATTTTACAGTATGTAGAACTTATTTAAACATCATCTAAACTTTTCCTACATATGACTAAATTACTTCATATATACAGGGTGGACGGATCGTCATTCGGATATAAGATGGCGAAGTCATTGGTGTTCAACAAGGTTCACGAGTCTCTCGGTTTGGACCACTGCACGACGTTCGTGACCGCAGCGGCGCCACTGTCGCCTGATATCAAGAAGTTCTTCCTCTCTCTCGATCTACCCATTGTTGATGCCTTCGGAATGAGTGAAGCTTCTGGAGCTCACACGCTTAGCATATATCCTAAGTAAGTATAAAGACAACCAAGAATGCTATTGTGAATCTAATTGAAAAAGAGTAACCTATAGAGTTTCTTGCTCGTTCTTCGCCGTAGGAATCTACACTTGGGACCGAGCAAATAGCTTCACTAGAAGACTGACCGACAGACAGACGTTATTAATATTATTATATTTGCTTTGACGTTCAAAAGTGCCTTCTTGGTGTATTCGAAATAATTTTGACTTTTTGACAGTTTATTTTGAAGTTTTAAGGGAAAATTCATAATAAAATATCGTTGATCTAGATTAATTGCAGATTACCTATGTGATTCACCCTAGTAACACCTTATCAGTGACTTATAAACTTCGTATGGAATTTTCAATGTTACAAATTGTAATTATCATCATACTGAGGTGTCGTTATCATTGTAATTACATGAAATATGTATGAGTAACAGACTGCACCTTCGAATTATTTTCCCTAAACAAATGAGACATATACTTGTGTAGGTAAAAAGAAACCGCTAAATCATGATAATTGTTTAGATATAAGTCGATAAAACTACAATACCTACACTTGATAAATTAGGATTTCCGTTAATTTATCGAAAGGATGATATCATCGCGGTTTTTATTCCTCATTGGGGTTAATAGAGGATTGAGGTATCTACAACAATTTTAGGTTACGTCCCAAATTATCGACAAAAGTCCATACCACGGGTTTCAGCACATAATTATTTCCATACTCTCGCGAAGGTAGAAAATACCATATAAGCTGTATGGTACAAAACAATTTGTAACTCTTTTTAAAATAAATACCTATATCATGCAATTATTTATTACTAACCAAACATTTTTATTCTTGCAGATTTTCACTAGATTCAGCTGGTGCACTCCTGGATGGTACAGAAACCATGTTCGGAGGATCGACCAGTCCGAACGGCCCTGGTGAGATCATGATGCGCGGTCGCCACGTGTTCATGGGTTACCTGAGTGACGAGGCGAAGACTAAAGAAGCCATCGACGCCGAGGGTTGGCTACATTCTGGAGATATTGGCAGGGTCGACAGCAACGGCCTCCTTTACATTACTGGAAGAATAAAGGTACGCTTCTCAATCATCATTGTCATGAGTCTATATCAGTTCACTGCTCTAAATTCTGTCCGTAATGAAAAGGTTATGCTATCATGCTTTTATAACTGTTTATAGGTACACACAAGACAACGTAAAGACGTGATGATGATAATTAGATCATGAATCAAAATACAGCACCTATTAGATATTTCTCATCATTCCGCACAGGTGCAGCTATCAAGTCTTAGGTAGTTTAGTAAAATATTATACATGTAATAAAACTTGGATAAAGTTGAATAGGTTACCTACCTTCTTTTCTATATTTTTTTCTTACAATCATTCCTATATGTTATTAATCGTTCTATCACTTTTTCTTCCAGGAACTGTTGATCACGGCGGGCGGTGAGAATGTGGCGCCTGTGTTGATTGAGCAGGCGGTACAAGCCGAGTTACTGCACATCGGCTACGCTGTGCTCATCGGAGACCGACGCAAGTTCCTCTCTTTACTAGTTACTCTAAAGGTAAGTTATCGATTTAATAGATGTAGAATTAGCTTCTTCATATTAAGTTTCTATTAAACATTTTATAACATAATCTTTAAAACAGATCGAATGAAATATTAATCCCAGACTATAATATAGGAAAAGTCCTATGACATTTCTTATATTAGGTTTCCTATGCTAATGTATATACATTAGAAGATATTACTCAATTTAGAATTAGATAGAAGTTCAATAATAGCAGTAGAGGCCTATTGGTCAATACTCCTATTTATTTAAAATTGTACTGTTTCAGGCTAAAGTGAACTCTGAGACCAGTGAAGCTCTCGATGACTTAGACAATGAAACAAGGAAATGGGTCGCCAGCCTCGGCAGCAAAGCTACTAAGATTAGTGAAATTGTTAAGACTAAGGATCCTGCCGTAAGTTATACAACGAATCTAAGACATATAATATACTAACTGTTGAATAGACGTATTAGAATAATAAATGAATTGATTATGTTTCTTGCAGGTCCACAAAGCTATTGAAGAAGGTATAACTCGTGCCAACAAGAATGCTATTTCCAACGCACAGAAGATCCAGAAATTCGCCATCCTTCCCGCTGATTTCTCAGTACACAGTGGAGAATTAGGTGTGTAGAAACTTCATGCTTGTATACTAATAAAAGAAATAATTTAGGTAATGCAAAACTATTAAAAAATAATGTAAGACTCGTTAACCCTTAAACTATCTGTCAGTCACCAGTCACAGTTAGTGGAATTTTGGGTTTTATATACATACCACGTTTACCTTAGTGGTATAAAAACCGATAAAATACGGCCACGTGTCAAGCACTTTATGAAGAAATGTGATCTGTTTGTCTGTCTGTTGTTGTATTTAACATTTTTTTAATTAGCAAGCGTTAGTTATAATGATAGTAATAAAATCTTCAAAAGAACAAACAATACCTAATTATTATTATTTGTTTACAGGACCAACGCTGAAAGTGAAGAGAAACGTAGTCTACGAGAAGTACAAAGACATCATAGAAAACTTTTATAAGGAATAAATAGTAGGATTAGTGTTTAAGGCGAGGGACAACGTAATAAATAATTGTTAACTTAATTCGTTATTGCTCAACTAGGGACTAGCGCATCGGAATCAATGTGATTGATAGTACTTTACGTAAAGGTGTAAATAGGTTATATTTTTGTTACAAAAAATATATTTTATAAAATCTAAACGTGGTTTTAATGTTTGCCCTTTTATATCAATGTCTTTCAGACGAGGAAAGTAAGAGTAACTGAACTTCCATGACATTCACATTAAATTTAACCAATCGATTTCACCAATCTCTACTTTTTTATTAGGTCACTATGATCCTACAATTATTTTTTCCTAAGAAAATATTCGTCTATTTTACGTCTCGCAGTAGACGCGTCATATGACCATGGCGTAATAGTACTAGTGAAAAAGTGTCCTAGGGAAATATACATTTTTGAAATAAATAAAGTTGATCTCATGAAACAATGATTTCAAATAAAACAGTATATAATTATTATATACATTTATTGGAATGGACAATATAATGTGTAAAGAAAGTAATAACAAGACAACGATTAACTACAATTGAATAAAAATTCAGGTAGATAATAATTTTATAATACTTAAATCGAAAAGATAATGTCATATTAATACTTTTAATTAAAGGATCATGGCAGAATGTACATAAAATAACTGTAAGATTAATAGCAATATTGATTTTAAAGTCCTTAATAAAGTCAGTATTGAATAAAATTTTAATGTCACACAAATAGTATTTATTAAATTAACGTGTATGTTCCGCCATGACACTTTTGTGGGAGCGTTTGCGCTTACCTAAATACCGATATTAGCTATACTGTTATAGCGAAACACTTCAGATTCAGAATATAAACTGCTATTTCTATTACGAATATATCGATATTTAGGTAAACTGCAAAACGATCTCGCATCCTTTGCCACAATTATGAAGAAGCTTATACTGAGAGACGGAGTAATTTACTAAGTAACACAAAGGGAAATAAGATATTTTAGTCACATTTAACTAGTTCAAACTTAAAATAATTCATAGATTAGTAAAGAGCTGCAAATGGCTGCAAGACTCCCATTGATTTAATCAAGAAGCAAAGACAAAGAGGATATGTTGACTGGATTTCCCTTTAGCATAATGCGTGACACTTTACGGGAATAGCGAGACGTAACAAAACACGCCCCTCTCTATTTTCCATCTACCGGTCCCATGCTACAAATACGTTGCGAATTGTCCACATTTTAATGGGCCACTTTCTGAGCGACTAATAATCTGACACCTTCCTACTTATATATCATTGGGCAGGGCTGATTTTTTATATTACAGTGCACAATCACATTATTGCATATCCTCTTTGTACTTGCTTAATGGATACAATACACGAATATTGTAAATAATAATAAAATGTCCTTAAAAATAATTCCTAATAAATTGACTAAATATTTTCTATATTGGACAAGTAAGTGTAAGTACATAGGTCCATGTAATATTTCGGAATGCATCACAGAATGTTTAGATTCATTTATCTATATATTTTTTATCTAATATTTCCTATAAAATAAGCATTTTGGATCACATTTTATGTATTTTAAGGCAAATAATTATAATCAAGCAACATATTAAATATTACATTTCATGTGAAGTTTAATGACCTTTCTTATAGCCCAAAATAACGTCAGTTCAAGTCAAAATGAACTTTCTGTGCAAAACAATATGGTATATTTTTCTTTATAACGTTATTTCGCTTTAAAAGTCTCTTATTGGCATTGATTAGTCACACGTGGTTCTAGTGTCACTACTACATTTATTTATTTAGAAATATTATGAAATTAGAAGCTCACTATATTAAAATATTGTCACAATTTCATTGAAGTCAAGATTTGTGAAATAAAATTTAAAATCTCAATTCCTAGTGATAATTAAGTTGGGAATGATTTATAATGGCAGTTTATTTTTATTATAGTCTAGTCAAAAGCTTGAAAAACGAAGATTCATTATAACACTAGCTAAATAAGTACATTGTTCAATGATTTTAAGTATATTTTATCTATAACTAAACTAATAAAATCGATAAAATTTAAAATACTTAAACTCTAACAACTAGTCAAACACACAAAGATATAATGTTAGTTAAGTGAATATTTAAAACTTAATAATAATAATAAATCGCAGTAAAATATCCCATTAATAATACAATAATACGGTGTAAATGAATTAATATAATTGATATGACGATATACTGTTTACTCTAGCTACCGTAATGTAACTAAATAAAGAGTTTCAATGAGCAATAATACTTTGGGCAAAACACTGGCAACTTCAAAAGAAAGCGTTAAGAAAAAGATAGAATCAATAAAATGACGTTAGAAAGAATAAACACATAACATATAATTGTCTCGCTCTAACAGCGTAAACGTTATATATAAAAGGTATGGGTTTGACATATTTATCAATTATTCGTGTGAATGCCATTTACCATGCCATGTATATAGATTATACCGAACCCTTTTATAGTAGTGGAGACTCGTCATAGTCCAATAGTGGACTATCACATATTGTTGATGTTGTCACATAGCCATTTGGCTGATATAATTTATACCAAAATTTTTCTTTTAGGAAGATCAAGGAATATTCTTACCGCTTAATTTTGAGTCCTGTTTTTGCCTCTTGTTTGAAATGTGGTACGTTTAAAGTTTAGGGTTGTGTGGGCGGCGCAGTGTGTGGTAGCGGGGGTGGTGCGTCGGCGAGTGGCAGTGGTTTGGCCACGCCGATGCGGACTACTCCACGCGGGGCGCCCTTCAATGCTGCCACTGCTTGTTCTAAGCTCGCGTCTTCCAAGTTCTGAGAATCGAGACATATATATTAAAGTAGACTGCAGGAGACTGAAGTTGAAACATAAAGGAATTTACAGTGTGTGTAGTCTTTAGTGTAGTGAGATATTTATAATTTTATAGTGTTTCTATCCAACAAATACATACAAAACACTTATTTTTATATTACAGATTTAGAGGTACTTGCTGAACTTAAGTATATAATTTAATGCTCAACGTCAGAAAAGAGGTTAATAGTACCCTAAGTCAGATTTATTAAAACAACTTTTTGAACTGAAAATTAATAAGTTCACTCTCATTGCTCATTACTAACTGAAGTATGTAGTGTACAGCTATCATCATTATACCAATACGATACAATCGCCTAGGTAAAATTTCTTTAATAATCACTAGCAACAACATACCTGATCATTGACAAAGAGCAGTCTGTCTCCGGGTATGAGGCGGCCATCTTGCTGCGCCACTCCGCCCGGCACTAGGGAACGGATCACCACCAGTGTATGGGACGGTCGGAGCGGGTCCTGGTAATCCAGGATCGAGAATCCCAAACCACGCTCACCTTTCACCAACTCTGTAGATTATAAAAATTTTACGTTATTGAGAAAATTTATAAATATGATGAATTTAGACAATGGAGCTTTTACTCTTTCTATTGTAATATATCTATTTTATTTCAGTTTATTTAGAATTTATATCCGCGATATGCACATGCTTATTATTAGTTACACTTAGGTTATTATTAGTTACCTCTGGAGGAACTGACTCCCAAGTCACAGGCAATAAGCCTAGTTTGGGAGCCAGGGGTCTTTTAATGTGTTCAATGTATGTTATGAATAAAGTTATTTATTTATTATTTACTTAAAAATATCCATACATACGCTTGCCATTTGTTGCAATGTTATTGTCATGTCAATGCTCCATTTTTTTGTCTTGCAATCATAACAAAGTCTTTTAATAGTAATAATTATAAAGACTTACCTATGATTTGTGGTTCAGAAGACCACATAGCGAGACCAGTTAGGGGTTCCAAACTACGCGAGCGTACTTTTCCACCGGCGGACAGGGATCCTCCCTCTTCAGCTCCTGCACCTGCCAGACTTCCATCTGATTTGGCCTGAAAATATTTTAGAAAAGATTCAAATTTTTAGAATATGAAAAACGTCTACTAGTTACTAGTACGCCTAAATAGGTAGATGATTCTTGATTTTCCCGTTCCCGTGGGCATTTAGGAAATTCTCTCTTAGTGCTCCCCTGCTCTTCTTAAGGAACATAGATGATAAGTTTCAAGACCAACTCTTTGTGTGATCCTCAAATTGTTGTTTCGAGTCTGGGTGTCATGTGCATGTGAATTTGTATGTTTGTAAACAACCACATCACAGGAGAAAATCCTAATGTGGAGCAATATTTGTTTTTAAAATTTATTTATCTATTATATAATAAATATTGGATTTATGCGGTATTTCCTTTTTTAATGTCTTATTACAACAAAGATATCCAGATTATTGTAAGAATATCTAATTAATTACATAAGCTAGAAAGCTTAGAATATTATCTTCAGACATAATAAAATGCACGATTTTAGTCAAATTAATCATATTACGTTTGTTAAGGATTAATTTCTCATTCATTAATGACATTCCTGATTAGATGGTCATCAATCAAACGACGGAAACATTTTTTTAATCTAGTATTATATAATATATCGGAATTACCCATTTTCTATGATTATCTTGTACTTAGGCGATTTGATTAAAAACATTATGTTTATCTTGTATCGAAAAATCCTCTACTTAAAATCTTAGTTCGATATATTGAGTGAGCTATTAAATGACGTTATTTTCAAAGGATTTAAGAATTTTATCACAAGTTTACATTCCTATAAGCATCAAAGAGATATCACTGCCTTTGTGGTCCGCTTCATACGTAAATTGAATATAAGTAACACCAACCTGACATGTTACAAAACTCACGACAAACTCATAAACTATTATATCGCTTTTTATGAAATTTATGAATCATTCTTGAGAAATAATCATATGTTATGTTATGTCCTTTCCAGGTATTAACAACTACCACAAAGTTAAAGTTCGATGGTACATTAATGTGCCGTCACCACTCGACACTAGCAGCATAGACGACAACACTATGTTGGAGACTCGGTTGTCAGTCAATAAAGAAGATGGTTATAAATTAACAATTTACAACCATATGTAATGAATGACGATTGCAACGAGAGAAAGTAAAACAGTACATACCTTGACGAGTGTGGGCGCGGGGGGCGCGAGGTCTAGCGGGGGCGCGGGGCGGGGGCGCGCGCACACCATGCACACCTCGCTCGACAACTCCTTCAGGATCGACACCACCTCCAGGTGGTTCATGCCCAGCAGCCGGTGACCGTTCACCTCTGTGCCATAGTAATAACAAGTTCTTACCTATTGTCAATTTGGTTGGTTGGTTTGTTTGAATCCTATATATTAATACGTGATGCAAAATCTTTGGACCCCTTTTTACGAAAATTGCGCGGACGTAGGAGCATAAAATTTGGTACACTTATAGTTTATGTGTAGGAAAAGTGCAGAACGCTAATATTTTTAAAAAATAATGCTTATAAAGTACATTAAATCAATAAATAAAACATTACACACACTACCATGCATAGTATCTGATCGTATTTGACAAAACGTCAAAATCGACAGACATTGTGATGATATTCTCACGTCTCATATGAATAGAGTTTTCCTGTTCATGATGCGCAATTTGAATTTTACAAAACTAATAGCAATTCGTTAAATAAAAATTATCCTTGAACGTATGTTAAGTGGTATTGTAAATTAAATCGTATATGGTCGAATTTCGACCACTAGGCGACCACTAGTAATTATTATCGTGTTGGATAGTGCATTTATCGAGGCTACAAGCTACAAAACACGCTCCAATCAATAGGAACCGAGTAGGGCGAGTAAAACCATGCAGGAATATCTAGTAATGTTATAAGACCTTACCGAGCAGTTCATCCCCGGGGCGGTGCACGCCGGCGCGGCCGACGGGTCCCTCGGGCAGCACGGAGCGCACGTAGTGGTGCGGGCGCACCTCGCGGCCCCCCTCCACGTCCACGGTGCCCTCCAGCGAGATGCCCAGCCCGCCGCCGCCGCGGACCACCACGCCCACCACGATCTCTACCTCGTCGCCTACAACAAATAAAAAAAAAGTAGTAAATAATGTATAGGTATAGGACAGTGCGAAACAAATGTATGGAGTCTGGGCCCCTTCTACAAAAATATTTTCTAATCATTCATCAGGAAAACCGTCTACAGTTTTGATTTTTTTAGGTTATAAGCTGGTAAACGACCAGACAGATCACCCGATGGTAAGCAATCGCCGCCGCCTATGGACACCCAAAACACCAGAGGCGTTAAAATTGCGTTGCCGGCCTTTTGCGGATTAGGAATTTAAAGGTTGTTGGGAAATCGGGGATTGGGAAAAGCCTCACTTACACAACGAAACAACGCAACGCAAGCGTTGTTTCACGTCAGTTTTCTGTAAAAAAAAAGGTTGTTTACCGAGAATAGCCTGCCACTTCCTCTTGATGGCGTCCTTCTGTTCCTGTGTGCGTGGCATCTCGAAGGCAGGCTGCGCGCGGGTCGTAGCCGTCACTACTGGGGCCTCCTCGGGCGCACTCTCCACTGACACACTGCGCAAAGAAAAGAAAATAAAATTAATATAAAAAAGAAATGAGTCAAGTTCAATAACAAAACTGATGCAAACTTTCTTTGATACTAGCTACTTCCGCGCGGCTTCACCCGCTCTGCTTGGCTCCTATTTGTCTTAGTCTAATGTTTTATGGCCTATAGCCTTCCTCGATAAATGCACTATTCAACACAAAAAGAATTATTAAAATCGGACCAGTAGTTCTGGAGATTAGCGCGTTCAAACAAACAAACAAACAAACTCTTCAGCTTTATAATATTAGTATAGATTCAATTTAATTAGTTCCTTCGTGAAACTGTTTGGATTCACTTATAAACGAATACTATATATAATAATAAATGCCTAGGGCTCTAGACTTATTCTGAGGTAGCTCTGGTTTGTTTACATAAAAAACCAACCAGCCTGCCAATCGTGGAGATTATGGCAAACCCCTGCTTTGTAGAGGAGGTTCATAGTCCACTAGTGGACTTCTACGAGTTGTTGGTGTAAGTATATGTTAGTACTTACGAGTTATGTAGCTGCGCCATGGGTATGTCATGCTCTGGCGACGGCAGCGTGTCAGGGCGGTGCATGTGTAGGAATGGGTTGTGTGGCGTCGCGGTACTGGCCGCGCTCTCCCCGGCCGCTATAGCCTGCTGTAACTGCTCGAACTTAGGGCCACGGAGGTATCTGTGTGAACAAGTGTAATATTTATTGTAATATAAAATATAAGAAATTTATATAAGATTGTGTGGTAACCTCACTTAAAAATATGTTCATGATTATGAATTGACGAATACGATCACCATAATGGTTTATGAAATGTCGTTTTCATTGATGTTACATCTGCTTGAAGGCTCCATTTTTCACATAACAAGTGACGACAAAATGGGTGTCACACTAACTATACACACCTCTCTCTACGTTACGACATGTTGAATAGATATTCGCTAGTAAAAAGACTGGAAATTCATAGACTTTTTGCCTCGTGACATATAAGTGAACAATAACAATTTTCCTTATTAACTAACTTACCTTTCCAATTCCAGTGTAACAATGTTGCCACTCTGTTTCAGCGCATCTACGGCTCGCTGATTAGACTTGCCCGCGAGAGAGACGCCGTCGACGGCTACGATGCGATCGTTGACGCGCACTTTGCCACTCAAAGCCGCCGCGCTACCCGGCGTTACCGACTTTACGAATATACCAGAAAGTTCCTCTTTTTCACATACATAGCCTGTAACCAAAAGAACAAGTAAGATTGATGTATTTATTTTCGGGTTTCAGACGCTAGAAAATCATTTTAGCATTAGTTACTCGAAGAAAATAATTCGAGGCGAACGGTTCATGATTATAAACCCCTATTTAACTCGAAATTAATCAAGGTATCTCGAACAGTTTGCATGAATATTGCAAAAATGAAAATAATAATAATATGTCTAAAAATATTTACCTGCAATAGTAATTCCAAGTCCATTTTCGTCTTTCTTCAGCTGCACTGTGAATCTATCGACTTCTGGAGACTCCGCATCTACGAATATATATCAAATTAATATTATTAAATCACTTACTATCGTACTCAGGGACATTTAATGTTTACTTTAACTATCCCTTAGCATTTGCTCCGAAAAAAATTACTAAGGACTGGGTTAAGTTACCATTAAATGCTAAGGAATACTCTCTTATCAACCTGAAGTAACTAAATATCAACTAAAACGGATCTAATAAGGTATTAAAGCAGTAATTACCTGCATCAGGAGGTGGTGTGATGGATCTGTCGAATACGAATCTGGAGGCATTGTTGTGTGGGACTGGTGTAGGTTGCGTGTGGAACACTTGTTCGAAGCCCGCGTCTAGTAAGTAGCGATCCAGAGCTTCAGGGTCTGACAGGAGTCTGTAATAAAAACATTTTCAAGTGTATTGCAAAACAATAAGGTTGGTAAAAAAAAAATACGATCTATGTGCGTATTTTTTGGCTAGCGTAACGAAATACTAAAGTACATATAACAAAACTTCAAGTATCAAATACGAAATAGTTGGACACTACAATGTTATATTTTTAACCACAATCATTAACGATTCTATAATTAAAAAAATACTAGATAAAATCATCACTCTGTGCAACAGAAATCACTAAAACTTACCGAATACAACAAAGATAAAACATTCAGGAGCTCTACACTACCTGTAGGTAGACTGACAGAGAATGCTGTGTAGCATTAATGTCAGTCATGCAATTTGTATACAACCAAAGTATTTAAAATAAATAAATAAAGATGAGTGTATGTATGTAATGTTTTAAATAAAGATAATAATATAACAAACAAATACCTGGCGGGTACGAGTGGCGCGGAGTGTCCGGGATGCGCGGCGTGAGAGTGCAGCGGCGGCGCGGCCGGGTCCGCGGCGCGCGCCACTACCAGGCGCACCCGGGAACCAGACGCACGCAACACTCCCGCCACTTGTTCCGAACCCATCTCCATTAAGTGAGCCTAAAAACACAGTCGTTCATTCATAAAAACACAAAAAAAAAGAAGTATTCTAAGTCAAGCAAAACAAACATTTATTTTATTTTGCACTTCATCACGTAATGGAAAGCAATATACAAATATCCAAAAAACAAGTATAAACACGCGATACAATATTAATTAGGTTACAGTCATATTTTACACACATGTGAATATCGCATAGTAATTATGAAAATCGGAAATCCCGAGATTCTTACATCTTCAGTCGAGTTGTTTGCAACCGACAATACGACACTCACGTACAAAATACGCGCTCGAGCCAAACTATAGGCGGATACTATTGTTGATATAAGTTTCTTCCTTTACAGGGCATACCTATCATACCAATCAACAGACCAGTCTCTACTTACAAACTGTATTCTTGTATGTTAATATTACATTTTTATTTAGGTACACAACATTTTAAATTCTCACATGCTTTCAAGCTGCAAACAAAATTTGTACTCCTACTGGTATAACATAGCGTCACACGTAAATCTACTACTAAGATCAAATTATTGTTATCACCTATGTCAAACAAATAATAAATGCTGATGATAAATATTTACGATTCTTTTACAAGAAGACTAGGGACCAGTTTTCCCACTGTCATAAAGTAGCAAATAGTTTACACAAAGATCTTACATCTCCTATTTGCAAGATATGGTCTCCAGACTTCAGACGGCCATCTCTATCGGCGACACCTCCCGCCAAAATTGTCTTGACAATCACGCCACTCGTCCTTGCACCAATGATACCTAAAAATACACTTAGCTCATGTATATTAACATAATATAAACCTTTTCGCTAATCATATAGTAAGTAGGGTATTGCTAAATAGTAGGCAGTTAGGCACAATGGGGCTGATGACAGGGTTTTGTCCATTGAGTCCATCATTATAATAATGGAGAAATCTTAGCCACGTAGGTTTTGTTTTGTCGAAATTAGAAAATCATAATAAGATAATGTAAATTAAATTTAGATTAGGAGTGAGAGGTCGCTATGTTGTCGAACGTGGGAACGTTTTTATGCAATAAAAATGTAGAAATGTGTCCAACATTTTTAATTGGCCTATTTCAAACTCGGTGCTAAGTGCGTATTTGCAAAAAACAACAATAATATGTTCAACTCGGGAATCAATGTGTTTATAATCAGTCGTACTTTCGACCACTATTTGAGACGCCAGTATAACTTTTACGGTAAATTAATTGCATTATTACCGCAGCTCATTGTTACGTTAGAAAACCTTGAAGTCAAGAATATTTTTTGTATGTAATTCAATTCTAACTGACAATGAAAATGTTCTCAAACAATGACATTCATCTTAATCACACAACAATAACATAATCTTTTATTCCCTTAGGAATGGAGCAATTGTACATATTTATTAATGTAACACCCACTTTTTGGTAATAATAATTAATTTATAAGTAATATATATTTATAACATACTGGTTTAAACATATTTTTTACCTTTATCCTTATGTTTGTAACTATGTTAAAGTGTAATAAAACTATTGAGAGTATAAAAATAATAATTACCAAATCCTAATCCAGTGCCATCATTAACTAAATTAATGATTTCAACCTGTGCCCAGTCACTGCCAACAATACTGTGAGACATAGAGCCGAGAGACTCATCAGTTCTTGACAAGTCCAACAGACCACGATTCTGAAAAAATTAAAATAATAATTTTAGAATCACATGACACATATATCTATAAATCCTATAAATGACATGGTTTAGCTTATTCCTATATATTTTACATAATTAATATGGGCATAACTTTACATTCTATGCTACTATGACAATTTGCCAGTCTTTATCTAGGAATGTAACCTATACTAAAGACCCATAATAATAATCCACACAAAAGAAATGAGTTAGGATTGTGGTAAACCCTTTTAAAATAACCTAAGAGTGGTACTATATACATACCTGTTTGGGAGACATGTTTGAGTCTACAGATCCGCTGTCCAACCCTAGAATGCGCTCATTATCAGAACCAGAACCAAATTCAAGACTATGTGGTGGCGAAACTTGGGGAACACGCTGCTCCTCCTCCCCCTCATGACTTCCATACAAGTTTCTTGCTTGCAGAGCAAGATCACCTAGAATACAACATTTTAGTATTTAACAAAAAAAAATACATTTGTGTACAACAAATATATACTACTCTAGGCATGATGAAGCAGTCGAAAATAAGTTGTTGGCACAAATAAATCATAGCAATCAATGTTTATAAGCTCCTCTAAATTAATTTATAAATGCATAATTTATAACAAGATAACTAAAGTTAAAGGTTAATACAGTTAATTAATATTTCCAAACTTGTTTACCAAGTATATAGAATAGAGTCATAGAGGTGTACTCCGCAGAAATCCTTGTTATAGTGTTTACAAAGCATTGTTAGTGTTTACAAAGTATTACCTGCTGGAGTGATATCAAAGTCCCCAGGAATTATAGATGGATGATGAGCAACCTGGGTTGCAAGCATTCCTACTGAGTCATGAAGTGTCGCTATACTCTTCAGTATAGGACTTTCCAACAAGTTTATTAGCATATTCAAGTCATCGTTGGTGGCAGCCTGTTAAAGAAAATTTATAAAAAAGTATACATAAAGTTAGCATATCTACACATGCTAGTAGGAACATTCTATATAAAATTGTATGAATTAATTTGGCTAGATATTCATTACGTAATTCAATAATAAATCACAATAATGTGTACAATTACAAAATCTTGAAACATGGATGAAAACAAACAAACAATATAAATACTATAACATCTTGTAATATCATAATTCATTTTGAATTAAATAAGTAAGGTTTAAATAATATTGTCAATATTTGTTACAAAATGTAAGACTAATGAAACAGAATACTTGTTTCCAATTGTTACCTTCAACTTGGGATCATCACTTTGATCTACAGCTGCTTTTACACTTTCTAATTGTTGTAAAGCATTTGATATATTCACTCCGAGATGCATGCTGGAACAATATCAATATGTGAAATCATTATTAAAACATCTGATATAAAAATATAAGAATAAATACCAATACCAACATACTTTGAAACTTTATGTTGTTGATTATCTTGAGAATCACTACAAATATTTTTTTGATTAGTCACACAAATTTAAGGCTTTTCAACGATTTGTCAGTGGTGTTAACATAAGTATTTATTTAGTTTTCAAATTCAGCTTTCAATATCCGTTTTTCATTGTAATATTCTGGTCAATGATATTAAAATGAAATTATTTTTACAAAAAATACTTGTAAACCACATACGTCAAATAAGACCATAGATAAGTACAAGCACAGAGTATAAATACTAGAAACATTGATGATTGAAGAATATAGACCATAAATAATAAATAAATTAAACTTATTAACGCATACTTTACTGATGAATGCGATATATTTTAATTTATAGGCAAGTTAGTCTTAAAACGTAATCTGGAAGTCTGTATGTACTTCCATTTGATTCAATTTTAAAGTAACCGCCTTTTAGCTTCCTCGATAAGTCTAGGAAACTCTAGTAATCTCCTTCTGTTCTGTTCTGTTCCCTGTGACTTCCTCTACATCTATATTATAACAAACTCTTTTCTTGTGACAAAAGTGAAAGGACGAGCATTTCTACAGTTCGTTGCAAAGAAAGTAATATTTATTATAGAGCTTTTTGTGATCATTGATCCAAGGGGATAGAGGAGTCCAAAGCCGTAGGATTTCGACACTTATGATTTTATTTATTCTGTTAACGCTGTTTTTATAAATAAATAAAACCAATCCTCGGTATTTATTCATTATGAATATTTAATTTTATTTATTTAATTCGAAAAATTCGCCCACTTCTACAATTATTTGGTAGCACTCACTGTCAAAGTTCATAGTGTAGTGATACTGTCAAGTGTCAAATTATCCACTGTTGGTGTTTGTGTGTTTTGTAGTCTGTCCAATGGTCTCCATTTTTCTGTCCCTACTACCTTTATTTTTTATTTATTATTGATTGATTCTATCTATTCCTGAATTCTGAAAATCTGTTGTTATAGTGAAGACAAGTAAAGGATATATTCACCCAAAACTTAAAATCTAGCAGTCGATTTCAAAATTATCTATAATTATATACCGAAGAGGACTATACAAAGGTGTAAAACATAAAACAAAACGAGATTAGGTTCCAGACCTGATCAAATATTGCAAAAATGGACCCATATCCATATGACGTAATTGATCTCACTAATCTGGGTGACTCCTTTACATACGCGTCGCGGGTACAACATCCTCCAAGTATGGCTCCAGATGAGGTGATTGAATTAGATAGAGATTCGGAAGACTCCATCTACGATAGAGATCTTCCTCCCGACGATTATCGATGTAAGTTTGAATGTATTACCATGATAATGATTAATAAAATTAATTGTGTACTAGATGTACTTCAAGTTTTGTAGGTAGATATTAATAAGCAAAAATTTAATGGAAATGTCTATTTCTAATCAGTCTAATCAATAATAATGGGTAACGTTTATTGTTATTTTTATTATTTGTAGACAGGCAGGCAGTTGAAACAACTGATAGTGCCCGCATCCAGTTAATTTTCACTAGTTCATTTCTTGCAGTAGTTATATTACTGTTTATGTCCTAGGTACTTCTATTTCTTAGTGTTATTATGCCTCTGGGCCTGGTTTGTCAGGTTTGTGTGTTATAATGTTTACAGAACTGGCAAATTCTTCATACTACCGTCATACTAAATATTTATGACTTTCTTGGATATATTTTTAATTTATGATTTGTTTTTTATATCTCTTTTAATATTAGTACCTACTCTTGGTGCTGACTCCGTGCCCTTGTCATACATTTTATGACTATTGTTATAAATGAGAATACCTATTAATTAGAGATATACATATTAATTCTAAATTAGATAACTGATGATGTTATAATAGTTAATACTAAAGCGAATTTACTGTATCAATGTTGGTTTTACATTATGGGATATTTCATAGAAAAGGTAAATTTATATGAAATAATATGTTGATTATGAATGCAGAATAAGTCCAAAAAAAAAACAGTTTTTCGATGTGAAGCACTAAGGAGCAGCATGTTGTTATGCATTGAATGCCTTCCAGCTGTTAAGAATGAGACCTACCAACAAGTAGCCTAGTTTTTATTCTGCCGGTCATGTTGGATTTATGTTTAGAAACTACAAATTCTGTAGTTTAACAACAAAATAGTAAAGGTTCTATTTAATCTTGTTTTGCAGTTGGAGAAACAAGTACATTGGAAGAATTAATGAACTTAGAATGTTATAAAAACCCAAAAGAGAGAGTTGCAAAACTAAAAAAAACTATAAAAAGAAGAGTGAGAGAGTATGAACTAAGAATGGAGAGATTAGAAAAAATGAAACAAGAAAATATAAGGTTAGAAGAAGAACGAAAAAGGCAGAAAGTAAAAAGGTTAAAACAAGCTGTGAGAGAAAAACTTCGTGAAGAGAGACAAAAGAAGGATAAGGTAAGTGAAATTTTATATTCACTTGATTATCGTCATTTATTTATTTATCTTACTTGTTCATTACATTTTTTAATAATTAATTAGAAAAAAGAAACATTTAAAAATATAAAAAGCAGTAGCCCACCGCTTTGTGTGGACTAGTATTATATAATTTGATAAATAACCAATTATAATTTTTGTTTCAGTGTGCAGTGTGTAATGAGATACCAAAAGAAACCACATTTGGGATTTGTCCCATATGTTGGGAAGAGTTAGGGGATGAACCAATGGCTTCAACGACTTGTGGACATGTCTTTTGCTTAGAGTGTATACGTAGATATCTTGACCATGAACCAAAATGCCCCACTTGCAGACAAGATTTAGTAGGAAACAATGTATTTCATCCGCTTTATTTAAGTCAAGGAACATAAGTCAATATATTTTTTATATTGATATTTTTTTCGAAGTAGTGTATATAAGATTAAATATTAGTCGTTTTAATCAGGCCCACAAACAATATCAATTTGTAAAATCTCCAAGCAATTCATGCATAATATGTGTGATTGTCGAACATTAGTATCCTGAAACTTAAGATTAATTAATTCATTTACATAATTATGACCTGAGCGAGTTGCTCAGAACGACTAGACTAAATGATAACTGACAAGGTGGAATTTAAAAAATATATCATTCTATTGTAATACAAATAACTGTGTAGGTAATTAATAATGTGTTTTAAGTTAACTCACTTGCTAAAGCGATTAAAACGACTAATACTTAGTCTGGAAAAAAAATATTATTTTGCCAATGCAGTATTAATTATTTACTTGTGCATTTATTTATGTATGATTTGAGATAAATCTCTGTTGCGACGGTTTCATTTTTTCAAGCATTGTCCTTTGTTTCATATCGCTTATCTGTCGGTATATGAGACACAATAGAAAACACATTGTCTCTCGTAGATCTGCGTTTCGGCATGACGTGCGTAAAAGTACTTACTTAAAAGGTGAATATTGTGTATTATGCATTATCTAAATTATATTCTGTATATTATGATATCAAGCAAGCGAATCCTGATAAATATGAAACAAATACAGTAGAATTTTGATAATGCAGACAGGTATAAACAAATCTTATGTGTAGTGTTGTAGGTACTTACATGTAGGTAATATTCAATAATTTTCTAGTCTTTAGGTATTTATTACTCTAAGTCGTACAGTTGATCTGCATAAACCAAAAGGTAATTGTGACCATTAATATTTCTTTTGTCACATTTATTTGACCAAAAATGTTTCCATATGAGTATTATTATTTATTTAAATTAACCTATGTAAAGACACGCAAACTATTGACAAATCTCAATAACGACAAATAATAAGGCTTTATATTAAGTATAAGTTTTGAAGTTAAGTTTAAGTTTTGACATTGTAAAATTGTGGTTGAATAATTCCATAATAATTTAAAATAAAGCTTGAACATAATAATAGGAATACTTTTGCATGCAGTACTTAATAGTCGTAATCATTATATGAGACAAGTTTAAAAAGAACATATTTTCCTGTCTTGTTTGGGTATTACTTCTTCAAAATTATATTTGACTTGATGGCAGAGCCATTGAATCGATTGAATTTAATTCTTAGATGTAATTTTATATTTTTGATTGTGATAATTGGTAAAAAGAATGTGCTACTATTTTTTATTGTAATTACATATTAGATTATACTGTTACCATCCAAAATTTTAATCAAATTCCGGTATAGATCTAATAATTTGAAATTAAGACCATATGACAGTTGCATAAAAATTCTTTATGTGGCAGATTGTTTATACAAATTACGTTATAAATATTCCATCTAGTACATAAGAACGTAATTTCACTAAAGTCACTAAGGGTACTTAAACGAAAGTGGTGAAAATGGCACTTGTTTGTCTCTTATTTTGTGCACATTGATTCAAATTCCCTCAAATGATCTTTTGTTTAGCCATGTAAAAGATTAATCATATTGTAGTTTATAAAACATATTATTTAATTTACCTAGTGTTAGTGTGTGCATGTTATATGAAATATGTATGTATGTAAGTTAGTGTTTAAGAACTATTATATAAGTCAGTTTCTTGATATCGATATCAATATTTACAGTAAAACAAAATGTGGTAGGAATGATGCAGAAACTTGATCTCCTTGACAAATGAAAATTCATAGTAGCTTTAGTGTTAATAGTACTTAGCTTTGGTGTTTATATAATTACAACTTAATGATTTTGCTAGATTATAATGAGTATTTATTTTTTAGGGTTAGTTAATTTATTGTTTTTCTATTAACCTATTGTAGGTAAGTACTGTCGCGTTAAGACAGCTCGAATGGTAACAATATTTTTTTAACGTGATTGTAGTGTAGAGGTAACTCTCTTTTTCTAAGTGTTAAGTAGGTATCTTAGGTTTAAAATCTGTGATTATTCCACAACAAACTGCATTTGCAATAACGGAGTAAACCAAAACAGTATAAACCTACATTTCCATATATTGTGAAATAGAGCATAAGATTTTCTTCATATTCATTCATGTTGTAGAAATTAATAAAGACTGATTGCAGCTGAATAACTTTTATTCATTCTGTTACAAGTATCTTAAAATTTAAACAGTAATAACGATAGTTACATTAACATACTCAGTCATTAAACACAGGACACATTTGCTTACAAGTAGTCCACATAAAATAACTTAATCATAAAATGTCAGTTACGGCCAATTTCAATAACCTAATCTGTAGATTGCTGACTAGAGATACAATTTTGACATAAGCTCCATACAAAATGCGTCAAAATTGTATCTTGAGTAAGCAAATCTACAGATAGATAGGTTATTGAAATTGGCCGTTAATTGATTACTTTTATTGCTTATTTTTGTTTAGGTAAAACTTCGACCTCTAGTTATTGTCTTTTGCGTTATATAATAATTATTGTACAAAATAAAGAATTGCATATGTACACACATTTCAATGTAGTTGGTGAGTCTACTGCCAAACACCGGGCTGACCAGGGCTCATTACTACCTACTGATTAGGTACTAAGAATATTGAACATCTCAAATTATATACTAAACTACATACTGAATTTACCTACCTACCTACATCAAGGTACAATTCTTTAAAAAAGGCGCATTTAGTGCATTTTTTTAGTTACTAAAAGTGACAATGTTGCAACTTAGTATCTATACTTAAAATAATGAAGTCAGTGTAACTTATTTTATATGTAACGAAAAACATTCAAAATCTTATAATAGTGATAATGAGATAAAATTAAGACTAAATAAAATAACAAATTACCAGATAATAACAACTCTCCACTGCAGAAGACTATGGAAAACAAAAATCATTTTGGCCTTATTCAAAATACTAGTTAATTATTTTTACTGCCTAAAGTTGGATAAGGATTTTTCCTCATTTACTTGGATTGTTTTTCATCAAAAAAGCCATACCATGAACTCTAAAATGCTTGGCTAAATCTTCTGGCTCCTCAAAGTCCTCTCTACAAATGTTACATTGGTTTTCACGAAGAGGTTCGTTGGAAATAATTTCACTACTTTGGTATTTTATCAGAGCATTTTCATTGTAACAATGTTTTTCTTTTATATACGTTTCACTATCCGAGATACTGTGTTCCAGCAGTAAGTGCTTCGAAAATGACGGCTTGACAACAAAACTTTGTCCACATTCCATACACTGATAAGCCATGCATGAGTCTCTATGTGTTATCAAATGTTTTTCTAGTATTTCTTTTTGGTCAAAGTTACTTCCACATATTTTGCAGATGTAACACAAAGTAGCAGGAGGGGTGTCACACGTTATCGTCTCGTCGTGGGTATCTATACTTGACTGATCATTATCCATTTTAAAAGGATCCCTTAGAATTTTAATTTGTTGCCGTTTCCCTTTTCTTTTAAATACTTTCTTGCCAATAGTTTTTTTAATATTACTTTTGGTCAGATTCGTGTTTTGAGTTTGAGTTCGGTATTTATTTACATCAATTCTGGTGAGAACAATTTTGGCATCCAAACATTTTTCTGTTTTATGTAGTGAAGAATAATGCTTTTTAATTTCTTTGGGATCATCAATAATATTCGCATTACACAAATGACATAACACACTGTTTGTCATTTTGTTAAAAGTAGTCACATCTGGACTATCATCCAATTCTGTGGAACTCTCAAATGTGGAAGTACATTTGTAAGGGCATTCATTGGGCAGATTATGTATTTCGCTATACTGACATCTATAGGTGAAACTTCTCTGACATTGATCACACCTTTTCACGACACGGTATACTCTTTTCGGCTTATCTGTATCTTTTAAAGACTCAATTTCCGACAGCAGATTTTTCACTGCATTTTCTACCGTAACGTTTTTATTGTGTTTTTCTAGGAAATGCATCAGTAGGAGGGCCACGTCCTTAAATATTGAACCACATGGCCAACATGGATAGAAGACGAAAACTTTGTGACTTTTTATGTGACTCTCTATACGACTCTGCAAGACAAATTTTCCTGGACATAATTCGCACTTATAGAATACCAGTGGCTTTATACTGTCCATTTTATGAGTCTTAAAATGGCTTTGCATACTAATTTCACTGAAACATGCAACAACGCAAAATGGACACTTGAAAACTTTTCTCATGTGAAGATTTTTCATGTGTTCTCTTAAATCGTTAGGATGGAAACAAATGCGACAGTTAGCCGCCCCACATTTTAGTCTTGCAGTTGCTCTCATCATTTTAAAACCCTCACAGTCGTGGTTGTAAGGATAATTAATATTTTTGTTGCCAAGGGCCGAACCACATTCAGGGCAGCAATAAAGGGGGCATTTTAAATGTAAACGCAAATGCGCTTTAAGAGCGCACGTGGTGGGCAGGGCAAATAAACATACAGGGCATGAATAAACCTGGTTGGAAAACTGCATATAGTGACTGGCCCGATCTTTACAAGCAGAAGCTGGTGAATCAGATAAGTTTTCTTTACACTCTAAACAAATCACTTGGGTGTATGCACTCCTATTCTCGGCAATTGGTGGGGGTTTGGGCGAACTTTCAGAAGTTATTATACAATCATTGTCTTGTGGTGGTATTTGGCCGACAAGTGTCAGTTTGTTGACTTGTGGTACTTGATTGGTAGGAATGAGTTGATTGCTTGGTGCTGGCTTGTTTGCTGGTATTGCAATTTTAATGTTGAAAAGATTTAACGGTAAAGGTTCTACGTTTAAGTCAGTGACGTTGATGGTCGCAGTTCTAAAAACGTGGGATCTTATATGATATAGTAAATTACATCGGTTATAAAACGTTATTGTTACATTACAATGGCGACACAGATATGTGATGTTAACAGACTTGCGTGTGACGTGATCATTTAAACTGGACTCGAAGATAAATCTGTGGAAGAAATAATAAAAGGTAAATTTCAGAATAAACATGATGTTATAGGTACCTATATAATATAGCTATCGTACTTGGCTACCTACTTTTGGTATTTAGGTATCTGGGGACACAGTAGTGGCCCCGCCAAGTTAATTATTATTATAAGGTCTCTTACACAAAAGAGGAGTGACTGTTCTAAATTTCAAAGTGATGAAACCTATCTAAAAAATATTGCTTGTCTGTTAGGTACAGGTAAAACACCAGGTAGAGTATAAAAAATTCGACCCTATTTTTTCCTGGACCTTGGTTGTTAATTGCCACCTTGACTGTATGGACAAATCAATGCAACTTGTAAACTGTAGAAATCGGTAAGTAGCATCTAAGGCGACGCGTGGCGGCAGAAAATTTACAAATAACAACAGTGTAGTCTGTAAGTACTTAGTTTAGGACTCCAAGACAACTCCATAATAATTAGGAGCCCTACCAGTGTCAATACAATTATAATAAAAATGTATGTCCAATAAAAATGGGCTTCTTGGACACGGACCTGTGTCCCTTCAATCTGATTTTGTTTCTTATAATTATTTTCTTATTCATTAACAACTACTTAAGTACCTAACATATTAGTTATTTATAACTCATCATGATATTATTGAAATTAATATTTTTTTTATTGTATTTATTTTAATAATAATTAAGAATCATTATATGACAAGATTGAAGACATAAAAGATGCACCAAGATTACTAATTTTGCTATGCCTGACAGGGTCCATATTGATCTTGTATTATTTTCATACCATCTGTGTACATTATATGGAATGCAATAAAGTATTGAGTACTGAAAATAAAAACTTTTACAGATAAATACATACTTGTCACCACAATCGGTACATGTGAAAACTTTATGGCCATTCACTGGCACTGGTATGACATAATTCGGCAAAGCCTTAGTAAACAAGAGGTTTTTAACACTCCATTTATCATTCAAATTATCCATGGCTGTATCTGAAACAAAAAGTAACAAAAATAATATTTAATAGTTCATCGATCAACTTCAACATCCTATTGGCAGATATTAACATCTGCTTTCAGTCAAATTAAACTACTAATACTACACTGGTAATATACATAATAAATATTAGGCATATTACCAGTATTGACCATAAGCATTATAAGTTACTCATACAATATCTGGTAAAAAGTGGATGTCACATTGAATAGCTGCCCCTCTACTTAATCCTTCGCAGTATAAAAGGTGTGAAGTTATAATAATGTTTTGTAATAGGTACCAGATTTTTGTAACTAGGTACCTAAAAGGTCGTTGGAAACGCTGACAATAAACACTTCTTAAGGTAAATAAATATTCTAAAATAATCTTAAGTATGTAACATACATGATAAACAACTTGTACCTAAGTATTCTAATACATTATTTTGTACAATTGAACGTCTAGTCTAATAGCATTTCAAAACTTGAGTTTGTTCTATATTATTAGGTACCTACAGTACCTATATTACTGCAACTAAAATAGAACAGTGATACAATCACGAATGCATAACGACAAACGAAAGCAATGGAGTAATCATCAAACTTTTTATGTTAGATGTGTTTGATAAGAATAAATATTATTACATAGTTACTACTTTATTCACGTTGTAGTATAAGACATCTCCGAGTACAAAAACCTGCGCAGAACTGAATGATTCTAACATGGCAATACCTCATGCAAGCAGGTGTCAGTATTAGTGAATTTTTAAATTACGCGCCTCATGGAAGTTTTTAAAGATACACTGAATTTACTTCTATCGCTGAAAAACATACCTCTGATCGTGAAATTCGTATAATTTCGAAATTACGACCCACAGCTGACCATTTTTACTTGACAGAAAAACGAAGACGCCCTCTGTCGCACATTAGACTAAAGGAAGTATCGCCAGGTGAGAAAAAGATTTTGTGTTACCAGTGTATCAAAATTCGTTTGTGGAACGAAAAACTGTTTTAACAATCAAATTAAATGTAAAGAGTAATAATTAATTAAGCTACTTCTTAAAGTAAAACTATAATTCGTTAATTATGGTTTTTCAATGTAATAGGCATAACATTTACTTATTGGCTATACTAGGGACAGGCACTTATGTTGCTGACTATACCAACTAACTCGATCTTAGAACTAGGTAATAAAGTGATTTTACACGATATAATGATTTGCCCTTACTGTAGAATGCGGTTTTATCGTGTAAATTAACCAAAATATTACGTGTGCAGGTTAGCAAATTTTTAGTCCTCATCAAAATTAAGTGTTATGTCACCACGTGCAGTATATTTCAGTAAAAATAATAGTGTACATTTTACATTATGCACAATTTATAGGTACAAGACGATACGCTCAAACACAAAATAAGTTATATTGATCTTTCACATTTCTATCCGTATTTAACTTTTATTACTAATACTTAGGTTTTGCAATATAATGTCTTATCAGTCAGTTTTCAGAAAGATCTAGATGCAGGTAAAATGAATAGCTAGTAATAACAAAAATTCCTAAAAATCCTATATTCACGTTAATGGTTTGGTATTGCTATCATTACGGCAATAATACATTCAGATTTTCTATGCAAGCCACACTTCTTTCGTTCAAAAACGTTTCTGTTTGTTTCCATTTGTTTTTATATTCTTAGACTAGTCTTCTACCTTTAATTGGTGCATAAAATAAAAACTAAATCAAAAATAGGTACCTATTAGGTAAAATTACTCGCAGCAATTTGCATGTGAGGTTTTGACAAAGTTTCTCCTCAGTGGAACTTGGCCCGATCTTTTGCACCACCATATTCGACAAAGGTCCTCAATCTCACGTGAGACAAAAGAGACAACAAATAATTAAATTAATATTCATTTCCTTTTTGTTTGTTTTGCAACGCTCTGTTATGGACTTGAATTTCTTCAACTGCAACCTCCAACAATATCTAGTGTAGAAAATATGGCAAACTTTGTACAGGAGCCCGGTAGGTAGTTCAGTTGTCTAGCAGTGGACTGTTGATATTACTGTTACTAATACGGCTACACGATGGCGCATAGTGCAATTTGTGGTTCTTATTTCTGCAAAAGTCAAGGGCTGATAAAAACATTTTCATGTAAATAGTTGCGCTGTTACAGACTAGATGGCAGCATCTGCTCAATTTATAAATTAGGGCGCACTATATTAGGGGCGCTGATATTGGGCCATGGGTCTCCTATAGCTTCACTGTGTCAGTGGAAAAGCGACGCAAGCATTGTTTCATACTAATTTTCTGAGACCGTGATATCACTCTAGCCCATTCATGCTGAATCACGACTCTCACACATGAACATTGTATTTTTTTTAAATAATAACTGCCACCTTGTGTCGCTACCTACTCAACATTACTAAATATACGAGGTAGGAAAGTCTCCAAGTTGTTGAGAATGGCCTATGAACTTAAGTAGGTAGTTGTGTGTGAGTAACATTACTCCTTAGATAAGCTACATTATACTACCATTTGGTAGGTACCTTACTCCTGGAAGTTCACATACTCTGCTAGTTATCGTTAGACTAATGATAAAAATATGCGTAGGAGTAGGAGAGCGCAACTACGTTGCATGCTCCGATTTTATTAGGTAGGTAGGTCTAGCTTTTGTCTTTTGTGGCTGATAAAACTGTATGTATCCTACTCTACCTTTTTAATCCAACATCTAAAACCTTATTCAGTAAACTGCATTAAAAGTTTTGATTCTATATGAAAAGTTAATCAAAGTTTGAAGTGAAAAGTCAGGCTTCCAGGGTTAGACAAATATTGGGGAACTCAGAATAAAATAAAGAATTTACATAATAAAAATTTAATAAAAAGTACAAAATCTTTGGTTTTACAACAGCAAACTGTTATGGCACTGGTCAATAGTTATTTTATTAGTTTTATTATTTAAGATATATTTTTTTTTACTTTTTTTGTATTTAAGTAAGTACACTTATTACTTTAGTACTCTTTGAGTATATTAAAATTAAAACTTAATAATATTACCCCCAATAAATTCAAATTGGAGTCTAGGAACATAAAAACACAAGCATAAATTGTTATCCATAGGTAAATAGCAAAACAAGAAGGCCTATTTCAAAAAATTATAAGTTTTGAGAATAGCGTCAAAGTCAATATCCTGCTTTTTTCCTTGATGAAAAAATATGAGAAGGTTCCTCTCATATGTATCACGTTTCAAATAATACACTATTTCAGGTCGGGGAACAAAGGCTTTTTCATCTACATGTTTTCTATAAAATTTGACATTTTCCAACATATCCTCATCTTCAGGCATTAGAACCAAATAGCTTGCAACAGCTGCTGCAGCTTTATTGTATTTTTCAAGGTGGAAATATGCTACTTGTATATAATTAAGTACATCTGCAATGAACTCTACTCCAGAGTTATATTTAAGGAACTTTAGTTTATCTTGGCATTGTTGATGGCAATGTAAAAGGGATGCCATGTTGTTTGACATAGTTATTACAATTTCTGAGGACCATTCTTGTCCGGGTTGCCGCTCACATTCTACACGACAATTGCTCTCATAAGCCAAATAGTCTTTAATTACTTCTTCCATGCTAGCTACTGTTTCTTCCCAGTTATTCTGTTTGTAAGATTTCTTACCCAAATTGTACATAACTACATAGTCCTCACTTTCCATATCAATTATCTCCTTTGGGTCTATTTCTGGCTGTACTATGTAATACTGCATATTATTTTGCATGGTGTCATCATCAGGGTTGGCAACTAAGTATGTGTAGGCAGCTGAGGCAGCTTTCTGGAACATCCTTTGTTGAAAATAGCATATATGAAGATATTCGTAAGGTTTCTTAGACTGCATATTATGGAGCACAGAATCATCAAGACTTTTGTTCAGATTCATATTTTTAAATTCTTTATCCTGACAAATATTAAGACAGTGTCTTTTATTGAAATATTTCTCATATATCTTCAGATCGGCTATATCGTCTTTGATTTGAGATTCATATGATTCCGTGTTACATTTCAATCTACAGTTAATCAGAATTGATTTGTATAGTTTATAGAGATGCAAAGCTTCTTCAAATTGTTCAATGCACAGCGTCCACTTCTCGGTAGAGTAGGCCATCAATCCTTTATTGTAAGCTTTATCTAGAGATGCTGGCTTGATGCAGTCCGCATATTTAAATTCGCAAAGACAAATTAATATAATGAAGTAAAGTATATTTTTACGCTCCATTTTTATGCATTTATGGTAGAGTGAACGAATTTAAACTTTTTAGCTTAAAACAAACTAATACCCACTGAATTTATATTGATGTTGTAAAAATTTTGAAGACGTACATAAAATTTAAAAACACATTGATTTAAATAAAACTTTAATCTAGACAAGTGATGAACTTTTGAACTTTTGACATGATTTTTTTTTTCTGCCAAGTCAATCAAAGTTTCAACTTTTTCGCCCTACTTTTAATTATCCGTGATTTGAGTATGAGGATTTTGGGCATATGAATAAAAATAAATGGCTAAAAAACTGACTGTGACTGGACTGACAAATGATTGATAATCGAGTTTCCGCCTATACTTATTATACTCTTTGGTTTCCGCTGACTTGTTGACATTACAAAATCTTCAATTAAAGCTACAATATTAAAATAGAATATTTACTTTCATATTGGAGAACTTTCGTACCTATTTATTGTAATAATGACTTTTTCCAATTCAGTCCTTATTGGAAATTGGAGCGAAGAAAGACTTAAAAATGAGGTATCGAAATATTTAATTACAATAGGTACCTACTACCCAAAATGAGATACAGGAATGTCTGCAATTGTTTGTTTGAACACATAACCACATACTTACATACATAAAGTAACATATTTTGCAGTCATGTAAGTAGATAGGTACAAATATAACCACTTTCATCTGGTAATTTATGAGTTTAATGCAATAGTAGTATGAGACATCATAACCTTCTAATTGATACAAAATCTTATTTTCTATCTTTCAGTACGAATTTAAGCTATTTTTAAGGAAACGCGACAGACGTGAACTTTTACTTCAGCGATCAAGAACGTTATTTAGCAATTTATTGAGTGAGGTACCTATGTCAATTTACTATTAGGTATGTAGTTAAATACCTAATTTTATTTTTGTACGTTTATGTACATAAGTTTTTCCGGCACTGGGCGAGGTGGCCTTTAAAAGAGAGCTTTTTAAATAAATAATAAAAAAATACTTTTGGAATAGTTAAGGAAGTGGACTTTTCCATTAGGAAAGGATCTTGTATTAACGTAGATGCTTATATATCAAAACGTCTGGATAATCTGATTTTTTAAATGCTTTACAATCTATAAAAAAACTAGATACCTGTAGGTACTTAGTTACTCTTTAAAATTCCAGAGACCTTTGGCGATAAGTGGAACTCACGTGCTCTATGGATTTAATGTGCAAGTAGTTGCATCAGATATGGCAGGTATAAATGGAGCTGTATTTACTTACTACTCTGTTAGCGCTATATCCTGTCTTGTTGGTCGTTGTAGTAGTTGCTCATTAATGGTGGCCCCAATGTTCAAAAAATCAGGCAGAATACAAAACTTTGCCAGGGTTGCGGTTGATGTTTGCGAGCAGAGCCGATTGTTTACTATTAGGTAGATGATCGGTTTACTTGTTTGCAGGCTTTTGCCATAAAAAAATAAAATAGCTGAACAAAATATTAGTTAAAAAAAATATTGTAATGCAGTCGTATTCATCTACTGATGGCTAATGTGGGGTTTGCTATTAAGATAGGGGTTTATATCTCAAATAATATGTGTAACATCCAATTTTCGCTAACGTTTATTTTCGTTATA
The DNA here is from genome assembly GCF_023101765.2 of Spodoptera frugiperda. Classification (NCBI taxonomy): domain Eukaryota; kingdom Metazoa; phylum Arthropoda; class Insecta; order Lepidoptera; family Noctuidae; genus Spodoptera; species Spodoptera frugiperda. The sequence goes on along the minus strand of NC_064226.1, from coordinate 8,342,833 downwards.
AGTTCCTCATAATAGGGGTCAACCTATTGCAATTCACCGGATACAAATTCAGTCTCGAGGCTTATACTGAGAACTGAAAAGTCTGATTACCTAATATTTTGCTCGTTACGGGAATTTAACCCTTATTTACCTATATTCATTACAGTAAAATAAAATATTCCTTGTCGTATTACTAGGATCATCGAAGATGAGTGGTAAGCAAAAAAGTGGCTTAGCAATGTCGATTCTTGTGATGGATCGTCAGGTGGACTACATGCAGAACATAGCTGATGGCTGCCTTATGACCCTTTCGCCTATTACGACGCCTTGTTGCCGGAACACATTCGTTATTATCAGGTTTGAGAGATATAAGATCAATTTGTACAACAAATAGGGATTAACCAGTATAAATATAGAAAAAGATACATCTTGTAGAAAAAAATCATAGTTTTACGAAAGTTTCTTGCATACAGATTTGTCAACATGCAATAGTTTTTTTATGAAAAAGCCTTTATTTAGAAAGTCATGTAGGTATTTTTTATTACTTTCTTGAACACTTTTTTATAAAGCTTTCCTTTACAGCGCTAAGAATGAAAGTGCTCGTGGAAGCAAAATGAAATACGGCCATGAATTTCTACTAAGGGCTGAGAACTACGGCGATCCTACCGTTAGTTATTATTAATTATTATTGCACTTTAAAACAGTTTTTATATCTTGAAGGAAGCACTAAAAAGTCAATTTGTTAGATACCTAAAACATAATAAGGTTTTTAGTCAGTAATAGTCTGACACTCTCTCGCCTCGCCCGAGGCGGGAGAAGTGGTTGAACGATTTTCCTCCCTTAAAAAAGTACTTTGAAGGTTACATTCAGATGTTTTACAAAACTCAACTTTTATATTGAAGAGTATCTAAAATAATAATTAGTGTCCTAAATGTCAATTTTTTTTTCTCAATTACACCTATAATATCTATCTGTAGGTACAGATGGGTATAGGTAGTTCTTGAGAAATTAAGATTTGTCATTGTGCCCGGTAGATGGCTTGATGATCGCTTTTTATTACGTCCGGACAGTATGGTTTAGTAATTAAAATTACGCTATTGAAACATAAGGAATTAACATTAACATCGATGTAATGACATGTTGACATCTCTTAGCAGAATATAGTACATACTATAAGCCATTGATAATCATGAACCGAGGATGAGGTTTACATTAGACCGTTGTACTAACTGCACGCGTAATGAGTATTGGATATCCATTAATTGATCCCGTCATTGAACTACTTAGGTACATAAAGTAGTCATTGGTACCATGGTTTCTAGAGAGATGGAGTGGCTTTTAATATGATTTTATTTAGGAAGAGTTCGGTAAACTTATATAGAGACATTTAAGTCCATTTAAGTACCTGCTACAGTAAAATTTAGAAACGAGAGCGCATTCATCGCTATGATTGGCCGGCTCCAATAAATTAACCAATAACAGCGCCGAACGCGCTCTCGTTATACGCAAAGCAAACTCGTACTAAGGCCCCTGCTCACGAGCATCTTGGGAACTCAATCGCATTGCACACATTCATGTACAAACGCCGCCCGAGGTTTGATTAAAGTTTTATTGAATTTATGACTGTAAAAATGTCTCGATTACAGCATCATCCCTGGAATGTGGTACGGTGTATTGCATTGCAATAGGCTCACCTCTAATTAAGAGGCTTTAATGTACTTACCTAGCGAATAAAAAATTAAATTAAAAATTTAAAAAACCCCCGACCCAAAACCTCAATTTCCCTTTAAAATGTAAAAAATAATAAAAGAAACTTAATCTTAAAGTACCTAAGAATGTACTAATAATTTTAAAAAAAAATACGTCTCGTTGGGGGACCGCTCCTAATTATTTCTTACTTATCTACGATTTGTTCATAAGTATCACATCCTTGGTGTTAACATTAAAGTAAATTGATGTTTAAGTACTTAACTATAACGCAGAAAATAGAAATATAGCGGCGCGGTCGGCGGTGTGCAGTCCGTATTCATGCGGTCCCCCAACGAGACGTATTTTTTTTTAGAATTATTAGTACATTCTTAGGTACTTTAAGATTAAGTTTCTTTTATTATTTTTTACATTTTAAAGGGAAATTGAGGTTTTGGGTCGGGGGTTTTTTAAATTTTTAATTTAATTTTTTATTTTATACTTTTTATAGGTAGGTTAGGTTAAGTTAGGCTTAGTATATTACATATACTTACTATAATTTCGATTCTTGTTAAGGTAAAGATTACATCTAAAGCCAAGCTTGTTCGCTTTAATTTATTTTTACTTATTAATTACTAGTTTTTGTTTCTATAAGTAGGCTAAAGATTACATTGGTGCCAGATTGTTTGTTTATAATAAAACGTTAAATTAAAAATATTTTATTTTTATTAATAAATTTTTAATTTAATTTTTATTTTATTTTTTATTTTTGTTAATACGAAAAAATAATATCTTTCAATATATTCTTTCAGTGCGGTTTAATTTGAGACCCCATCCCAGTATTTTTGCAGACCTTCGGCTAATCTCCCCACTTTCACCGCCCATAACTTTAAAACGGCTCAACCGATTTTCATCAAACATGTCTAAGAACACTCGCACATAAGTCCCCTTTCATACGAAAAAAACTAAATTGAAATCACTGCATCCGTTCGAGAGTTATGATGCCACAGACAGACAGACAGACAGACAGACAGACACGTCAAACTTATAACACCCCTCTTTTTGCGTCGGGGGTTAAAAATGGGTGTTACTTACCTCTAACATGTACAATTGTACACTGCTTACATCTTTACGGAATAAAAAGAATGTGTTTCGATTTCAGGCAGCGCCTCTATACGTCCGGTACACACCATCAAGCACGCCTGCCCCTGCAGACCGTATGCCATTGCGTCTGAGTGCCGTCAAAGACAGCAACTGTCGTTTCACTACCATACCGCTGTTGCCGCGCGATAGACTTGAGGGATTGGGTACTCCAGTAAAGGTACGATACTTGTCGTTATCACCATCAGCTCATTTCGGTCCACTACTGAATAAAGACGTCTTCGATAGAACTTTTCCCTGCTCGATACTTAGTTCTTCGTATCCGCTGCCAGGCACCTTTGCAAATATCGAGATCCCACCTAAGTAATTGGAGGAATGAAGTTTTTATGGTTTACAAGATTTGAATAAGCACAGTGAGTAGTTAAAGTACAACCTGGAATGGATGGCATTTATTAAAAACATGGTTTTTGACATAGTTATGTTAGATGTGTAGCGTAAAAGTTCATATTTTGAAAGAATGCGTCTACATCATCATGAAGATAGTATACTAATATTTTATTAAAAGAGGTGTTAAAATTGTAGACAAAGAAGAATTTAATTACGGCACTTACCTATCTGTAAAATATTCAAAAGAAGTTAGAATTTTTCTAGCAAAAATACCTTGAACAAAGAATGTTTTATCAACATTCTGTGAAAGAATTCTAGCTTGACTGGCTTTGATCCTAAAAATCTAGATAATTTTCAATATTTCTCGGGCCGTTTAAATTTTAGATGTAGATGGAAAAGGAAATAATGTTTTATACCGTTTTATAACTTGTTCCAGACTGGTGCCAGGCTCATAATTAAAAATTGCGTCTCAGACACGAGTTTGTGTGTCATGAATCAAAATTGGATGCAAACATTCTTTGGGCCGGTAAGACGAAACTTAATTAGTTCGAAAAAAATAGCATTTGAAACAATTAACCTGCAATTTCTCATAAGGGATATTAACAGTAATTTTTGAGTCCTATGTACCTAAAGTAAAAGGGGGCATCTCACAAATTAACTCAATATTTTATAGTGATGCTTAGAAACAAAAAGTATCCATCAAAATCTGTAGTTTTAATGTTCAATTAATTTATAAACGTTGCCCCACGCTAGGATTTTCTACTCTATCACGGATGCGTTTATAAACATACAAGTTGCACGGTAGCCGGTTGTCCTGATACCGCGCCAACCGTGCAGTTTCAGCAAAGTACCTACCTAAAGTACCTAAAGTACTCGTTGGTAATTCATTGAGTAAGTACCTATAATTAGTTCGTCCGTCTGAACTTTTACAGGAGTGCGGAGTGACTTGCAGGGACTACAAAGACATTCACAAAAGATTTACAGCTGAAAATATATTCACTCTTGTCAGCGATGTCGAAACTAAGACCAAGAATTAATAGGATTTTCAAATAAAATGTATTTTAGTAGCCTTTCAGCTCTAAAAGCTTTTAGTTTATATATTTTTAATTCATTTCTAATTCTTCTGTCACTTTTGCCATTGTTTTGTTATTTAGATAAATATTTACACATAAAATAAAAAAAGTATTTCATTGCTAATGAATGTTATTTACATTTTGTGTTAAGTAAAGATAAGTCAGAAATAGGTATGTTATTAAGTGGTCGTTGAACTTTTTTTGGGCTATCTGAACATTTATTATCAGTAGCAACAAACTTACCTATTATGCGCTTATTTCGGCCAAACGTTCCTTGAACCTATTAGTACATTTGACATGCACTTAATTACATCTGATTCTATGTAAGCCATTGTTACAAACGATTGTGCATCGGTATTAATTAATTTGGGACATTATTAGTGTAAATCAGTTCTGGTCTGATTAATTAGGGCTGGATGCTTGATGACTACACTTGTGTGGATTGATTGTGGTCTAGTGCCAGTACAAACGTATGGTCCTCAAAGTAATTTGAATTCAGTATAGTAACTATTGGTGGGTAGTACAAAAGGTATTTGTTAAGAAGTGAATTCAACACTTGACAATAATATTCTATTACCAACATCAACCCCATTTGCTAAATAACGTATGGTAATATCCAAAAATTGGAAATGTGTTATTGCTCGTCTTATAACCCTAAAATGCAAATCGAATCTATTTTCACATGGGGGAATGTTTGCGTGAGGAAGTCTGAAATAAGCTTAGCGGAAAGTACGAAATTGGCTTGGATATGTCGATATTATTTAATGTAGCGTACCCCCGAGCTTGTTTGTCGAGTGGAAAATATTTATTACAGTTTACCTCAACTAAAGTATTCTCATCTGTTTTTCTTACTTAGTAAGCTTGTCCCAGATTTTCTTTGACACTTATTTGTATATTCAAGTGCTGAAGGCCGAGTTCATAAGTTTTTCTTGGAGATGTATGATGTGTCATATGTTGGCCCCGAGAAGTCTGTCTAAAGAAGGGGAAGTTGGAGTGACCAGGAAATTCTTAGACTTATTATTATGATGATGGTGTCTGAAAACATGTAAGAGAATTTGCGCAAATATAATTATGTACCTGTCTGTAAAGTTTACTTGTTTATAATGAAGACCTGACTTGTACCCATGAGTTCAAAGTCAATTTGCATAAAAGGCGCGGAAACGAATAATATCGTTGATATTGGGAAACTTGGAGGCAATGTTTTGAGCTACGCACACAGCTAATAACATCCGACAAGACGTTCGATATTTGCAGTAAAAATAGGGCTGACACCCACCAAAATTCTGAGACAATTCCGAGAAACATGAATGAATCATAATATAAATTAGATTTATAGATTGCGAAATAAATAAATTTCAAATATAACTAGTCATTTATCACTTCTCAGATTTAAAACAAAGTACAATATCCAATGACACAGCCTACCCTAAATGTGCTATGTAAATAACTCTAGTTCTTTTTAAAATTAGGTATTAACATGAACTTAGCATAATAATCATCGTCATAATAAGCATGCTACAACCCTACTATGTACATGAGATTGTAGCCGCGTGTTTGCCATTGGGTCTGTGCTCTTCACGGAGACAGCTTCCAACGCAAATATTTTGAATCCAACCCATACTATTGAATAATATTGCCAAAAACATACTAATTGCGTGTCATCCAATGGTACTCTTGTTGGTAATTGATATACCATTTTTTATCTACAACTGGTCAAAAGAGCGTCATTAAAGTGTTTATCAGCATACAATTTCAGTTTTGAAATCTGCAAAAATTTTAAATAATGGACAATTCTCAAGTATTCAATATCTTAAAAAAAGAATCGGCCTGTTTACGCTTGCACTCAAGGGAAATAATGATCGGAAAACTGTCGGCAATCTTACTCAATCCAAGCCGACGATGTAATTCCGACGCCTCAGCTACGGCTCACAATTCACTAAATTAATATTGAATGACTTCGTTTCAATGGTGGATGCTTGTAAATATGTAAACAAATTCCAAATAGAGTATTCAAGGTACCTACTCAGTGAAAATAATTTTCTCTATAACGTGTTCAGAATTGTAATCAAAATCGATATGCGAGATGTAGCGATTGAAAAGTAATCAGCTTCATGTTCAAAGCCCTTTTGATCGCAAATAGCGCCAAAACTGTCGGCGTGTAATATAATGTTTAAGCTGCTAGTAACTTTGTGAAGCTTGATAGTGACGTTGAAAGGCATTCCTCATACTCGTGTACCGTGTACTGTGTAGAAACCTACACGGTAATGTTCGCAGACTTGTCTAATTTCGCTCTGGCTCACTTTGTTTTGCGTAACGTTCCACAGTAATTCTACTGAATATAAATGAAGTTTCCCTTGTTCTATGAATAACATTTGCTAAGAGCGCAATTTACATTTTATTTAAAGCCTTTGTGTGTATTGTATCCTAATAGCAAACATTTTCAGTTTCGACTTGTGAAATCAAGATACTTAACCGCGCGGAACCTAGCGGTAAGAATATTGTGAGAGCAAAAATTACTTGTCTGAGTAATGCCCTGGTTTTATTAACATCTAAAATATTGCCGAGTGAAGTGAACACGTCCATGATGAGACCAACGAGATTACCTGTGACGTTTTTGAAGGTAAAATGTAAGAATACATTATTTATCTTAGTTACTTCACGAAAATTGATGCTTAAAAATCAAAATGAAGGTTGTATCAAAACAATAAATTGTAGACAATGTATTTAAGTATTATCTACTCTTAATCTTCTTAATCACGTTGAATATCTCGACTCTATTATTCCCTTTGTCTTTGTGAATTATGCTCCATCAAAAGATGGGTATTGTAACTTTGTTCCGAAAAGTAATTGTGTAAAAGCCGGGCCTTAGCTGAGTCACGTGGCTAGATACTTCCGCCTCATAAGTTTTAATGACGGCTGATATAATTCTAAAGATGATCACCTGCATGCAAATTATGATCGTCTTTATACAGTAATTTAAAATTTTATTCCGAAGGTTTTTTCGTAAATTTTCATTCGAGGGGTGTGCTCAAATTTCTGTTGAAAAAAAGAGGAAGTTGAAATATCTCTTTGCTTGGAGATAAATTAATTTTGTTTTTAATGCTCCGTCTTTTTTAAGGTAGGCGAGTGTCCACTTAAATCCGGTCTAAGGTTACTTCGTATTCTTCCGTTTTTCTTTAATTTATGCTGGACTTAGTTTAGAATAATTAATTTGGTTTACACTCAGAAATTATTTTTGTATGATAGCATGAGGTAGACATAATACTCAAAGATATTTACTACGTAAGATCACATATGATTATTGTGACTACGAAATCATTATTTTTGGCTTTGGGAATCAATTTTCTCAATTAACAGCCACGCTCGCAGCTTGCGAATGAAGCTCTCTTAAAATTTATAACACATCATGAATAAATCTTTCACTCGAAAAATTGGGAAATATTGGACCATTATTTTACGGTTAATAGTTAAATTAATTTCAACTTCGATAAGTGTCGATTAAAAACATACGGGAACAATTCCAGAGGGCACACAATAAACAAATGTTATTGTGAAACTCGATGCTATGAATTATTCACGTGGGAAAGGTTACAACCGACGAACAACTGTAACAACGGGCGATACCCAACAAAAACCTTACAGTTTTGCCTCGAAACAATCATTTTATATTTAGTGAACAATAATTGCTGAACTGTTGCTTACAAATAACACTTTGGTTTATTATCATGTAAAAGTAGTCAAACTTGGTTTAACAGGATGTAATATATCTTTAAGTTGATCAGAGACTACCTCGTTGGTTGAGCGGTCGTAAGTGCGACTGCCGGACAAGGGGTGTCAGGTTCGATTTCTGGGTTGGGTTGGAGTCTGGAAGTGTGCCCAATATGTGGCAACAGGCTCACCCCCTATTACATAGGACTTATAACACAAATGGTTAAAAGTGGGTGTACATTGTAAAGCGGCATTACGTGCCGTAATGTGCACTTCTGCAAACATATAATATCTTTATATCTGTCGTTGATTGAATAATCACAAACGAACATGAAAAGTAAAGATTTTTGACTCGGACCAAGGATTACTGGATTCTCGCTTTTTATGAATTCTTAATAATGAGACGGAGGGGAGGGAGAATTTGGTCATACAATGTTACGCTTTTGTATCTACGAAGGGTCTTGCTGCAATACTTATTGATGCCTACAATGAAAGTAAATGTAGGTACTTAAGTGAATAATGTATGTCACTTCTCCAGAAAAGTCAAGACATACTAATAACCTTATAAAAGGCACTCCAAAGGTCCCGAGACATTTGATGAAGCAAAAATTTATATCAATATTACATTAAGAAGAAAAAGAATCCGCGGATTATTCTCCAGCAAAAACATCTAGGTACCGGTAAGGTAAGTACCTACTTGATTTTTTTACATTCACTTTCAGATTGAACACTCTACAGGGAGTTCCTAAAGTCAACTTGAAATAAATTTCATAATATTTTTGACTGAAACGAGTAAAATATTTATGCAACCAAATTTTATTGAGGTACGACTCTGAAAACTAACAATAGTAGTAGGTAGGTAAGTATATATTATCATAAATCCTTTACACGCGTCTTCACGTGTGTATGTATGTACCTACTATATTTAATAAAAGCTTGGGGTACTTAGGATTTGGAATACGTATACAATACATGTTGGTAATCCCTCTGAAGCTGACTGCCGATCCGAGCATGAATTGCTCTGTCGCTATGATAAACCTTTTGTTCTCTGTGACGACTTTTTAGAATTGTTATCGAGTCTATTGTCGGCGGTAATGAACGACATTTCGCTGAAACTGTGCGCGGAGATAAGTAGTCGACAACCGAGGTGAATATTGACAACAATTACAGCTTGTGTTAGCTAGCTGCTGCTATTTTAACTAAATTCGCGAAATTTTGGATGAAACTGTACCTATCAAGTGATTCTTAGGTACCAATTCTCCGTAATGTTTATGAAGTTTCCACAAATAAATAGCTTAATGAGGAGTTTAATTTAAAGTACACCTTTTAAACTATAATTATACTGAACAAGAAATTGAAACAACGATGCCTATTTCATACCGAAGACTATTCACGAAGGTGTAAGTAAGGGTACAAGTGCTATAAATATTGATAAAACATCGGCCATTTAAGAGGTTGTGGTATTGTGTACATTGCGCACGATAACATAAGACAAAGCGGCCAGCATCCGAACAATGTGAAAAGTCAGCTACACTGTGGGTTATTGGAGTGAACCATAACTCAGTTGGAGGGTAGATAACTTCCAGCGGTAAATATACTCTCGGGTCTGATACCGCTGCTGCGATACAAATGAAATAATCTTTGATAAACTTCTACTGTTTTTCGTTTCCAGCCGTCCCTCTTTACGGACACCTAGAGACAAGATAAACTAGATACAATTACCATCTGAAATATAATAAATTCTTCTTTTGACTTAAACAATTCCAAAATGTTAAACTCATTTCATTTCAGTAAAATTCCACCGACAATAACACGCCAAAATCGCGTAACTAATAATACCGCGCGCCGTCAAGAGATATCTAGTTGACAAAAACATCGTCTCCGATAACCTCTCAGTCCGTGGCGAACTAATACCATTATCACTGATACGAAATAGGAGGCAGGCCACTCAAACGACTCGATTGTATGTCCCGGGAGGGTAGTGCTGAGAGGCCGGCGGCGCGGCGCGTCACAAAGGGCATGTGTACTAGCAAACGACGCAACAGTCGCGGGAGTGAGACGTGCCTCGCATCCCACCTGACTGACCTGTCCTCCTGTCCGGGCGACGCTCGTACGACGCAGTGCCGCTCTTAAAGGAGATTAGTTCCCCCTTTGCCTTTTCACAGCGCCAGATAAGTATCTGCGACAGAACACGCTCTGGCTAGTCAAGATTTTGCCAACATAAAATTCAATTACGGCAATTATTCGCCATTATAATAGTACTGTGCCGTATATAAATGCATTTAGTACATTAGGAATTCCACATGCGTAAACTTACAAAAGCGACGCAAAGGTAGACTAATTAAATTTTCATAATACCTCAAACATTCTGCTCGAGTAAACTAAATGAACTTGTGCATGACACCTTCACCGCATACAGAGAGAATTTACCACCCTTTTCGGAGGTGCAAAGTTTAATTCTCGGAGAAAACAAGTTATAGAGATTAAACTACATAAATTTTGGCAAGACTACGAGAAGAGCTTACCATTGGACCCGACCTATCAAATAAATCCTAACGAAAGTATTTAGGGTATAAAACTACTTCAGAGTAAGACGGACTAAACCTACTCGTAACTTATTCAAATGACATGTGGATGGGATAATGTACAAAAATATCGCTCCACGCTCCACGATAAGCCTATTTTATAGATACCCTTCCAATTTTTATATCCCTTCCGAAGACGTGTTTATCCTATACAAAAAAAATATGAGGAGCAAGAAATATCAAACTGATTTCACTAAGGATCATAATGCTATTTGCACTCAACACCGTTGTTTAAAATATATTCTTAGACACACAAATATAGAGTAAGTACATTTACATTACGTTTAAATAAATTTACAATTTAGGCAGATGGGAGGCGAACATATCGCACAGAAACAAGTTGATGAAAAAAATCAATTTTCGATAAAGCAAAGATTTGGGATCAATAACAAACTCAATTTTCAAATGGAAAGAAAGAGCTCACAACCAAGGACTAGATAATAAAAGGAATACGGGCGAGGCTCAATGGGAGAAGTCCTTTTTTATCAAAACTTCAACCATGTCCCGTAGTTCAATTGAACTTGTAATTCAATGAAATACGCTCATTATTGGATGAGTGCACTTTATTAACAAATGGAAATCTAAAATATTTCACAAAGCAACAAACCCTACTTGCATATTCAAAATATTCCATTATATTTTAAAATAGCCTCTCCAATTATTAAAATAGCAAATGAAAAACGAACCAGACGTTTGAATGAGATTTTCTTATTTGCATAAATGAAAAGAGAAAATGTTGTTGTGGGACCACATTTAATTAGATCTTAGCATTTTCTTGTCTAGAAACCCGATCATTAGGATCTGATATAAACACTTTTTACGACTTTTAATTAGTAGTGAAGACCAATTACTGGTGAGAGGGAAAATGGAGAATAATTTCAGTAATGTCTTACCTAAATAATAAAAGTGGGCTTTCTTTTCAACCGGAGCTGAGCGATATTCATGATGGTGGTGTTTTAGAGCAATTCTTATAACGAAGGCTATGACTTATTCATGTTCTGGAAGGTAGACGCAATAAGTTCGAAGACTTCAGATGGCGAGCTGTATAATAAACGAGACAATAACGAAGGCAGAGTGTCCTGACGACGCGCGACTGATCACAGGGAGGCCGAGGCCTACACATCTATACCCAAGCAGACAATAGGGGGAACGAAACAAACACACACTATAACACAAATAATTACTGTATTTTTGAAAAAGCGTCAATATTAATGTTGCATAAATTAACTGATAACAATTAAATTTTTTCTAAGTACTATTTTCTTTTGTTGGTGTGGCTATCGGTGTGTGAATTTGCCACACATTATTAGGTAACTCTCGTCCATAAATATCGAGGCATGTTTTCAGCAAGGGAGCGCAAACCTGTAATTAAAAGCATACAATTATTTTTGAATAACCCTTTTCATGTCAAACGCAAAACAAGCGTTTATACTAACTTTTCCAAAGAAACCCAAGGCCCAATGGCCCAGGTTTATTCCTAAATTACGATTTGTAGAACAATGATTTATCACAACATCTTGGTTGACCTGCAAAAGAAAACTTTATTTTAATTAAACTTAGTAATAAAAGACGTAATTTTAAACTGTGTTTTGAGTCATAAAAATAAAAATAATCTAAACACAATGTTATTTAATAAACCCTTACGTGCACAGGTGTCCCTTCCTGTTCGAAGCGCGTGATATTGGGCCGCTGTACCGGCAACACCCTCCACCGGGTATTAGCGACGTTGTGCTTGCTGAGGTACAGCGGGAACAAGCCACACAGGCCCGGGACTGGATCCGGATCATACCTTACGTATAACGGCTGAAACACAACGCACCTTTCACAAAAACCTGCGGATCAGGTATATAAAAAGGGACATGAGCTTATTGACATGAATGGAATTTTCGTCCCTAACAAAATGTATGGTCTCTTTTCAAGATTAAATTTTTCCGCATCCTAGCAATTTTGTTTTCCTTGTGTTTTGTTAGCCTGTGTTCTTTGTATTATTGGATAAGCTGATTTTGATTGGGTCGATGCGTTCTTCATAAACATTTCTGTTCGATATTGATGACTATTTCTTGAGAAAGGATTATTTAAAATACCTACACACAAACACATCTTTGACTATGTGAAATCGTATAAGAAGTATGTGGATATTGGGGTGGACTTATTAATTATTATTGATTTAAACCAACCTCTTTCCTGTTTTTCGATGACGTGAGAGTCAAAAGGAATTCTTGGTTATACTTCAATGGTTCACCAGTCCGGTCGCAATAATCGGCACTTGTAAGTGTGAATGAATTACTCAGAGCTGGTGGTTGATAAGGAACTCCAATGATAGTACAACCATCTTCAAGTTGTTGCGAATATGCGATATCATTCGAAGTCAAATGGCCACCTAACAGAAGACCTAGTTTACCTTCAACGGGAGGATCGCTCGCTATAAACCAATAATGCAAATATTAATGAACAGTTTTCTACTTTCTACAAAATAAATTCCTTCCTAGAAACTAGTCTTGTCGACATAGCAGTTTTAAAAGTAAATTCTAAGCACGAGGTCGTATAAGCGTTAGTCAGAAATTTATCTTTATTCGATTTGGTATTATCCGATAAATTTTCAAATATCGTGGACAGACAACAAGATCTAGATCGAATAATATTCCTATGTACTTGAATACTTGAAATTGGAGTAATGCGGCAGTGACTTACTGCGAGCCACGGCCACCTATGGGACCTCACATATCTAGTATTGTTCCCGGGTCATGCAATATAAACATTATAGATAGACTTCTTCAGTTTTCAAAAATTCTCAGAATTTTATTAATATGGAATCTCAAATAATGTATAGAGGACGACATGTGACATATACCTATCAACCTTAAAGTCTTCGGAAAATAAAAGACTTGATGATAATATTATGTTGTGTTACCTAAGTAGAAATAAGACTGCAAGAACAATTGATAAATATAAATTACACGGTACGTGTGGAGCGTATAGAGATATATTTGATCCGAAGGCGATGCTCCCAGAAGACTGAGTGAGAATCGTCGGTGAGTTGAGATTTTCTGTCATCTTTCGAAATCGAGCGAGCGTCAAACCACCTTTTTTCATTTGTTCCAGGAATATATTGAGTTTGTACTATAGAAATTACCAATAAAGCATTATTAACATACTTATTTTAAATACAATTCGTTACGGTAAAACGGGGTAAATAGGTATAAAGAGGTGAATAGTTCTATTTACTCAATTTTACGGCAGTAGTTAGTAGCTATCACAAGACTGCTATACAATATACTAAGCATATCCTAAGGATTATGTATACAAAATGTTATTCCAGACCAAAATCTACCCCAGTTCCAAATTTCATCTCAATCCCTTTAGCAGTTTTGACGTGAAGGAGCAACAAACAAACAAACTTACACATTTATGATATTAGTAGGATTATATGTAACATAGCCTGCCCACGCACATAACACAAAGCGGTATTTACCTCCTCCAATGTAGCAGCCTCAAACCAATTACCGAGGCGTACTCGATTTGAATAAACAATACCTTTATCATCATCTCTTAACTTAATATTTTTCCCAAACATTTTGTAAATAAATAAGCAATTAATTCAAACACAAGCAAAACATCAAACGGCCTTTCAAAAGATTAATACAAACCAAAGACAATACGTAGGCCGTGAGTGATAGATGTGTCAGTCATAGACAAAAAAAGGAATAAATGAGGTTCCATAATTCAACGGGGAGTGAACCTAAAAAAATTGTTCGTGGGCGAAAATATGGCGGGCGTATGTAAAACTTCTATCTAGGTAGAATAGGTATGGGTACGTAAATATACCTATATAGGTACATAGTATGTTTTATAGGTACTACATTTAGGTATATGTTGATGGATGGATTGACGAAAAAAGTTAAACTAAAGAAAAGATGGATGGAAGGATGATTCTAAGAATAGGGTTGATGACTATTTTTTATTTTAAGGCCGCCTTGTAGATTATTTTAAAATATGAGACACGTATTTTTTTACAGAAGCAAATACTTTCGAATATTGCGTGTCGTCACTTCTGGGTACATTTTTTACGTAGAAATGACGTATTTGCTCCTAAACTTTGATTAGTTTTATCTAAGTATATTGTTATCTTACAAAATACCTAACTGACGGCCATAATAACTTTTTAATTTTCATACCCCATCATCATCCCCGATATACAAATGAAGTCGGTAAAAACAGACACTTCCCGCTTGCCGCACACACGGCCTCACAATTAGCGCGTTCAAACAAAACAAACTTCTGTTTCATTGCATTACAGCATAGATTTGCATATACTTACCTACTTACTTCGTAAAATCAAAGGCAGCCTCGCCCCATCAACATGTTATCACATCATAAGTTACGGCAGGTGCTAACCGCTAAAGATCCCAAGTTACCTACACTTGCTACCTTCTGCAGGCGCCTTTACTAAGCCAAGGATGCCGTAAGAATTTCGAACTCAAAGGGGGAACGACAACAATGCCAAAGCGGTTCGGTGTTAGTTACCTACCTTATTAATTTATCTACTATACTTATATATTATACAGCTGAAGAGTTTACACGCTTATCTCTAGAACTTACTAGTTCGTATAGGGTAGAAGACTTATTTTTCTACACTAATAATATTATAAAGAGGAAAACTTTGTTTGTTTGTTTGTTTGGTTGTAATGAATAGGCTCAAAAACTACTGGACCGATTTTAAAAATTCTTTCACCATTCGAAAGCTACATTATCCACGAGTAACATAGGCTATATTTTATTTTGGACAAAAATAGGGTTCCGTAAGATATTTGGATTTTTCGGACACAAACTGAAAAAAATCAACGAAAGAAGTTACTTATTTTGCGTACGCTGCCTAAACTACAAAAGATAGAACCATAAAATGTTATAATTAATTGTAGATCTTATAAATATCTACAAAAAAGTCCGCGACACACTATACCTATCTATGTCGAGTGAGGCACAACAACCACATTTTTATTTAAAAATCTTGAATTTTTTTGGACTACATTTAAACAGGTTTATTTCACTTATGCTATTAATCCTTATCAAAATAAATTATTTCATCATTAAGATCAGTTTATGTTGATAATATTTGGTCTTTGAATTATCAAAATTGGACGTTTGGTTTTGAAGTTGTGGTGAAATTAAAATATTACGATTTCTGCTGCACGGCCCGTTGCGAAGTGGACGTCGCCAAGGCCAGGGGTGCGCGTGCGGGAGAGGGGTGATTAGATCTATGGTTACGCTTGCGCCGTTACGCCTAAACCAGTAAACCGAACATTTTGATGAAATTTGGTACAGAGATAAAATAGACCCTGAAGGGTTTTTACCACCACTAACACAACCACGCGGACGAAGTCGCGGGCAAAAGCTAGTATTTTATATTTTCTTAGGAAAACATAAACTTTCGAAGGCATATTGATTTTAATTTTCGCGTGACGTCAGTTCTAGGTACACTTTTTACATAGAAATAACGTATTTGCTTCCACTCCTATACTTTGATTCAGTGGGTGAAGCGGTAAGAGAGTATTTATAAAAAATATGATAGAAACCAATTACCTACTGTTATTATTTCACTTAATATTCGCTGTTTACCTGCAATTCTAACCTTCTCAAATGATATTGCTGCGTTACTTTTTACGAGGTACAGTATTGAAGCGTGTCGCCGAGCGAGAAAATAAGAGAGTGCGTCGTAAGAAAGAAATTAGTTCATAAAAGTTGAGAAAATACTGCTTTTTAGTGTTTATAGGGTGAAGATATATTGACGGTAGAATTTATAAAGATAGGAATATAATACTCGGCCCAAGTAACTATATAATAACAATGTTTATTAAAATTTTTACTTATAACTAAAACTCCGTACAGTTAATTATTCGGATAATTTGATAAGGGGTAACAAAATAGACAGTACCTATTGTAAGTTAATACGAAAAGTATGCTTCTTAAAACATTGTTGTTTTGATAATTTCCGTTGCTCTCTGATTTATCTACGTGAATTTTTGGTATCTCGTATGTAAAGTGCTTTCAATCCATTGTAAAACAGTAAAACACATTTCAACTCTCACGGAAATGGAGTAACAGCTGTAAAATTCGAAAAATTTAAATTGTGAACACGACCGTTTGGATCGATTGAATTTAAACAAATACGTGACGTCATTGCAACGATTTACGGCACGTTCGGGTGACGATCGCGTGGCGTGATGAATGTCAGCCAGGCTCCCTTCTATACGTATGTGACACTCGTAAATTATACATGTTGGTGCCAAACATTGGCGATACTTGTACTGTACACACAGAACAAAGGCAGGGAGTAAGTAATTTATTGTAGGCTTCGAAAAGGAATTGTATGAAAGCACGGCTGCTTGTCAGCCCTTTTTTGATGATGAGTAATTTATGTGCATGTCTGTATATCATTTTAAATCAGTAAAATAATCCTCAGAATTAAATGTCTCACTTTTATCGTCACTGATACGTTGTAAAAGAAGGGTCGTTGAGCGTACCATTTCCAACCTGCAGATGAACTAAATTATGCTGTGTCGCATCTATCTGTGAGTACCTGTAATTGTACGTAAGTGGAAAGTAGGTGGGTACTTGTTCTCTAAAACGCTGTGCTGAGGATCACTTCATTGCTACCTCCTCGCCGTTCGGTGGGGAGCAGTGTAAAAAATAATTAATAAGATCGCTAGCAGAGGGGAAATAGAGGAAAAAAGCAAGCCTAAATCTTATATAGAAACGCCAGTCTCAGCTTACAAACGCCCTTAGGCATCGCTTAACATGGAAAATTACAATGATTAAATTAACAGCCATTTTATTTGTTTGTTCGAGGCGATTTACGTTGGATGTGGGAATAAAATACTTTATTTTTGTATTACATGCAATAGGGTGATTTTGATGGTGCGCTGCCCTACGCTTAGCGGTCATATATCATAATGGTTCTGTGATGTAGCATCATGCGCGTTATGTAATAAAACCGAAGGCTCGCAACGGGTGGCATCGTAATATTCTTATAATAAGTAGCGGTTTTTCCGGTGGACGTGCTTAAAATAAGTATATCATCATCTTTAGCCTAAGAAAAGATAAACATTAAGTATATTATAGAAGTTACTCTCTTTATCACAGTCCACAATAACAATGTAAGTTCTTCAATCTCATAATCAATTTTTCTGCTTTAATTTTTAATCATGATAAGTTGGTTTGTTATTTAATTTTCGACGAAGGGAAACCATGACTGATGTCGTCATTTAAAACGGCCCGTATAATAGGCAATTATTTTTGTAAAGCGTGATTAAAAAAACCTGTTAATGGTCGTACCCTTGGGGAGGTGAAGCATATATTTGGTTTCCGTAATATACGGGTATTACTGTGATAGTTTGCCACATTACGGTGTCGCCAGCAGTTAAATTAATCAAGCCAGCTTTACTAAATGTCGCCATTTTCGGGAGATACTATTGTAAATTAACTTTTTGCTGAAATATGACTACGTGTGTGGGTAATTTCCGTTTGTTTTTCGTTGTTTCTTTTTTATTTACGTTTTGTAGACATTGTGATTTCATGTCGTTAATTCAATCCAGGTTAATGGTTTTATAAAACGCATAGGGATTTATGTAACAAAAACAAATTAGAAGTTTTGTTTTACTTACAATGTGTATTGGGTATTGGCTTAATATATAAAAAAAAAACATTATCCATGTGACATAACAGAAGTAATTATTTTAGAGACAGAGTCAACTTGACTAACTCTGCCGTACTTAAGTACTTACTACTACTGCAAGTACCTACTAATAAAGATTTTTATATACTAATAAAAAAAATACTTCAATTGCTAAGACAATGCAGGCGATAATTTGCAAACCTCTCCTAATAATGAGAGCAGTCAATTAATTAAATCGTATAGAACATAGCACTAACAAGAACTCGGTAAACCCGAACTGCTTTTTATAGTCGGGTAAGTTGGGTATAATAGTTCGGATAATGGGTGATTGTGGTGTTCGCAGACTAGTTGGTAATGTGCAGGGAACGGCTTTGTTTTATAGTGTTGTATAGCTTAAGTTAAAACCGCAAATATAATAAAATTGCTCGCACAAATAATAAAAAATTATTTTAGTGAGTTAAAAAACTAACATTGCGTATTTTGTTCCTTGATAGATTAGGTACAAAGAAGTTAAAGTTTAAACGCACTTTACGCCATTTATGTTATGAGCTATTTCTATTTTATAATAGAGGACGCACCATGTTTATACAATTATGTAAATCGGAAAATACTGTTAGGCTTTGCTACCCGAAAATTGAACTTGAGATGAGTCAATAAATTAAGATATCCTTGAATTCGAACACTGTGTTGAAGTATTCATAGAAAATAAATAGCTGATCACATTAAGTAAATGGGGCAGAAAACCAGTCAATACCAATTTATAGTATCTTCTCATTTTTACGGCCTACAGACCGACAATAGGGTACTCAAATGTATTTAGGTTAATCACAGACATTCACAGACCTAAGTGTTAGTGGAAATTGTTTCCGTAACAACTCAATAAATATGTATATTGAATTCCTAAGCCCCCACATCTGGCTTTTCAGGGGACTAGCTTAACGACCCTTATTAATCTTCGTTTAATGTATGCAAATACAGGCGGAATCAGAAGTGGATTCCTACTAATTTAGTTAATTACTGTTTATATATGTAGGTACCTAATTATACGTAGGCGTTTTTGGTTTCCTGATGTGATAAACAGACGTAAAATAAATACTTCTAAGTAGGGAAAATTCAGGATCGAAGAGCTGTTCCCGTATAAAGTTACATTTGGGAATATATTATCTATTGTTATCTTATGATAGAGTTCAATTACTTATTAGATAAGTCATTATAAATGTAATATTTCATGGGAACTCATATATTTGCTTACTTATCGCCCCTGAAGGTTTTACAGGTCTCCACTTTGTGATAAAGTATTCGAATTGCCACGAAAACTCGACACGTCCATTTGAATGAAAGCTACGGTACGTGGCCTGAATGAGGCTTACAGCCCCGCGAAAGGGGAGTTGACTGATTTGAAGAAACTTTCGCAATATGTCTGCGGTACGAACACACCTCATTATCCTTTTTATATAGAATCTTTAATACTCAGTTTAAAGTTCGTACCTCGGCTTAATATCGTCGACGTAATAGAAAAACTCGATGCTTCCACAAAATTTCGTTTTATTGGTTGGCAATATATAAAATTCATAACCTACATTGATTCGTCCAATGAAGCTTGAATATTATCTGGCGGTGCACGGCGCGGTATCACTCTCGCTACGCTCGCGGCTCGCGGCTCGCGGTGTACCGACTCCGACTCGCTCGTATTATGAGGGTAACGTGCGAGACGTTGAAACGAACGCGAGCAGACAGCACCGTCAATTTTAAACTCTATAGGTGTTCATATTTCCTTTGAGACTCTTTCACGCCACACTATCCGCTTGAATTATTCATGTTGTCGGTAAATATCTATGAAATCGAACATGCTAGTTGAAAATGATGCAAAAGCAAACTTTAAGCACGTTCGATATCGTAACGTAATTCTGTTGGCAGACGTCTGAACAGATACAGTCTGAGTTAATTTCATTAAGTGAGTAACAGCCTTCACGCAGACAAGGATCTTAATGATAATTGTAAAACTCACAACAATAGTACAAACAAAGGGTGGTGCGGGAAGAATGGGCACCATGAACAACCAGTTGACTGAGGGAAACCATCAATCTTGAGGAGGGACGACACAGGGGTCCACTCCGAAAACTCTTTCTACAAAAGTTTTGTAACAACCGCCTGATAAATAGCCCGAACGGTTAAAGGTGGGCGTGAGTAACTTTTATTGTGGGCTAATGAGTAAATAGTAATAGAACCTACATATTGGGTAGTTTAGACGTGTTCCCAAAAGTTTAATGACTTTGTCCAAATTTATTTAGGTACACTTTCACTTTATTTGTTTAATTTATTTCTCATAATGGTCCTTTCACTATTTAAATTACGATTTCATTTCATGTTAAACAAGGTACCAGTAAACTTTAAATCAAGTTTTAGTATCAGAATGGCTTCTTGATTGAGTAAGACAGGGATGAATATCAAATTTGCTTTAATACTCAACTTTACAAATATCATTGTTTGATATCGATTAGATTGATATGAACTCAAGTCAGTTAATTTGTTACTAGCAGTTCTCGAATGGATTCATTTCGGTTTTCATGACAGCACTCCTTATTTTTCTACGGCATGACAGTGAGTAATTACCGATGTCCCGACGTTAAAAAGTACCTGCACTTAGTTTGCTTACATAACTGATAGGAAATACGTACATATCAAATAGAAAATACGTTCGATGGGTATTTTAAAGTATTGCTGCAGGTTACAAATACCAAGGTGCAATAAAGAATGGGAGAGCCATGCTTCGGTACGAATGAGCCGTCTCGACTGGAGTGATACCACGGCCTCCTAGAAACCGTCGTGATACAACGCTTGCGGTGTGTTCTGTAGTGTAAATAAGGTTACCAGAGGTACAATTACCCCCTTTTTAAACTTCTCAATCCCCAATTCCCCAACAACCCTTTAATACCTAACCCCCAAAAGGCTGGAACTAGTTTCAGTTTGAGAACTAGTCCGAGACCTCATCAACAGCAGTATTTAAAACCAAACGACAGAAATGTCTATTTAAAGTAAACACCAGACGACATTAGCCTGACACCTCCAGGACAAACCTAATCAAAATTCGCCAACTACAGGAGTCATAACCACTTACCCTTTAATCCTATTTATTATTCAATAGATCGTCAGTATATTTTAAGATAATATCGAGACTAGTTACGAAGGATTATTATTCGAGGCTAGCCATTAATAAATTCAACAGTTTAATTTCCTTTGCGGCTGATTGGATGCCGCGGGGGTCTGTACGCCCGGCACCCTGTATTGAATGCTCAAGAATATTGTTACTCCATGTTCCAAGCCTTTACAATGTAGCTTGTTGTTCTCTAGGTGACTATCTACCGAGCAGCGTGAATATTGTATCATCGAAACAGATAGTACGATGTTCCTGCTGTATTTTGTAAGATTACTGGATTCTGACAGCGGCATAAAATAAGGTAGCATATGTATGTGTTGTTCCAGATCTATCGCTGTTCTAACATTCAGATCCGCTCAGTCGATTTAGCGTATAAGAATAACATAATAGATCATCAACACCTATAAGTGGCCACTGCGGACCAAAGGCCTCTTCTCACACGGCGGGGCTTCGAGCATTAATCACCACGCTCAATGCGTGTTGTCGATTTCAAACTTGTAATCTGAAATTATAAGACCACGTTTCACCAGACCACCATACCAGTGGTATCTAAATAATCTTAGAAAGTATATATAACTCGGAAAAAGTCACATTGGTACTTGCCGTATTTAAGTTTGAACCCGCACTCATGCATGAGAAACGGGCATCTTAAAACTCCGAACCACCACACATTTTCATAAACTTCCACTTATCTAATTAATATTAATTAGAAATGTTTTCTTTAACATTTTCCAGGTGTGAAGTTCACTTTATGTCACAAGAAACTTTTGATTTATTTATTTATATAGAAAACGTAAGTTAGTAGGCACGTCTCCTTTCAAGTATTTGGCCTAACTTTAGATGGAACCACATGTGGTAAATAAGAAAGCAAGGGAATTTATTGCTGACAATGAAAAGAAATCGATCCTCAAGGGGCATGAGAGTGTGGCCCCAAATCGAAAACCTTCAGTCACACGCTGCAAAGTCAGAAGGTTTGTGTGAACTGACAGCTGTGTACATTTTACGATAAGTTTCGTTATAAAACAAGTTTAAGCAATCTTTCTAGTTATTGCTATTAACTTTGAATATATTAAAAGTTTATCTAGTTAGTTCAACAGTAGCTTAAACTAACTCAGTAAGTACCTATGAAGAATAAAATTATCCTCGTCTTAGTTAAAATTCTTTTTTCTATTCATAGAAATAATATGTAATACTAGTTTCATAAACGGTGAAGACTATTTAAATATGTGTCCAGAAACGCAGTCGACCTCAAAACAGAAAGTTATGGACAATAGAGACAAAAGTATGAGCTTTTATAGACAACAATATACATACAGGTACACTAGCACTTGTAGAATCAACGCAACGACAAGGAGATGTAACAATTGTTGGTATAATAAGTAGTTAGCATCGCATTTGCCTCAGGCGGAGTTGGATCCGACAATCAGCGCAGAGCAACTCTAGCGCCGAGTTAGCGTGTCGCGTCGTCTGCCAAGCGCGTTAGTCTAAGCTTAGGTAATTTCTACGTCAACTGCGCGACGAGAAATGGCGTCCTATAATACTTGGCGACGTTTTGTGCAGACGTATCAGAGAACTAAAGTGAATATCTAATCCGATTACATTCTAACTCTTAAGCATGATGTATGACCAGACTGCTTCTGCTACTAGCATCTTTATTTTTCCGTCAGATTCCTTCAGACATACAATTGAAGCTCTTGTTAAATAATACTGACAAATATAGTACAAGACGATCCATTGTTATAGAGAAACTATGTTGACTGGTTATAACAACAATTCATAATTTATTGTTGAAACTAGATATAGAAAGTAATTTTCGACAAAACAATTCTAGATCTGTGGTATTTAATTGTACGTTTCAAAGTAAAATGAAATCTTTGCTTAAACTATATAAGTATTAAAATCAATTGTTGTTACTTAGTCTTTGTCTAAAACTATTTCTACAAAAAATATAAACTACAAATTCTCAAGGAACGGTCGAACATTAATATCAACAGAGCGAAGTAATAATCAAACAATTTTAAACTCGAGCGATCTAGATTCGGGACAGTATTGTGAATTGCGATATAAGATCCGAGTTTAAATTGCTTCACTTTATAATTGGAAAACTAAGAAACCATCTTCACTTGTGAATTTTGTTTTGTGCTTAACATTGTTACACTGAGATTAAAGAACAAGGATACAATTTGAAAAGGCAATAAGTATTTCTATAATTAGGTATTATTATGAAATCTTTTGATTAGGGGAAAGTAGAGACTTTCCTCGTTGTTATATCTGTAGTACTGATGGTAGTGTAATGTATTTATTGGTTGTAGGAACAGTATTGTTAGTGTAGGTATAAGCGAGGGTGCTGTCGGCCCGCGGATTTGGCTGGAACATCCGAACATCCGTAATTAGCGAGTGCGCTAATGGTCGCAACCAGTCAGCTTTTACAATGCCTCCCGTTGCAAAAGTTCAGCTTGAAAATCCGCACAGGTTTGCACAGATGCAGAGCGAAACGCTTCGTAAATAGTCAGCACTGTCGGTTTTGTTTCCGAGTTAAAATGTGGCTATTGTCGATGTTAACGAAAAGTTGTTTATGGGTGTTACGCGGCTTAGTGGCCGGCTTACAGGGACGAAATAGAAATAAATATGATTCTCTTTGAAGTTTCAATGCAACGTTTTTGATAGCCATTTGTAACGATCCATGTACTTTTACAAATAAAAACTTCACATTATTCTCTATCTGAGATATTTTCTGTGTGCTCAGTAAGATGCCTCGGGGGCCTTATCTTAGAAGAGAATAAGTCTAGATATTTATCAAAATAAATATCTATGCTGGGAAACATAAATAAGATATGTGGTGAGACATTACGCCACGAGTGAGATCAAAGCGTACGCAAACCGAGCTAGAATTCCAAGGCCGACAGTTTCGGATAATCCTTTACTAGAGACGGGTGTGTCATATGAATACGTACAGCGCTATATTGTCTTCACAATGAATAAATGCAAATATAGTTAACAAACTTGGTGCACAATGAATGTAGCGTCCATGTTGTTGCATCTCTCGAACGGGCGCCTGCAGGTGCGGCGGGCGACGGCGACGCGGGGGCAACCATTGTACTGGGATTTATTAGGGGCTTTACACAACCATTACTGTGTAACATACAGATCGGGCCAGCATGTCCTATTTGCAACCTTGTATACACGGCTTAAATATTAAATTGTATTAGTAAAACTTCGACGGTACACACGTCTGCTGCAAACATTGGGCTCCGTGTACACCGAAACTCAATTAGGGTATGGACAGGTCTATGAGTATTGTGGGTTTATGAGTAAATCTCTGCGGGAATGTTTGAAGTGCTTGGAAATACGGTGGGTTATGACATGACATCATAGTCATATTTACGAGAGTACCGTGTGTCACGTAGTACGCGCCACGTATGTCAGTGTGTATGTACTTTATCGCGCGTGCCACAGAACACAATTTGTGTGATGCAGTGATGGTACGGTCTCCGCGTCCGCTCGCGGCCGC
Organism: Spodoptera frugiperda; assembly: GCF_023101765.2. Taxonomy (NCBI): domain Eukaryota; kingdom Metazoa; phylum Arthropoda; class Insecta; order Lepidoptera; family Noctuidae; genus Spodoptera; species Spodoptera frugiperda. The sequence goes on along the minus strand of NC_064226.1, from coordinate 8,317,974 downwards.
TTCCCATAATCAACGCATTTCATGAACTAGCGTTTGCATTTGACAGTAACTATCAGAACTATTACGTATTGAATATTCAATTTCATTGATGTTGTTAATTGGTTTGAATGAACAAGTTATTACATTTGCTAATCATTTCGAGTTGCGGTTCGGTAAATATTACTTTTCAGGCAGGAACTAATAACGTCGAACAACCATAAATAACATAATTGCGAGTACTTAACCGTGTTACAAAATATCTACACGAGCAATAACAGTAACACTATGTGAAAACGGTCCGGCCAGCAAGTCGTAAATAACATGAAACCTCTTATAGGCAGGCGGTCACCGCAGACGGCTTTCAAATAACTTTCAATAAACGACGCGTTGTTAGACTCAGTCCGCTGCTAACTGCGACCCCGTTGCCCTCATATTATTGAATTTTCTTAGCTTTAGCTCGGATTTTCCAATAAGTGAAGTGCTTTGTTGCTTGAAAACAGGTTCTACCCTATACGTGTGTGTGATGCCGTACTTGTGCGCTTCGTTAATTAAACTTAATAAGGAACTCATTAGAAATGTCGAATACATTTATAATTTCTAATATAAAGAATCATTGTTCGCTAAACAAAGCAAATGTATGCAAAGTAAGTAACAATTTAAGTCCTTTTGAATATATAATAAACAAGCACCTGAAACGAATTTGTCTCTGTAAACAAAATAACCTTTCATGTGTCTTGACGTTTCGCAAAACAATTCATGAATTTGGAAACAGATAAGGCAATCCTTTGTGCCCAAACGAAGGGCTTATAAATTGTCAGGGAGCGGCGGAAACAAACGGCAATGCCTCAAACACCGATTGTCACCTGATCCTCCCGACGCCGACGTACACAGCCACACTCACACTACGACACGGCACACAGAAGTTCACGCCGTACATCCGGCCAGCAGTAATTATTTACTAAGAGACATAGACGCAACTCTCTAAAGAGCCGTATCTTCCCATCTGAAGTGTAAAATGAAACATTACGAGGATTCCTGGCTCGGTAACGACATTAGTTAAACATCGATCAAAGCGTTTTAGCTGACATTAATTATTTACACGGAGAATGCATGTGACTGGGTGCAGACATGTTATGATTAAATGAGATGTCTGTGGAAATATTCTCTGGTATAACTTTTAGCGACAATTAGGTGTGGGGTAAATAAATTAAGTGAATGTTTGCTTTGGTTGTCGCTTGCCACCCGCGTTGTCGTACATTGCAGACTACACAACGGCACGGCACCCCGGCTCCGGGCACCTGACGACTTGCAAACTTTATTGCGTGCCGTCTTCATTAACTTCAGTTTCTTTGAAGTTTGCATACCGAGCTTTCACTACACACTGTCTGGCTCTCAGTGTAATTCTATTTTAAACAACTTCTATTTATTACGTCTGTGTGCGTCTCTTTAGGTAATTATAAATCAAGATTATCCGCAAATAACTTTACTGTAAGTTGAATTTGAGTGGGACGCATTAGGCGAAAGACGGGCGACGTGATCAGAAATTTTAGACGTTTTGGAATTCATTTTGTTGACGAAAAGTAAACTGAAATTGACGTGGAAAGCTGAATAGCTCTCGAGACTAGCTTTGTCTGAAAACAATTTACTACTTTGGGAGAGTAGGAATAGGAAGCGGTTGTGTAGATACATGTAATGTATGTGTTCGTGTGGAGCTGTAATGTAGTGAACCTAAAGTGGTCTGTGGCGGCCCAGGGGAAATCATCCGAAAGAATCTTTGTGATTCCCGAATTCATGTACGATTCATAACTAAACCTCGTACGAGTGTTATCAGAGCTCTAATACAGCTCATTACCGCAGTCTAGACACTAGGTAAGCACATTTCATATTTCCAACACCATGGGTGGGTACTTAGAGCTCCTAAAACCACTTTTGTATGCGCATCACGATAACTTGCTGACGATATTTTTGTTGTATTGATTTATTTAAGCCTCCATTAACTTTGCAAGACCATTCTGGCGTCTTATCCTACGCATAAACCTATTCTCTGATCCGCTTACCGAGTACCCGCGTCACGAGCTTAGCTAATGGACTAAAGTATACTTGTGAACATTATAATACATACCAATAAATACGTATACTGCATTGTTTATACGTTTTCTTGTTGATAAGTAATATTTATTTCAGTGTTTGGACGATACTATTTCGGAATTCAGTAAACACGTAAGTACTTATGCGATTGGTAATATAATACACAGGTGGCTATTGTTTACGATTTCAATAGCTGAAACATGATTTATGGTAATCGGATAGCGATTGATTGTACATTGTTTAACGTACCTAGATGGCGTCCGAATTGGTAATAAAGTCATTATTAAAATGTTCACGGCACGCTGCGTCCATATTGACAAAACTGATTCAGTTCACAGTCATTTTCTGTGAATAATGTTCGTCTGATAAAAGTGATGCACGGCACTGATACGAACAATTTTAATTAAGGTAAAATTTCAGTTTCGGTGTCTGACACGCGCGCCATGAAACTTGTTGAAATATGCATCAAAGGAAGCTAGCAAATTGAACGCATGACGAACAAGCCCGATTGCCGATGGACCGTGAATACACAGAGCACGTTATATTATAGCAAGCGAAAGCACTAACCAATCAATCAATCAACCGATCACAAAAATATGAAGTGAAAAACTGCGGTGCTCCAAACTCTGAAGTGTGGACTAATAAAAGAGTTTCAGCGTATTTATTTTATTAGGGCATTTAGCGTTTATTTGTATGGAGTATGGCACATTTGGAGGTTTGAGGGCACAAAAAGGTTGGCGTTTAGCGCTCATGTTATCATAATAATGCTACAAGTACGACACGGCACGGTTTTCGATCGGTGTCGGAGATGGCGTGCATCCGGTTCCGGGAGAGAAGCGACTATTTCTGCGCCACGATACAGAGTGCCAAACGACCTCCCCTCATTTCATACTTTACCATCTCATTATTTTTACACTGAAAGATAACAAACATTGAGTGACGTGTACTTCGTACGATTATTACTTTTATGTATATTTCTCCCTTGTGCTTCCTTAGTGTTTGTTTTCAAGTGCTGTGTGCAGGGGTTGTAAGACTCGCTGAGGGCCTCTAAATTGTGTGTAATGTCGGGCTCTAAATGTTTGATTTTTTATCTGTATAAATAAAGATTTCAAAGAGGGAGTTTTTATGGACGATTCAGGTGATATCTTATTTCGGATATTTGTAGGACATTAGGCATCACTTTTCAGAGCAATATTGTTAACGTTATTAGTCAGAACTGTTAATGTTTTCATAACTGGAAATATATTACAATCTAAAACAGAATATTCATAACATATAATTACGAGTAATTTGAATTATGATATGGCCCATTAAATAAACTGTCACAAACAAAAAAGTAACGAAACACAGGTGGAGCTTAATTTAATAATAATATACCTACAATATGTACGAGCGAATCAAATACGAATATTTCAAAAGTTCCACGCTTAGGTAGCTTTACAAATATGTTTTGAAAGGAAGTTACCGTAACAAAGTTATTATTACAATCACTATGGCAATGTGTGGGGTGTTCCGTGTAGCGAGACATACACAGCCTCGCTCGAAGGTTCATTCCTGTTATAATAACAACGAAATTGAGTTCAATTATTATCAGATTAAGAACGAAACGACAAAGGCTTTGTACCTCTAGATCTATTATTGTGTACAGACTCCCCTATTATCCGTATTTTCGCATCCACAGAGTTTATTATTCCGTCGGTACCCAGCAATAGGACGCGCTATTAAAATATTTTCAAAGAAGACAAGCTTTTGTCTGTGATAGCGGGTATGATGCCATAGTCTAGTAATAGGCGATTGTTGTCTAGTACATAGGCCATTTTACTTAACAAGTTGTAAATGAAATGCGGGATCACGCACCGATCGTCCAGCCGCGATTCATCGACAGGATATCGACGCTATTCTAGCAAATAGGCCGGAATGAGCACGCATTCCCGTTTGTGAGCGCCTGCCTGGCGGCGAACTTCTCTCTATTACGTATTTCCCAAATAGGATAGCTCCGGTTATGATTGTGCCGACTATCGCGACGGGATTTGGGAAAACTTGCTTCAATGCTCCACTACAACTTCTAACAATATCATATTTTATTTAAATTCCTTTATATACAGAGAGAAAATTGGCAATCCGCCGTACACCAACTCTAGTGTATAGTTTCTCACTCAATTTTATATCCAAATTTCAACTGCAGGCCCGACTCGCTGATATGAACGTCACGTTCTCAGCTTATGAGCTAAGAATTTTGCAATTCAAACAAGTTCCATGTAGCGAAGTTTATAACTTACCTACCCAAGTTTTAATTAGAATTTATTAGACGTCCAGTATTTTATTTATCAGCTAACGGGAAACTAATTTTAAACTTTCTTTCGTAAACAAAGAAAATGTAGACAGGGGGCGGTAGGTTCATAGTTATACGAGTGCGAGTTTAGAAGCGGCGAGTGTATAAATTGAAGAGTGTCGGCAGATAGACATCGTTCCCGGCGTGACACAAAGATGTGGGTTTAGGGCGATCTTTTAGAGGCTCGTAGAGATAGTGCCGGGGAATTGAATGCTACCCGTTTGCTAGCTTATCCCACTGTAACAGATACTTTGTTATTTTTTATTTGCGTTCCTACCACTTGGACTCTGATAAAACTATTTTCCTTAATAGAACGCCCACGCACTATATAATACACAAGTTTATTTATCACTCTACTTACCTACTTTTGCAAGCGTAAGCAGTCATGGAATGAGTACGTCACAAAAAGAATTATTACTCGGGCAGGTGAGCTCATTCGGGTTATCTGATGTATTAACTTATACACAAACAGGTATAATAAAATAATGCCATAAATGTGAGCTTTTCTTATATAACATTTTGGGTTTGTTTACATAAAAATATGTTTGTATAATCGAATAAACACGATTGTTCAACAACGACAATAAAATGTCGTGCTAATCAATTTTATTGGTATTTTTTGTTAGCAAGGAGAACAAAAGGCGAGTGTAATTTAATTTTGTCTCTGAAAGGAGCGAAGTCTTTGAAAGAGTAAACGTTGGATATAGTTCATCATTACGGATGGGACTACGAAGCGTAGCACGGTGAAATAACAACGTGCGCCTCTGTGGAACGGAACACCGGCACCGCCGCCCGCGCCCGATGCCACTCTCGTAGCCCGTAGCACTCGCAAAAACGCAAGGTAAAACGAGAATTCCTCCAAGTGTTCCCTGCTTTTGTATTTGTAGCAAGGATTACACATGTCGAGAGCACACTCGTACGCAATCTAATAATTACACACAATAGTTCCGTTCAAAGAACACAATATCATTGTTAACAGAAAATGTTCGTAGCAAGTTGCTACGAAATTCGTAGCAACTTCTACATTAATTTCTGATTTGGTTCTTATCTTCACAGAGTCTGACTCATCCTAGAAATAAGTACACATTGTTATAGATTATTATTAATATTTCTGATTACATGCCGAAAATAAGATTGCTTTGATATTTGTCTTATGTACACGAACGATTTTGGAACAATAACATAAAAATTAATGAAGGTTCCATACGTGTCCGGGACTTGGTATGTTCTGTTTATTGGTAGGCCATTCTAGCAAAATGACAATATAAAGTCATGAGCAGGCTATTCCAAGACTGCTGAGTAATACTCGTCATATAATAAGAAAGGGTCTTACATAAAATGAATTTACTATGATATCAAGTGTGAAGGTGGGTCATAAATTCTTATGAAAAGCCGCGTCTATTTATAAAGGAGACGGGTCTAGCTTTATTACTTGACTTGTAACAGCTTAAACTGCTTTTAGCGAGCTCAGAACATGGTCGTGGAGTCCCGGGGGAGTTATGAAGGCTGTGCGCCGTGCCTGGCAGGTCTGCTGCTTATTTGTACAACAAACCGACAATGCCGCCGAGATCAAAGGTACAGGAATTAATTTGCGAACGCTATCTCTCGCCCCTCGGCATGCGAGTCCCCAGACCATGATAAGCCCTAAAAAAATATTATCCTTTTTCGTATTCGTTTTCCTGTGCTCGTCGCTGTTGGTAGGATTAGCGAATATTTCGCTGAATGTGGCGTACGACTGACTGAAGCACCGGTACCACGAAGATTTATCAGATTTATATTTAGAAAACAATTTTTGCTTCTAAACCATTAACTTTCGTCGCGGAATCGATATTCCGTAATATTCCGTTTGTATTATTTGGTAAAACATCATTACAAAATGTGAATTTATTTCCATTCATAATATAGGAAGCTTACAAACAAAAATATCGGCTGACATTTACATTTACCAAGTGAATGGATTTCATAAATAAATAATGTGTATTCAGTGCATTTTGATGGTAAATAAATACGGTCTGAATAGTGGGGATGGTCTGTTTCAATTAAACGGTAAAAGTTGGACAAATACGTTGATAAAAACGTTTGTAAACATGGGAACTAATATTAAGTTGATCAGCATGAATAATGCAGGGACGTACTTGGAGTAAGGGTAAACAAGATGCGTTTCATTACGGGAGTCAATATCAACATGTTTCCAGTCAACATCTAAATAACTGGAAGTATAAACTTTCAAGTCTGCTTTCATGCATGCTAATATACATAAACAGGCCATGAAAACTTCAAAATATAGGTACATACATGTTTTCTTATAGAGTAAACTTTCCAGATTTCTATCTATGCTTTTGTATTTTACATTTTTGGCTTGGATTCAAGTTTATATATTTTTAAAATAAAAAATGCGATATTTTGTCTGCATTTTTATAAAAAGTATGGTGAGGTCGAGTATTGATTTTAGGGACAACGAAAATGCTGTAATTCTTTCTAACATTCGATGATTTAGTGTCTCATAAAGTGTAGTAATACCACTTCTCTTTGCATTGAATTAAAACACATACGTTTACATATTATACGTACCTTTGTCTTCGCCCTTTTAAAGGAAATATAGAAGCCATGTAAAATTATGTAATACATAATTCTAGGCATTGCTTACGAGATCCAAAATAATGATTACATCGTTAGTCTACTCAACTGTCTATAATTAGCGTGAAATACGCTACGTTGGATAATTATATCAAAATAGATACCCGTTATCAATTTCAGTATGGCGAAAAGGCACCTTAATTAAAACTGACTTTGTACCCGATAATTGAATTCGGAAAGTTAATTTAGATCAATTTAGTTAAATGGCAAAAATAATTTTCTTTTCATTTATATGAATTCCTTCTGGAATACCCTTAACCGTCGTGCTTGTTCATAAATGTGATGGATTTTAAGTAAGTAGAGATCGTTGTTGGTGGTGCTATGTTCATTGCATAGTCAAAGTCAAAGTATTTGCACTATTGAAACGGCCTACCCCAATGTCGTGTCAATTAGTCTACTCTTCATACGTGACTACTGACCACTAGGTTTCAAGTTTGGTCCAAAGGCAAAGTAGGAAATTTTAACTTGTGTGTGAGTAGAGGTGTATAATATTGCAAAATCTTTTTTTAAATTAAGTGCACTTAACCGACGAACACGCATCATAAGACTGATGACTGTTGATGAAGCGAAAGAGGTAAGTAAAAATCGTAGCAATTGGCGTTCCATAGTCTCTGCCTACCCCCATGGGAGACAGACTCGAGACTGTCTCCAGAAAATACACACATAACCGTGAGGTTTTTATAAAACATTTTATAGAATTTACAAAAAGGTAGAGTTTTGTATTCAACGGCAAAATATCTTTTTTAGAAGCTGAAAATGTGTTAAGTAAAGTAAACAATGTATTTTAAGGCGATCCCTTGATTGTTAATCCGGTGGAGAAGATAAATAAGATAAGAGGTAACAAATTACCTCTTACTTGGACGTAGAAAGGAGCTAGTTAGGTTAAGATGGTTTACCCACTACACTGATTAACTGGTAAATTAGTTTTAACCCGACACGATTGTAGTGCTAGCGAAATTACAAAATCACGGACGGAGTGAGGTTGAAAAAATGTAGAAGATAACTTAATGGTTGATGAAAAGCCTTGATTATATTGTAGACAATATATGTTGTACTTATTTGTATGTAGGTATATACATGCGAACATAAACATATTTTTTCCCAAAATTCTCTCTATTTACGCTTTCAGAGAAAATCAGACAATATATCCCATATCAAAGCAGTAGAGACAACGTCTTAGCAACTTAAAAGCAAAAATATTTTCTTAAAGTAAAAGAGAGTTCATTGGCATGGTCACAGGTTTTATAGACGATCGACACTTAGTTCGAGCTTAGCTATCTTGACTTAAGCGTGTGTGGATTGTAAGCTGTGGAGGTGGAGCAAGCAGCGTCGCTCGATGGAGGCAATATGTTAAGGTAATGGACCGGCCCTCGGAGTGCACTTGATTAAGTCGATCCCTGATAGCGACGCGATGAGCCTATCAACTACCCACTCAGCCGGACCACTAACAAAAGTAACTAGGCACATATAATACCTATTAAATATTAATTGGACATTTACATAATTACCGATATCCACCGCTGCAGAATAGCCCGATATCGATGGGAATTAATTAAGATTCCAAACTGAAGAGCGAGACTAATTAAGAGTTGTTAAGTTATATAATCTAAGGAAGTTTGTTAACTAATAAGATCTCATTAGATAGGTTTCATGCCTGTTATTACTTATGAAAAGAGAAAATATGAACGTAGTGATAAAAACTAATAGTCAGGATTTAGGTCAACACAAATAATGAAAAAAATATTTCATGTTTTTTTTATGCCGCTGAAAACATTGTTAGTTAAAACATCAGAGATCAGAGTAAACATTTTTTTAATGGACGTCTATTTTCGAATAAAGTTCCAGGCTTGATAGAGTTTTTAATGAAAAATGGCGTCTTCCACTAGATCCCTTGGGTTAATCTGCGTAAATAGCCAACCATCCTGTTAAATAGCGGAGGCACATCGCGTGATGGCGCCGAGTGTTCTTCATTAAGTCGATATCCGGGGACCACTCCGCCTCCGCGAAATGTGCTTTGGCTAACGTTTATTTTCTGTGTTTTTACTTCTAACAAAATTTTACATAATACGTCCTAAAGTTCATTTTTATTCCTTGTTCCCTCAGACCCAAATAGTTCACATAATCGCAGCGTGTACCCATTGCATAAGTTATTAGCAGTATTAATCCCCAGGTTTGCGGATTTCTGCCATTGTAAACATGAATTAGGCGAGTGAGGGGACAGCTCCGTAAAGATGTAGCCGATAGGGGCCGATCCAGATCCCTCTTGCTCAATGCGATTGATTTAGCTTTATTGCCGGTAATAAATTGGCCCCTCACTAGCTATTTTATTATTTTACTTAGACGCGTACATATATTTAGTGGGAACATGAAAGTTACTTCATTTTTATTAGATTTCTTTGAACTCGTCTGTGATTAAATTTTCTGGGTAGCGTATTATCTTCGGTCGAAGTAAAGCATTTGTAGTAAACTTTGATGGCAGTCTCTGTTGTCTGGGGGTTATACCGTCTCCGGCGACATTGTTGCATGGAGAGACTTTTTACGATCATTTCGCTGCGCAGACAAAATGTTCGTTTAGTGTCGCCATAATCCCGTAAAAGTAAATAAAGATTCAGTTCACTCAATGATACCTCCGGCAGTTAAACGTTTAGAAGATTTACCTGTTTAGTGCATGGCAATGGTTCTAACATTTAACATTCTTCTGGCTGTACGCCAGCTACCTATTATTACGTGCTAGCTTCCGAGAGTAATGAATGTAAATTGTATTTATAGGGAGTAACCGTCCGCGGGCGTCTGTAAAGTTGTAGCAGAACAAAGGGCGTCGAAGACGGCGAGTAAACAAGTTGCAATAAGTTTCACGGCGAGCCTGACATTTACTCACTCCCTACCTTGCTACAGCTCGCCGCCTCTCTAAATGCCATTATTGCAGTCTACTCCAACTGTTGAACACGAGACTTTATTCCTCCACTGCTTAAATATACTTTGTGAAGAAGTCACTTCGTTGTCTTCTTAAGAAAGCACTCTGTCGTAAGCTCTATTTAAAAATATTATAAAGAAATATATATTTTATATTTTCCGACAATATCCTTATTAAACATTTACTCAAGTCCATTGTTGTGTTTGATTTTAATGGTGTCTGTAACACAAATGTAATCGCTTACAGCGAGGAGACCTTTTTAGTATTCCACGATCCGCACTTTATTTACTTCAACGTTTACAGTACTCTCTATATAGGGTGGACCTTTGTGTTTGATACAAATAAAACAGGAAACATTTAAGGTACGTGAGGGAGAATTCCATAGGTGTTAGGGCGCGAGGGCGCGGGGGCGCGGGGGCGGCCAGTCGTGGCGTTCAGATAAGGCCGGCCGGTGGAGGTTACAATTCAATTTTCCGCCGGAGCCGCGGCCGCCGCGAAAGGGTTCTCACTCTCGTTACACTCCGATAAGGAGTAGCACCCATTGATTCTACAGCCCACGGAATCCAGAAAACAAACCCATTCTTTATTGTAACCCCGATAATACTTTTGATAAATTCTCTAAACAAATCTCACTTTAACTTAAATAAAATAAAAGAAAGAAAATGTTTACAGTTCACTAACATCGTAATCTTAAAAGATAATGATTCTGACCTTTCGATTATAAAAGTAATCCTCCTGTTACATTTATACAGAAACGTAATTGTATTAGATAGGTACCTAGGCCGAGTAACTTTCAAATAAATTAGTCTAGCCTAAGGCAGTGTTTGTACCTAGACATTTAGATGTAATGAAGCTAGACATGGCTATGTGAGCAGAGTTCTCCGTAAACACATATTTTTGTTTATAAGATTATGTAGACAATTGGAATTGTTTTGCTCAGCAACCTGCGAAATGCGATTAAGGTAAAACCGTAGGAAAACAGAAGTCTCTTTAATTCCACAATAGTGTAATGTTGTGTTCTTAATCCCTGGAATGGGTCTAATGCAAACAATTTACTCAAGCTACGATATGGTATTGTGTACTCTATCGTGGGTATTCCAAAGATATACAGCTAGAAAACCGTTTGGAATTTTTGAAATGTTTGTTTAATACGTATTCCAATCAAGTTTCTCGGAACAACATAACAATGCTCGTTTTCCATTGGTACGTACGGTCCCATAGAATCGCGGGTACATACCCGAAAGTTACTACTGAGAACTTCGTAATTGGAAAACTGAATAAAAACCAATTCAGGAATCGAATACGGGATTCGTTACACGTGACTTTGTACTACGTTAACAACGTAAATAATTATGAAAAATGTTTTGTATGACCTACTAAAGATGATTTAATCTTGTCTTAATAGAATCCATGACTGTTTAACAACTTTTTTGAACGTGTCTAATTAGAAACTCAATTAATACTTATTAATTTTCTTTCACGTCCCCCCCAATTTAGCATCAGATCTGCTATTGACATATTGATTCAACAGTCACGACTAACATGGAAAATTAAATTAAAGTTGTGTTCAGCAATTAATGGAACAATGGTTACCGCCGACAATGTACTACAATCGCTTCAATTTTCAATTTCGTGTTTCATTAACGAAGGCCTTATGTAATTCGAAGCCTTTTCTGCCCAATTTTCTACGTTTATAAGGTTTGAAAATGTTATACATTTTAATTGGTCTGAGACGAAATAAAGCAAAAAATCTTTATAGTCTAGACATGGGGAAAGGGGCGCATCACCAGCTTCCCCTTAATATTTTATTAGGTATAAACCTTGTATTCGGTGTACGATGGGGTTCGTGACTAAGTTATGTGCTTATTGCTTATATCTACCGCACTTAAGATTAAGTGATGATTGAAGAAGATTAGTCAATGTTATTTGGTTGTTAGCAACTGGACTAGTTTATTAGCAATGAAATGAATGTTTATAAGGTCGATTAATTATTTATGAGATTATTTAATTAACAAGATACATGTTTCCAAATGATTTTTGGTGAACTTACTTATTTATCTGAATATAATATCTCAAGTAAACAGTACCTCTGTCAAGCAAGATGAAGAAGAAACAAAAATGATGACATAAATGTGTAAATTATCGTCGTTTGAAATAATTTACAATTTTTTTCTCTGTCTAATGGTAATTATTCGGTTGAAACTGTCGACGCCGCGTCGGAGGGATTGGCGGAAAATCAATGAGGTCCATTCCGTAACCGCTGTTGACTTTCTCTAATTGAAATCAAACTGCAACCGACTAATGAATTGAAGCTGAATTTAATTTACACACCCTGTGTGCTTTACCTATGTAATTATGCAGTATTTTGGAATTACACGCCGCTGATTAATCGGGTAATCAGTGTTTTGGACGTTTAGTGATAAACAACATTTTATTGAATGGAAATAGCTATTTGTATTTATTCAGGGGATAGGCACAATTATTTATCTAAAATTATAAATGTTTGAATTTGAATACACAGTAACATTTCAGAAAGCAGAGCTACACATACATAGAACGATGTGTTTATTTTAAAAATAAATAAACGTTTTTTTTTTATCAGTAACTTTATGTAGCTATGTTTACAAGGGCCTAGAGTAGGTTAAGCTTAAGTTTTCTTATACCAGAGTAGAAGAAAACTTAAGCTCTTCTCTTCTTCTAAGAGTAGAAGAGGTACATAGCCCAACAAAGGTCTGTCACGGTCTATTGCTGTTGGTGACTTTATGTTGTTGCTCAGTTATCACACGATTTTGCCGATAGGGCAGTAAAACTTGCGATAAATACCAACATTATTTATTAGCGGTCCCGTTCATAAGTTGTTTATTGCAACTTTTATAGCGCGATCTGAGCGCAAATTACCGATAATAACTACTAAAGTTAATAGATATTGTAACATTACGTTTATAAACGATGTCATCAACATCACAGTCAGGCTATAAATTGCTCTGCTATCCGACAAATTGTCCAACTTTGAATATTAACTGTTTCACCAAAACTTTATTCGGCTATTTACTTATGTAATTATGTTTCCATCACTAGCATATAAAAATAAATAACAACGTGTTTCTGTCACAGTGTTGGACAATGGCTCTCTTCTCGCGAAGAGAAGGAAAATGCTTTGATCGTCAATCACCTTGAAGAAATGGAATGCGTTTGTTGATTTCATAGATGTATAAGTTCAATTTCACAATCGAAGATTTTCTTTATTAGAGATGTCTTATGCTACGTTGTTGTGGATCAATCATATTTATTGGTACACATAGCATAGTACTGGTGGAAACGGACTCGGCTAAGCTATGTTTTTTTATATGGAAAGATGCGTGCTATGGATGTGTGCCGTAGATGGTTTTCCGACTGAAAACACCCCAATTGTGGTGTTTATGGTCTAGGAAGATGTCATATTCATACTTGTTAACATTCGAATGTGCATTTCTTTTTCTATACCTACTTCGTCCCTGTGTTTGAGAAATATAAAGTATTTGTTACTATAGCAGCAACAGAAATAAATCATTAGTCAAAATTTCAACTGTGTATCATGGTTCATAAGATACACCTCGCTGACAGAGAGACAGACGGACGGACCGAAAAATCGTAGCAACTCGATTTACCCTTTTGGTACGCAACCCTAAAAATGAGTAATCATAATGATTCCCAGTTTATGGACCACATAATAACAGTAAGATACTTTCTACCTTTGTACTAAAATGCTGGAGGATTTGATGCGCTTTCATCCCTTTCGGAGGCATAAAATTTCCAAACGATATAATATAAATGTACAGTCTTGAGCAAAAAGGTTGTACTACTTGAATCTTTCAACTGGTTGGTTTATACAATCTTGGATTAAAATGACACAGTGATATCTATATCTTAGATGAAATGGTAATTAATTGATATCGTTGAGAGTAAAAGTAGAGAATCTGTCTTTGTTTCATACACTAAAATTTAGACAACTCATACTTATTGATCCGGGAGTTGCACTCGATATCTAATTACACAATATCACTTAATCTAGTTCAATTTTGAATAGTCATAGTATGGATACAATAACTAAGTTTCACCACTCCATGCTAATTTATATACTCAATGGATAGGTAACTTCTCTTTGCTAATGACTGTACCGAGCAACCGCAGTTCGGAGATTTGCGTTTATATCACCGAGCTTTATTTAATAATCTGACTGAAGCTGCAAGCTGAACGTTATGTAGTATCAAATGTATTATATAGACACTTTCGGGAACTAGGTGTGTTTGATTATGTATGTTATTTACGTTTGTATGATTGTAAGAGCTTATATTAGATTTGTTTGTCTGCGAATAATGTAAACACTTATTTTCATCGACCAAATAACCAACATACAAAGATGATAAAATATGCAATTTGATCGATATGAAAAGTAAACAATGCGAAAATGTTTGTTCGTAATTTATTATTTCCAGCATGTGGCGTTGGTAGGCGGGTGTATTATGTTTTATATTACAGATTGCAGACGTGGATTTATCGTAGCTGTGTGGTATGTAAAGTGAAAGCGGGCACCACAATACGCGGGGCGTACCAGTGTAGTGGGCAGTGGGCACGGGCCACGTGCTGGGGCGCGCGGCAGACGGAGACGGGGCAATTACCACAATTTGCAATTAATTACAGCGCGCCAGTGACCGCCACCGGCCCCCGTCGCCTGCCTACCTTGTTTATCCGCACTCCGTACCAGCTAATGTTATTAAATTCTATAAAGTATTGCTCTTTGTAACGTTCAAAGTGCAAACATTTATCGACGTCAATTTTTTAATGGAACTCAAACTTCTACTTTCTCTACGGAACGCCACATGTTTGTTCTTACATTGTTGTTTACTGCATATTCCAGTAAACTATATAATAACAACGTCGTTACTCTACATAACACAACAAGCAAACTGCTGGCTGTTAATTTGTAAGCTGCTGTGTACTTACTCGATGAAGGTGCTTGGCAACTTGGCATAATATTCCGTAGCTGAGCTTGTGTTTTGTTACAAACATGAAACTGTTCTGCGAATTACCTCTTATTAAGATAAAATACATCAAAGATTGTTTCGTAATCCTGACAGGGTTGAGCTCTTGAAATTCTCATTGTATTTTCCCCTATGTAAGGTAAATCTGAATCAGTCTGTATAACAAGAAAGGATGTTTTACCTCCGTACGGTCTGAAAACAATATTTGCGTGACCTTTATTTCATCTGGCAGTTCGCCTAAGTTTATATAAGAGTCGATCTAGTTACTAAGCTCAATCTCCGAATATTTGCTTATGGCTCAGACTTTGGTATTCGAGAATATGTTCTCGCAAATATGTCGTTTATTAACATTTCAATAAGTCAGACGGGTATAAATATAGGCTTTATAATTAAATAGCTCTGGAACGTGTTCACATGGAATATTTGTGATATTTGTGAACTACAAAAGACAACACCTGTAACTGTAACAATGTTTCACGTAAATTATTGCTTCGTTTAAACCCAATTAAGATGTTCAACTTAACGTTTAGAAAGGCTTTGATCGTACCTCTATTTTGAACGGACGGAATGTTGGATGGAATGGGTATTTTGGTGTAATTTAAGTTATTGCTCTGTAGAGTTACTGCGGGGCATTGCTGCGGTTCAAATGGCGATGGTGGATGTCAGCCAATTCAGGGGTCCTCGAGTCTGTGACACTAGAACAATCCGTGGCGATGTATCTAGTGTCTCCAAAACCAGTTAACGAGTCTCGCCAAGTTATTCGACCGGGAAAGTCATTAGCAATTCAAATACCTAACCACCGCATGGCCCCGCCAGAGGAGGGGGATCCTCTTTCACATGACCGCTTTTGTAAATTATTTATTACTGTTTGGCCAGTTCCAAAAACCGCTTTGTTTCATGGACTAATACGAACTTCGTAAATGGAAATAACTCTCTTAATATTTGGCTCAGTTCCGCACTAGTACACCGATGTTCTATTTACGAGAGTTTATATTAGAGAACTCCTTTTGCCAGCTGTTTGTTCAGTCTGTGGGTGAATTCTGTTTTAAATAAAGAAAACGATCTCTGCAGCATGCAGTTTGCTTCTTGACTTAGGAATAAGTAATCTGAGTAAACACTACGCAGATACAAGGGAATTAGAGATTTTCTCAAGTAGAAAAGAGAAGGACACGAACTTTCCATATTCTATTGGAAATATAGTGGAACCTTTTCGAAAGGGGAAGTCTCTTTATGTATATTATACATATAAAATGTAACATCCACTTTTAACCAGTTTCAGTAATTAGAAGTGAGCCCATATTCGTAGAATAACATTCATGATAATTTGACATTACTTGTTTACTGTTCCTAATAACATCAAAGAATTCTAAGTACCTAAAAGTCTTATTATAATACAAATGAGATTACCTATACGCGTTTGTAAGTAGTTATTACGTTTGCAGGAGAATATGCTAATTACAACACTGGCATTTCTTAGGGACCGGGCGGTTAATGCAAATCTCAGGAACTCCAGTTAAAAAGGTTTTTAAGTATGTTACTGTGGCAAGTGAGGACGGTTCCTCGTTTTAACTTTAATTTAAATTCGTTTATTAGGTATGTTTTCGTTGATAAACCACGTTTGAACTTTTTGACATGGAATATATAACATTTTGAGATTGTGTGTGCGAGGAGGAGAGGTTTTGCTGGTCAGTCTTAGTTAGTTTAGATTTTTAGTATTAAGAGTGTTTTTTATAACAAGATGGGAGATGAGTAGGCATGATATCCGATGTAAGGGTTGGTGTTCATGTGTGTGTGTATTTCATTTAATTGAAAATCTGAAACTTAATGACACATTAATGCACAGGAAAGTCATAATATGATTATGTATTATAGATATACCACAATTACCGTTAGACCACAGTACTTGATTCAATAGGTAAATATTTGTTTTTTTGTTCCTTTGGTTAAATGTGTCAATTAATATTCTACCAACACAAACATGACCTGCGGCCTACTTACTACACACCTGTTTACAAATGGACATTTTTATCAACAAAAACATAACTCTTACACAACTTTTCATACTTTTCAGTTTTCAAAAATACGAAAAATTTTCATAATACAGAAAATATGTTTTAATCTTTTCCTCAAATACTTAGAGTCTCGTCGCATCACAGTTCTTGTTGGAAAGAACGATAAGAATTCCAATCATAACGCCGCAGGTTGCCGGAGACAAATTGCAGACGACTTTGTTACATACGGGTTCATATCAGCGACAATTTACGAACTGAGGTACCTATAATACTAAACTTAGTACATTGTTGAATGTAACCTTGTTATGAAATTACTTCTCCATTCATTTTCAAGATGATGTTTTCAGTAAATTTAATATTACCTTTATTGTTTTAAGTTTTAAGGAGGTTATGATTTTAACCAGTATGTATGTGTTATCGCTCTACGTAAAGGACTAAGGGGGAGGCCCTTGTTCAACGGTGGTCGTCTTTCGGCTGATGATGATGATGATGATGATGTGGTGTGTACTTCCTAGCGGGTTACCGGGGCTCCGGTTCGAAACGCAGGAGTAGGAATGGAGTGGTTTTAGTAAGTAAGAGTCTGACACTTCCTCTCGCCTAAAGTCAATGGATGATTTTCCCTTCTCAGAAAAGAAAAATCAACCAGTATGTATGTAGCTGTACTATGCCGCTATGATTGTTTGTATGTGCTATAATTATTGTGTACGTACAACAATTTTGTTTGTTTAGTACCTACATACTTACCCAGTGTCAACATCAATAAGAATAGGTACATACTATTATTATTTGTCAATTTTAGATGACAATATTTTCTAGTTTCATACTTTTAAGAACGTGAATAACTTTAGGACTAAAGTCAAGTTTTATTTATAATATAAAAAGTTATCGCAAGATCTTAAGTGGCAATTTGTTATTTATATAATCTAAATTTGTACCAACTTGTAAGAAGCTGTAAATAGCAAAAATATTTGCTATTTATGGACTCGCTCAAGCTTACTATCGAGCCTGGCAGCAGGCAGGTAATAAACCTCCTACACTTTGAGGAAAAAACAGGCCATGTTATTTTTTATTGCAAAATCTAAAAAAGTCGGCTTAAGCCCGGCCACTCGTGTCGCGTAACCTCTAACTGAAATGTAAGCTGTTGTAACATCTGACCCAATTTTAGGGTGGAGTTCATTTCGAATATGCGGGATTGAACCTCCGATATTTACCTAATGGTACACCCTAATAACAGAAGATCCCGAGTTAATAAACAGAAAGGAAAAGTTTCAATATCTTTCAAAGAGCATAACATGGTAAACGTTCCAAGTTTCCCCGCAATTTTATTTTATAAAAAATGGAAAGGTATGTATGAGACGAAACAACGTCAATACTTTGCGAATATTACCTATAGAATTTTTAATATTTGCAGATAGAACTCCATACGTGGGATTTTGTAACTGTTCTAAAGACTTCCAATGAAATTTTATGTTCTCTCTGCGGAGCTCCGGCGCTTGGTATGTGTAAGCACCTTATATTTACTTACAGTATGTCCTCATTTCATAGCAAGCGACTAATCCTCCTAGTGGAGAACATTTACTCGAGTGACGTAACGTGGGGACACTGCTCTATTTCCACCTCGAAATACATTTGACACCACAGAAATACACACTTCAACTTGAGGTTGTTTATTACAGTAATTTAGAACCTCTTAAAAACTTTACACAGAATTTTGAAGAAGAACCTTCATTATAAGTTTTAAAGATATCGCTCTGCGTGCTTTTCCCTAAGGAAACAAATCAATTTTATGTATCTGTCGACTTTATAGGACGTTACGTAAAGTCTGCCAGCATTATATGTGAAGCGGCAGACGTCTGTTTTTCATCACACATTATTCACAAGGCTACATCCTTGGTTAGACACGTTATGGGACTTAAGCTAGACAATTGGAATCGAAATCGATAACTGTGTACGGGTTGAAACACTACCTTCCAAACATACACTCTCGAATTGGAGCCCTCACCGTTGAATATATCGATAGTTTGTACATAAGTATTAAACATCGGGAAATGGACTCTGCTCGGAGCGATGGTAATTACGGGTTTAATAACATTTTCGAAACTATTCACACACAGACGAACGGAGAGCGGAATACATTAGCAGCTGGTTATCACGATCAGACGGATGTCTCCCCGTCACACCGTGATTAATTTACCTGAGAATCGAATCCAATCCCAGCCTTATACTAGACACGAGCGCCGCTATGAATTAATTGTTATCACATATACGTTCTCATTAGGTAGGTATTCTAGTCAGCAATGTCACGTACCTGAGCAGTGAATATTTAGATTCGGCGTGATATTAATTCTGTATCAATTTAGTTAGCGTGATAGCAAACAGAAAGCCGTGTCTATTGAAGCGAGGGGTTGACGATATAATTGGAGATCCGTATAAAGGCATTAATAACAAAACAGATAACTATTAGAGGCGGGGGTTCCGGACCCCTGCCACTCGTTATGTAGGAAACAAGGAAATTGTAATAAAGTTACAGGATACGCCCGTTGCCCGGTAATATTGTTAAGGAAAATTGTTCAGGTTGTGATTGAGACCCGTCCCGTTGTGTGTGACAGACAGACAGTCATGTCACAAAGCAATCTGATTACTCTTTCATACATAATAGTTGTTAGTTACGAAAGTGGCTAACGGTTGGGGTTACTGTAGGTCAGTTTCGGTTTGTACGCCGGTTTTAACCGAATGGAAAATTAAAGACGTTAATTAATTAACCTAATCCTGTAAAAGGCAACTGTAATGGGCTCTCCGTTGCGGATAATTTGTCTATCCGAAAAGGGAAACCTATACCTAGGCGAAATTCAAATTAAATCATTTTGTAAATAGTAAAGAACAACGAGTTTTATTAGAACTGGATTTTCTGTTAAAGGAAGAACATTTTTCGCTAACTATATCTTTATACTTCTTCATCTTAATTAACGGGGACGAATACAAAGTCACCTTTCTAAGAACTAGCTACTGCTGGGAATCATAACATTTTTTGTCCATTCTGGGAATCAAAAACATTATAATAATGAAATGTAATATGATGAAACACTCGAAGTAGACGAATTATAATGAAGTACATAAAATAAGTACATAAGAAAAATATATTTAACATTTGTATATAAGTTGTAATAGCATTCATAGACGGTTATTATTTTGTTGAGAACATTTTACAACTGCGTAGTTGGCACGAACAAAGGGTAAGGTATTGTTTGTCGCAAGCCGGACTCTCGGGACTTTTATTTTTTGGACATGTAATATCAAATATGGGAATACTTTTTCCACACTTTTTTGTTGTTTTGCAGATTTCTTTTGCAACCTGTGTCCTCATTTGGCAGCGAGTTAGTTAGTGCCATGGTTTGTAAAACGAGTTCCTTTTTTTTACATGTGTTTTAGTGTCATGACATATGCAAGCACCAGAATCAGAGCTTATATTGTAATTACACTAGTGACTACAATTAAAAAAGTATCTTCGTCATTAGCAAATAAAACATCTAGTTACAAAACGTAATATTTTTATTACGAATAATAAAATTAAGCATTAGAAAAAAGCTTCATAATATTCCACATTAAAATAAATGCGTAAGTACCGAAAACAAGCTACTGCGTATCTAGTATGCGGATAAAACGAACAACATTAATCCAAGAGTAATCCTTACCCGTTGGTATTGCATTTATGGGGCGACTAGTTTCGCGTTACACTGCGTGTACGTTGCCACAAAGCTAAATCAAACGTCATTGCCACTGAAGCCCTTAATCACCCGGTACAAGGCTTTGATAAACTGAGCTTCATACTGTAGTGAACGCGTAAAGGACCCAACTATGTAAAGGTTATTAAATTAAATTTAATCAGAAACTCGACGTAAGAAATTGTAACAAGAACTAAGAATAATTTCTGAACAATATTCCACGTAATTTATAACTTGAGTTGAAACTGTTCAATATAAATACTGCTCGCTAAAGAGTTCTTGGAACTTGAGATCCTGAATTATACTTTAACTAGAAAACGAGCTCTCTTAGTCCTAGACATATTACTATGTTACAGTAGGTAAACAGCCGCCATATAATCTAACATTTCTTGGAACTCAGAATCACTTCAAAGCGAATGTCTCTCTCAGCTCTAAAGATGACGGGAGGTACGAAAGCTTCGTTCATTATTTTACCACATTACTTTTAATGTAATTTTAATTAACGTAATCATAATTTACGAGCAGGTATACTTAATATCAAAGTAATTTATACAAAGGCCCGCTGTTCAGCGTTTAATTTGTTTTATTTGCTTAGGTAAACGAGTAATCGAGACTAATTGTTTTTACGTAAACAAACTGAAATATGTAATGGTCGTTACGTGGGTTAACAAAAAAATACAATTATACTTTCAGCTTCGGCTCGCAGCTTCACAAGAATTTAATTAACTCAACAGAGCTACCGGTTTCAGCGTTTGTGAAAAGAAAATATTAATTGGATTTAATTTTAGCAACCATCGAGCGGACTTGAAGATAAGAAAATCGTTTAGCTGAGTTTGTCGACGTTCATTATGGTGCAAATAAACGAAATGTATCACGATATAGACTGGTAGGTGATAATATTCAAATGAAGAATGAATGAAAGAACAATGGGCCGGCAAGACCGGAGTGATACCATGGCCTCACAGAAAACCGACGTGAAACAATGCTTGCATATTTTGTCGTGTGACTGAAGTTACCGGAGGCTCAATTACCCTCCTCCCCAATCCGCACATTCCTAACCTCCCCAAAAGGCAGGCAACGCACTTGTAACGACTCTGGTGTTTCGGATGTCTATGGGCGGTGTCGTTTGCTTACCATCAAATGAATGACAATAGACTTTCTCACTACTACAAAGGACATATAATATAACTGGTGAAAAGTGGGCATTCCATTGTATCAGAGCTCTTTCCCTTCGGGTATGTAAAGTCAAGATTTTATGTTTTTCATATACTTAGATGTAAACATATAGCTCATAGGTACTTACATACATACAAGTGGATACACGTCGCTCATTTAATTGTTCAAAAGCAGTTAAGTTTCGGTGGATGCTCATAAATGTACACATAACGACTGTTCCGAAGTTGATCCTCGATTATAAAGTTTCAATTGTGTAGCTTATTTGCTTGTAGGTAGTACTCAAAATAATTTGCTGGCATCGTCTAGCAGGCTCTGATGCCGACGATTGGAACAAGAGCTGTTCAGCCCGCCAACTTTATCCATTTTCGTAAGTACCAGCCTATTGCGTATTAAGAAACTACGTCGATATGGAGATTCGTTTTGTCTTTACATTTTATTTGTAAATATGTATACTTTATTATGTTTTGCTTAGGTTTTGTCGTCAGGCAAATGATGTCTAAGATTTTTTTGGTATTGTTTAATTAAATCTTACCCTGTCAAAAATTTTGCTGACTAATAAGACCTGTCGTGACGGCAGAGTAACCAACACGTCTTGAGGTCATCGCGATGATAGAGTACATTCTCTTGTACGAAGTTAGAATATACGGATATCATAAATAGTAAGAACCCGATAAACCACTACACACTTGACAGAGACCAGGCAACAAAATTAAATCGCAATCTCCAAACCGTCTCACACATGTGGAGATTTGGCAAAATTTAGATACGATGTCACATTCAGGGCAGAGTAACGGGTTACTTGTTTTACACACATTTTCCCAATGAAACGCCTATTAATAGAGTACGATTTTTAATTTGTGCTGCTATAAATTTTTACATTTTTCGAATATTTTCGTCCGTGTCGCTTCGTTCAGTTCGGAACTTTCTATTTTAACGCACGCTCGTGCATGCCTGAACTTTCGGACTGTGAAAATAAAATTAAATGTACAGAATTCGTGATTCGTTTTTATTGACCTGTTACGGACATGCTCTATGGGTTTTTGTCGTGTATTTTAAACAAAGGATTCACAGTTCGTATCATGTATGTACGTTTGCTAAGGGTTGGGAATTTTCGATATATCAAGTTTAACACATATTTTTTTATTATTTTATATATGGTAGATATTTAATTGACTGTATACTAAATAGCAATGTAGGCTAGGGTGTTCTGGAGCTGCGGACTACCTAGCGGGTTTACCGGGTCTCCGGCTCAAAAAACTGGAGTAGGAATGGGCAGTTTTTTTAATCAGTAAGAGTCTGACACTCCCTCTCGCCTCGCTCAAGGTGGAAGAAGACATAGTGATGCTCTTCCTTCTCAAAAAAAGTACGGTATACGGTAATACCCAAACTCTTCTATATATTCTGGGTGGTATTATAATTTCGAATGAGATCATGATTAGTTTATTTTCGGATAACTATAGGTGGATTTCCATAATCCTTTTATAGTCACTCTAAGTTTCGCCCGTCTTAAATAATATATTTTTGTCAGTCTTACAGTAAACAACACCTTTTGTGTGTGTCTCTATTAAACTTGATGTTATGATTGTATTATTTTCTCAACGTAAATTATTTAGACAAGACATATCTACATGAAGTTAAAGCAAATTAATTTATTGTTAAATTAATTTCGACGTTGAATTATATTTTGTAAGGGGAAGCAAGAGCGCGCTAATTGGATTAAAATTTTAGCACTTCTTGCGGCTCACGTTATTGATTTTTGATGAACTTCTTCGCAAATAATCGCAGTCAGTAATCCCAAGTAAGTTTGTTTAGCATAACATTGTGTTATTACGGAGTATTTTATTTATATGATCAATTTTCTTTTGTATACAGATTAGTGGATTGTAACAGACTCATGTTAGATATTGTTGATCAATTCGGTATTTTATTTATTTAACTCTTTTTTAGAAGTGATAAAGAGTGTTTCTTTTATTATATTGCTGATTATTGAAATGTTGATTGATGATGATTGATAAGGGTTTTCCGAGAGTTTTTTTAACAAAAAAGGGAATCAAAAATAAACTTCAAACAGAAACAATACCTAAATACCTACTTTCATTTATTATAGCATAGCTTCATTTCTCTGCACTACTGACTGTCAGAGAATGCCTTAAGACGTACCTAAATATATAAATAAATACCGAATTATTTTTATGTCCAAATCAAAGGTCCGAAAATTACAAACCTCCTTTTTCTAATCAAACATTTTGTTAGAAGGAAACTCAGTTAAAATCTAAAGTAAGTAACATACGAAAATGTTTGTCAATAGATACAATGTCGGTACTACGTCACGTTTCATTGGACATTTTCAAAGGCTATTGTTAGCCGCCGTGATTGGACAACTTTGTTCTGCGATGTTTGACCACATTTTGTATGTTTCATGGATTGTTGATCACTGGCTTTACTGAGCTATAATAATATACTGAGTTCTTTTGAGGATTTTTACAATTGAGTATTTAATAGCAATTATAGGTAGTATGCATGTGTGATGTATTTTGCTTTTTAATTATGTAAAGGCATCGTCTTTTGCTAAACTGGGTCAACCAGTATCTAAGAAAGGTATTCTCTTGTAGATTGTTGGTAGTAGTTCCAACTTTTTAATTTCTTACTAAAGAAAAAAGTTTGATCTTATCAAGTCCTAGTGTAACTTATGATGACATTTATAAACAGCTTTTGTGCCTATTAAGGAATATTATGAATAACAAAAAATGTTATAGAAAATTTGTTTCTGTTAAATAATAATATGAATTTTGCATTTATAAATCAAACCAATAACTTAAAGTTAAAGCTTAGTTGTAAATTCGTTCGATGCAGCTTCCGTGAAAGCCACGTAAAGCAATAATGTCTGGATGTGAGGATTGCTACAAAGCATTTGTAGGTACCGTACGGGCAAGTATTCTGAATGAACTTTCTATTGTCTGCTTCGAAATTGTTGATAATGGTGTTATCTTCTGCTGCAGGATTTAAAATCCTCTTAATGATTAGGATATATATGTAGTCTGTAGTGTAGTATGTAATATGTGTAGTGTCATCAAAAAGAAACAAATGTCTGTAGCTTTACCTACAAAGTGTTTCCTGTAAAATATTTTCAGAATGAAGTATCACATTGTAAGAAAGCATTCGCGATACTCGAGCTGCTATTACAAAGCCGTAAATGCCACAACAAGAACGTGCCTGAAATATGGAAGCCGTCGTAACAGTTTATTGTCACATGAACGTTCTCCCAGATTGTATTATTATGGCGACAAATCAAGTTGTCAGAACATATAGGAGGCAGGGCCGCGTTGTAGGGAGGAATGCTCTCGTATCCACCGTCTGCTCTATTTGCACACGTTTTGAATGTCATTGTCACGGTGCTAATTGCCGGTGACTGCACGAGCTCGCGCCGCGGCCTCGCCCACACCTCCCACATCTACATACATTTACAATACCTCTCTATTTTCCCCTGAATATGCAATTTCGGCTTTTCATGCTACACCACCAGCTGTTCTCATTAAAACTTTAATGAGGTATAAGGTAATATTTATTCGTATCTCGGCGAGATTATTACAGCAATATTACAGGCTGGAGGTGCCCCGCGGGCGAGGCGATACGAGTATGATATTTTAAAGTCTGTTTATTTCGTTTATGAGGAGCGAAAATGATCGTGAAAAGAGAAGGCCGCACGCAGTCGGTTCAGGCAGAGGGCGCCCTCGTCGCCGCCACAGCTTCGAATTAATTTTTCCAGGCAGTTGAGTTCGAATGCGCTTCCGGCTTGAGTTGCCTCAACTCGAAAGCAAACTTTTCGTGTTTACATTACTTTAAATTCTTTTACCTCTTAGCTTTGCTTGCAATACTTTACATAGTATCATTCGTAGTATATTTATTTTATGTTTCACAGAGAAACTTCCCCGTTACGCTGTAAAGTAAAATACTGCAAAAGCACGTGTTTTTATTTCATACTTCAAAGTGTTTAAAATTCAAGAATTTACAACGCAGACCTTAGTAACGTCTGCTGGGGTAGTTAAATAAATGTGTCTACTTGACCTTTAGTCTAGTAAATTACTGTTACTTAGTTTCAGTGGCACTTATTTAAATGAATTGCGTTGAAGTTTGACATGGTTGTGAGGTCCTAAAGTATTATTTATATGTCTGGCAAGTAGATAATATATATACTTTTTAAATAAAAAAAACCAGTACCTCGTCAAGGTCTAGGTGTATTTGAAATTGTGCCCAGTAGACTGTAAAATGGACCTTAACATAACTGGCATAAATTGAGTTTTACATTAAAATACGTCTCTACCTTTGTCTGACTCAAATATTAATTAATATTTAAACAAATTGGTAGTACCTATAGTATAACTTAAACCCGATCGAAAATACGCGCAAAGTAAATTTCATTCACGTGGATATTGCCAGACAATATAGCCTACGGCAGGACAGCATAGCAAATATGATTTAGCGACGAGCCGTATCAAAGGCTAATTGTTCAATGGTACAATATGTCGCGTTTTAAAGCCAACTAGCTTACTGCCTGCGGCTTTCCTTGCAGGTATACAGAAATTTTATCTTATGTATCTATTAATACAATAGGTAATTTGAAAAAAAAATCTATCATTGTTACTCCCTGCAAAGTAAGTTTACGAACAGCAAAACAATTAATTATTTATGTTTACCGGCTATTTAACAAGTTAACTCGACGAGTTTCAAGACGAGAAGATAATAAAAGAATGGTTCAAATCTATTCAGCAGTTTTGGAACCTGTTCAGTGCAAACAAACAAACAATGAAATCGTTTCTATTCATGTACACTACGTACAGGTTAGGCCTACACTCGTGGCATAATAAACGTAATTTAATTAGCCTCGTGTGTAGTCAATTGTGTGGGTATTGACACGCAACTATGTATTACTAATCCTTTTATAGTTATGTTGCTACTTATTACCTACTTGCCGCTTTTGAGGTTCATACTTAGTTTCTGCTTTAGCTTTGTATAGGTAATAGCTGTGGGTGTGTATGTGTATGTAAGTCACTTAATTTTGCATAAACCGCTCATTTGATTTTGATAATTTGTTTGTACCGCAGATTTAAGCTCACTAGTGTGTTAATTTCATATTGTACCTATGGCAATTTAGGTCCATTTGGACATATTGAAAGAAATACTTTATTTTAATGAGTATGTAAGGTATATAATAGGTAGAGGTGAGCTTACCATATGTATAAGGTCTGAGCCCATTCCCAGGCTATTACTGAGAGTTCCCAAAATCGAAAACTCAATAGCTTTTATTACAAAATTCTTAGTAATGAAGTAGCCACATATGGAACTTGCTTATAGCAAATAAATTACATGGAATTTTCACAACAGGATTAATTCAGCTTAAATATCAGTGTGTGTAATATTCTGTCTGTTGAGTTCGTAATGCCTGGAGGCTTTTACGGCATGTACTTAACAGCGCTGATGGATTTATCGATGCTTCATGGAATCGTGTATTTTGGTAAAGCTTCCTGGGTTGGTAATATTCAGCAATGGAGTTGTGTGGAATTATTGCAGAATTATGATGACGGGGTATGAAAATTAAAAATCTATTTTGTCCGTCAGTCAGGTAATGAAAAAATATTCTTTACGTACTTTTTTATTTTATTTGTTAGTTATATTTATTTATTATGTTATGGATTTTATTTTTAAAATTCTCATAATTATATGAAGTGAAACTGTACTTTGACTATCTTAACAGATGTACTCGTTCCAAATTTTAACTACTATTGGACTAATAACATAATAAGTTAACATTAAAGATATACCATCATAAGTAATAATCAATATTTATCAGTGCCATGCAACAAAACTGTACCGAGTACAGACATACATAGATCTTAAAGACTTGAATATTGAAACAAACATTTCCGCAGCAATAACACGTTCAGTGTTCAGGGCTTACATCGAAATCCTGGCTCCAGGGTTCCACGCTTTGAATAGCCGGTGAACCCTCGCTCTGAACTTAATATATGGCGACAACCACTCAGCCTGATTAGACTACCTCGACTATTGCGAATTTATGTAAATACTTTATTTATTTTCTACCTAGGATAAACAAAAACAATCACAACAACATAACATTATATTACGTTGTTTTTTTTTTCTGAGAGAACGTTACTAAATATTTATTTTGTCTAGACTTCATTCCAAAGATTTCGGAAAATTACCAATAATTCTTTACGTAACCGGGGAATCAGCAGCAGTACCCACTTTTTTAAAGGTTCAAAATCATCCAATTACTTCTCTCGTCTTGGTTACTACTCTTACTGTCTAAAAACCACCCCCTCCTACTGCTTTTCGTGCCGGAGCCCCGGTAAACCCGTTAAATAGTCTGCAGCTCAGTAGTACCCACTTACGATCACTCGCCCAACAAGGTAATCCTAAATAGAAAATTGTAAAAAGTAAAGGAAAAGTAAGTAAATTCATTTGTATTTTAGTCTATCTTGATAGTACGTATAAAAGCAAGTTTTTATCCAGCTCACAACAACACCTACTCATATTTTAAGTTAATTTTGTATAACAAAATTCTTTGTTCATTTCGTTTTTATTATGAAAACTTGACGAAGCCATTAACGCATTATTAAGATTTTAAATGTTGCCCACTATTTCTATTTTACTGCCTTCACGTTTCCACTTCATAAAGATTTTTATCTCTTGTTTCATTGAATTAATTTACATTTCATTAACAATATGATTGTTTTAAACACAATATTGTTGAGATAATATTTCTGTTTGAGTTTATGTAAAGAATATTTGATTGATATTGTGTTAAAAATAATTATAGTAGCGAAGAAAATGTATATGTATTTATCGTCAAGATAAAGAAATCGTCTAGCAAAAAGCTAAAGTTACCAAAGATTTATGGTTAACAGACACTTTGTATGAATAAGGTAACTTTATCTGGTCACCCCCTGATTTGCCGCCTTCCAATTAACTAGTAATCATACACGCCCCGGGAACCCTTTCATTACGGGTAATGAGTTTTCACCCTTCGCCGAATAGTGGACATCGGAGCTTTGATAGACTGCGCCAACTTATTTTGTCTTTTGCTTTCATGCAGGCAAATTGGGCCCGAGTGACGCGTTCGCTCAATTAGCCGGATTTTAGATGCGGGGATCACAGCCAATGTGTTGCACGATATTTAATTTTACTCGTCGACGGAACAGAAGCGACGTTGATAGAACTTCTCGTAGTTTTGTTTCCGAACTAGGCAGACAGGGGTGACAAACTAACTCGTGACTTTTTCCAGTTTTTGTAACTCGAGTTTGGTTGGTTTGACAAAGGTTGGTTCAGTACACAATGACCAACCATGATGGTTTTAATTACTTGTAACTAAATACGTTTGCGGACTGTTACACAAAATTAATTGAGCGTTTTGTTACATACTTACACAATTAGTGGTCAATAAAATGTCCACAGCTACATTTTCGTTAACGAATACCTAGAACCCGGGCTTTTGCAGGTCAATGATTCCCACAATATAAAATAATTTGTCGTTATGAAAGTATGCGGTTTATTATTGTTTATCGAGTTGTTGACATATATTTTTACAGCCAAAACACTCGTCGGGCAACGGTACCAAATCATCCTCATTAGTGTTAATGGCGGTCGGACGCAGCCGATATCTGAGACAGAACGGCTTAATTAATGCCAGAGCCAGACTCTTTGTCAGATAATCGATAAATCATTTGCGATGCTGTATGGCGCTCATTAATAATAAGTAGATTAATAAACGGCCTTTATGACGTCATTTTATAGATTTACGTTACAAAGAGACGGCTCAGCATACTATAGCAGTCATTAGGAGGCGTCGAACAAGAAATAACACACAAAATGATATAGATCGTTTAATGCGAACAATCGAAACGATTTTGAAAAAATACATACAAACTGTTATAATCGGTTACAAAAATTGTGTGAGTAGCAATACAGTCGCAATCTTATCAGTCTTGACAATACACAATTTGACCGACTAATCGCATCATTCGGGAGTATCAATTACATATCATGGGAGTTCGGATGTACTGCAGCTGACATGAGAATTGGCTGCAGGTAAGATAGCTACAATGTTGTATCGAAACCTGAGCATATCGATGCGTAATATTGAAATTTATTTACATCTTAATTATCTAGGATTATTTACAGCGGAGGAGACAATTTAATATAATGGTGTAACTGTTAGTTTCTTTTATTGAATGAGTCTTTTTATAGGGCGCGTAAAGTGTACTCTGAGTTCTAAGGTATACGATCCTTGCAACCCTTCCCTCACATTCCCATACGCGCCCTTAAGTGGCACCCGATAGCAGTCGCTTGGTAATGCCAGCTCAACATGCGACATTGCAAAAAGGTAAAAGTGACTCGCTTCGGTCGGAAAATTTCAAACTTTCACATGAAAATGTTA
The DNA here is from genome assembly GCF_023101765.2 of Spodoptera frugiperda. NCBI lineage: Eukaryota > Metazoa > Arthropoda > Insecta > Lepidoptera > Noctuidae > Spodoptera > Spodoptera frugiperda. The sequence continues at coordinate 8,287,638 of NC_064226.1, read as the reverse complement.
AGCAAACTATTTTTATAAATCCATGAATTTTGTTTAAAATCATACTTTACTCAGTTCCTTTGCTCGTTTCTGTAGATTTTGTGACAAAGAGACATTGTATTTTGGACCTTAAACTTGTGTTTATTGTTTTCTGTTTTCAATAGACAGTTACTTTAGCAACTAGAGACTAAATTACCTTGTTAACACTAAGCTACATAACAACTGTACAAGATTTTGTGTACGTCGATCACTTATAATAATGAGAATGGTAAAATACGTTAATTAATACCCGTTGTAAACGATTGAATAAATAAATATCCGATATAGTAATTATTTTCTTAAAGTTGGTAGATTTTCGACTTGTTCTTTTTTTTATAAGTGGAGGTAATAACAAAGTTATAAACTCACACGTACGTTTCGAAGTTGGTATCTATGTGAAATGGTAAACTTGGTGATAAATTGTTTCCTAATTCACAAAGAAATATAAACAATTATCCGTAACTGATTTTTCCTTCACAAAATCTTTGGCACAAGATACTTTTGTTATTTAAATATGCTGCTTTCACATTGAAATATTACGAAGACACAATTTTAAAGATTTATTTACAAAATAAAAATATTATTTACATTTGAAATAAAATATGAAATAAAGTAACTGAAAACAATAATAAGTTTCAAACTTCTACATTATTTTCTTTAGTACCTATTAATTGTAACTACATTTTTATTCATATTTCAGAAAAATATTCGACTAAAATGAGACTATTTGAATATACAGGATGAATCTTTGATTGACTCCAAAATATCGATGATTAACCTATGTCATTATTATAAAAGGTTTTATAAAAATACTGTTGAACTATAGCCTAAGGTTGGGGTTTTTCAAAAACCCAATTTTAACTATATAACATGAAAATAACACGTCAGGATAATAAATTAATATTACCGTGAGTATTATCGATCATAGAAAGATGGAAATGAGTACCTAATAGCCGTTTACAATAAAAACGAATTGAACTATAATTGTGGACAATGAAATTAGGCCAATTACCAACGATTGTCATGACTGTTTCTCTCAAAATAAGAACACTTTTATTTCTTAAGAGAAAAATAAGAAATACTTAAAACGTTCTGTTTCATTTAAAAAGATATTTCTTAAATAAATGGTGACCTAATTTTTTTGTCTAATAGAAACTAGAATGATAACAAAAATTTGGAATCGTTTATAGTTCTGTGCTCATTTCAGCAGCGCCGGCAGGTTTGTTTCCGTTGCCAGGTGTGTCACCTCCGCTACTGACACCAGATGTCGCTTCGTTTGCCGTACTCAGTTGCTCTGCAGCCTGGGTTCATACACAATCGGAATATGAGTTTTCTTACCATTACATATATCTTTCTTCTAAAAGAAAAATGATAACGGCGTGCTTCCATAACTGTGTTTGGGGACTGCCATCCGTTGTTTATTACATTCGAATTGTAAAACATGTTTGTATTAATAAACATCCTGTAAATATATTTATTCGCAACAAATGCGGTTACCAACATTTTAATCACAACAAGGTGCAACATAAAAGTAACACAAATTGTAACACAATCGGCTGTAGTGACACTAAACATTGACGGTTAGTGTTAGGTTAGTTAGGGGTTAGTCTACTGTAACACGATCACCACTACACCGTCACCAGCATGCAAAGACAAAACAAAACAAACATAACAACGAACAAACCAAGGGTACGTGCAGCTACTCATTCCGCTACAAACATGGTGTTGCGACACAAACATGGAGGATCGTCGGTGCGTGCCTTACTTACTGCGTGCTTTCTATGAGAGGTTTAAGGATAATGTCGAGGGTGTTGTCGTGTCGGTGGTGCGCGAGCCGCGAGTGCGTGCGCGCCACGTTCGCGTTGTGGTCGCGCGACTCCCGCGTCGGCCGCGCGTACCGCCGAGCCAGCGACCCGCTCTCGCCCACCAATATGTTGTTGTTGCTAGCATGTCTCTGCATCCCAATAATCATACACGCTAGACAAACTACCTGTGCACACCCTATAGCTTTATACATGTTTAAACAGTGAATATATACGATATCAAGTCCCCAAGTATAGGCGCGTACACAGTGCTAAAGTGGTGCCATTCGGTTTTTCATATAACTGTACAAACTCCAGGTCACAATATTAACGAACAACTGTAGCACTCTGTAAAATTATAAGCCCCTTAAGCAAATAGAAGTCTTGAAAGTATCCTTGAAATATAAGAAAATAAATACAAGTAAATAAATCTACATCAAAAGTTCGTCAGTTAAATTAGGCTAACCTACGCAAGTCTCTTCTATTCTACGCTTACGTAGTACTTAGTAACATTTTCATTTAAGTAGTATCCTAAAAATTGTACATAATTATTTCTGCTCGTATAAAATATTCTCGTTTTACAGCAACCTGTACACTGTTAGCTTTATCAGCGACCCAGAAACAGGAGCTGCAGATTATCCCGACGGCCCTTGTTAATCTGCATTTTTTTATGATATGATACACTTATAGATGAAAATTAAAAAGTTGCAGATTTATTTGAATTGATATCGGATATAAGAGTTTCATCCATATGGTTCTGGTTTTATTAGCTTTGAGCTCTGTTAAGAACAAGTGGAGACAAGAGCCGTCGGTGAGCGGAAGACATGTTAGAAAGCAAAGCGCCCACTCACGAAGAGAGAAAAGCCCCCGTCGGCTGGGTGAGGGTAGCGCGGCGCGAGGTCGCGGGGGCGGCGCGCGGTGGCTGAGTCGCTGGCCACCGACAGCAGCGAGCGCTGCGAGCCCGACACGGAGGCGCGCGCGCGCCCCGGAGCCGCAGGAGGCCGGCGAGTGACCGCGCCACCGCCACCCCCGCCCGCGCCCCGCGCCTCCCGCAAACCAGCCTCGCCCATCGCCCACTGCCTACTCACAGGCGCCGTCCGTGAAGATCCTCCAGCTCCGCACTTGGCACTGTCGCTGGACCTGCACCCGACAGACATGGGCCTTACATCAGTTTCCACTCGCCGGCTGCCGAAGTAATACAACAGGGTCACTCGTCATGTGTAATTAATTCTTCGTAATTTCGAAAACCCTTAGTAACCGCTGATGTAAACTTATATCCTTATACCATACATATATTTTTTGTAGGTTTGATTTTGAAAGCATAGAGACAAAAGTGTAGTTCAGTAAAGTTTCCAGAACTGATATGACATTAGATTATAATCACCTCTCCGAAGAGTACGCGTAGTCCTGATCTGCTCCGAGCCCTGAGTCGGTGTGTTCGTGTGAGACACGCGCACTGCCAATCAGCTCACCGCTTGAGCTGTTACTGTTGCTGTTGGTAACGGGGCTGTAGGGGTTGTTGTTGTTCGAGATCGGCGTCACATTGCCTTTGTATCCGTTATTTGTCAAGAAATCATCGCCCGTCCTCCCCACGGGTTCATCGTAGCTCGGATAAACACGTCTGCAAAAACCCATAACGTAAATCATCCATATTTCGACAATAAATCATAGTTTATGGGATGCGGCGCGTACCTTCCATGTTTCTCGTGGCCGGTCCGGTGCGTGCTGAGTGTGCTAGAGCTAGATCGAAGGGATCCCTGGTTATGACTATCATGGATATTTTTGCCATGAGATGACGAACTTTTATCTCGTCTTGCTAATGATCCATGTTCAGCTCTACAAGAGATAAAAACCGTTAAATGGAGTGCAAGAAATTATGTTTCAAGAATGTTTACAACGAGAGAAATTCTTACTGTCGATGCTTTGAAGAAGTTCGAAGCTTAGTCTGCCGCGCGTGGCTGGTCTGAACAACGGTGTACGGTATTTCCTTCAGTTGTTCCTCGGTCATACCGGTTGTGTCTACTAATGAGAACTCCAAGTGTTGTTTCAACTCACTTGGCAACCATTTCTTGTCGTTGGGGGAGCCCGACCGAGACCTAATGAGAATGAATTGTGAGAATTAGCTCAGGTGGTAAAAGGTGAGGTCGTATAATGAGATAACAATGGCAGTAATTATACCGATGTTTTCTATGTCGCCGGTGTCGGTGCGATGATCGATGTGTCCCAGTCTCTGGCTCCATTTGTGAACGACGAACGTTTGCGACCTACACAAATATTTCATTTAACATCAACGCTTTTGCTTACTGGCTCGTACATTTTGACAAATCTTCCGAACTTACTTGAACTCCGCTGCCGACAGTGGTTTGTCGTAGGACTTCCTTCCATTGCGATTCCGAATCAACCAGTTCGTATTCTCTGTAAATTCAAAGTTACGTTTATGGCTGACCTGGTTTACATTTTGGTGAGAACATTGCATGTAAGTGTATTAAAGTTCTTAATAATTTATTAAACCAGGTTTTTTTACTAAAATTGTTACGGTATGCCGTGGAAGAACTTAATTGGTAATTTACTAACTTGGTATCTGGCTGTGAGTCATCCCTCTCGGAGCCGGACTCGTGCTTATGTCTGGACCGATGACGTCGGTGTCGTCGTCCTGACCGGCCTGAGCCTCGAGATAGTTCACTTTCAGCGTCTGATTGCTGTCTTCGTGAACGATGTTTATGTCTACATACAAAACACAATGAGTCAGTTATTAGCATAAAGGGATTGTTTCGCCTAATTCGTATGAGTAAGTTCCTTTTCATGTTTAAAGTAGGTTCTATAAATATATCTTACGAATATAATCAGTAAATTGCTAAATAAAAGGTTGTCCAAAGTTTTAATAATCGCATTTCGTAACCCAATCTACAGAAGTGTCTTCTTCGTAACATGTACCTATCAAGAAAACTTTAGGCAACGAACATTGACGTAAAAAAATGAAGACTGACAAAAGTTGCCGCGTGATAATAATGGATTTTGAATTTTAGTTGGAAAGTTAAAGAGAGGCCACCATTATTCACCGAGCAAAACTTTCCAAGCGGTAACAAAGTCGTAAGAAAGCAACGGGTCCTACGTGCTTCGAGGAAAGGCGCTTTGTAGAGGAAACATTATGATCTAATAAACATAAAACTAGTGATTACAGCTTCAAGACATATAAAGGAGTATGCGGGTGGTACACCCGCTCGCCCAGTATACTTACATAACAGGGGGACTCCAGAGAGTTACCCCTACTGACGATATATAGAGGTAACTAACTCCGCACAACCATTTTTTATTCGATGTTTAAAAAACCCCTGATAGATTCAATCCTGCTACAATTTTCCCGTCTTGTTATAAAAAGTATCGAACTTGATTAAAATTATAATGATTCTCGAATTTCGTTTTAAAATAACATTTATATTATTTCTGACTTAAAATAAGAACGTAAGATATGCCTAAGTAAAGTTCGCGTTTTATGGATATAAATAAAACGGTTTTAGATTAAAAAGGATTTTTTCTCAGCCCAAATCTACTCGTAACAAGGACGTTTAAAGAATTCAGGTCTAGACTATTAAATATATAAGGTTCTCTGTCAGACTTTATAGAGCTTAGTTAAAATGTTTCTTTCTCTGGTAACCATTAATCATTACGACTGTTACTTAGTGTGTATTCTTACAAACATTTTTTATGTGTTACGCTTCAATAATTGAGTATCACTTTTTTATGGAATAGGTGGCAACGAAGGCAAACTAGTCATCTGATGGTAAGCGATCAGCGCCGCCCATGGACACCCGCAACACCATAGGAGCAACACTTAAACTTACTTGCGATTGGAACGTGAATCATTGGAGCTCTGTGAATCAACTGATGCTGATCGATGTCTTGGAGCCGGTGGTGGTCTGGTGGCAGTAGGTGATGCGGAGTAGAGACCACGTCTGGTTGGAGCAGACCGAGTGGATCTTGGGGATCCTCCCACCGCGGGAACTTCGACACCCAACACTTCGCCACTGATTCGAAGCCTGGTGCACAAGATACGAGTAAAAAAATAATAATATTGAGATAATTGTTTCTTTAGTATAGTACATCAAATCTAATCGTTGCAAATGGAAATGCTGAGGAAGGAAGTTGAGAAGTAAGTAATTATATAGAAGTTTATAATTTGTTCGTATTAAAGTATAAATGAGTTTTAATTTCAGTTTTAAGTACATATAATATATTAGATATTTTAGCTTATACACAACGAGGAATGCTCAGAATTTGATATTATGAGCATTTTTTTTTTTTTTTGGTATTTGTGTAATATTGTACCTTAAATATGAAATCCTAAGAAAATAAGTGCGTAAGTGAAAGTATCTAAAAATCTTCCACAAAAAAGATTGCTGAAACCTTTTTGGTAGAGGACGCACACTGTTGGGGACACAACTATAATTAATTTAGTGAAGTTAGCTAATGTACTTACGAGTTTGGCCGATGTACTGAGGTAGGTTGTTTGATTTCTGGGGGACAGTCTTTTATTCTCAAGTCTTCTAGTTTTGGCACTGGAAGAAAGTGTAAGTTTAGATACAAGTGAAGTTATAGATGTAAATTAAGTGTTATGTGAGCAACACTGACTTAATTAATATCTAGGTCGAGTTTTTTTTTATTAAAGTTACAGTTACAACAATAACAATCTTGAAAATACTAATATTTTTTTAACAATGAAAATATGAAAACAGGCTTTGCTTTCCAACTAGTCATAGGAAAACTTAGAGTTGTTGAAGCGTATCACCAAAAAAAATTAAAAGATTTATTTTTTTCTCTCTTCATCAAGACAATACAACTGAAATATCAGAAATTGAACACAAAAATGTGGTTAAAAGGTAGTTTAAATGAACATGAATACCATCATTAAGCGATGCGTGCGAAGCGTGTTGCGGTCGCGCGATACGACGGGATGGGGTCCGCGTGAACGCGGGCGGAGGACGGGGCCTTGATCCTCTGCCACTGGACAAATAAATAAATAATTAGTACAAATTCATAAATAAGGAGGTACGAACGGTTTTCCGGGTTAAAGTGACTGTTAAACTAGGAGATTAACACCCGTATTCACAAACGATACTTTCCTCAGTGAAGTAGCAACGCTCTGCGAAGTAAGGCATTTATTACTGCGTAACATCTGGCAAGCCTTTCAATTCATAAACGATACTTAAGCGACCCTTGTCTAAGCAAACCCGTAGCGTTGAATAGAGCTCTGTGATTGGTTCTCGTATGTTGCGTATTTCACGTCGCTGCTTGACGTTCATATCAGTTGTCATACAACAACGTCAAAACATAAACAGTTACCGGTAACCAAGAACAATTTTGAGTTGTCATACAACAACGTCAAAATATAAATAGTTACCGGTATCCAAGAACAATTTTGAGTTGTCATACAACAACGTCAAAACATAAACAGTTACCGGTATCCAAGAACAATTTTGTTAATATTTGTGTTGGTTTTATATTCACAAATATGGATACAATAACAAAATCGGGATCCCTAAACACAACTGTCTGTCTGTCCGAAAAATACTTATATTTCTCTTACAAGAAATAAACCTTGTGACATCTATTGCCATTGACAATGGCTATGCGTTGCTTAAAACAGCTGGCAGGCTACTTTAGCTGTGCGTTCATTTTGAAGGACGCATAGTACCAGCTGTCACTCAAGTATTGTTTATGAATTAGATTTAGGGGCCCTGTGCGCTCGCGCGCACTAAGAGACCGCATAGTATCGTTTGTGAATACGGGTGTAAGTTCAACTCGACTCGTCTGAGTGAGATTACTGCCGGATCTACATTTCTTCTTAAAAATGTCTTGCTACTTCTTGAGTGTCTCGGGTATCGATAAGTGGTCCTGATCAGTTACCACCCGTGGATTTGGCTCCTATCTCACAAATTATTGATTCAAATTTATAGTTACGAGACAAATGTTGTTCAGTTTTGTCAGCTCAGAATTGTGCCTGGTTATTGGTCATCGACTAATTTCCGATTGCAATGGGAACTGTGACAAAACTGCACTAAAAGTACCAACTTTTAGTCCCGTTTCCTTACATTGATAATAATAATTATGTAGATTGGTTTAATCATGTTTTAATTGCCTCAAGTACGAACGTGAACAAATATCTCTAAATTATTTCCATAAGCAATAACTATTGACATTTGAATACAATGTTCTCACGGCAACTTTCACCTTTCTTTTATTTGCTTCCTAAACAGTTATTTTTTAATATTTTACATTCATTTATCCGACAGCGTTTGACAATAATGGTTATGATAATAATACTCGTATTTAAAAGAAAGGGCCGTAGAAGTTAATTTATTATGTGAAACCGGCAGAGAATAAGTATAAGTTGTACATTAATTATTCTTATTTACCGGGATATAGTATTCAATGGGATTTAGCACTTCACAAAATCACAACCAATTGTTTTTTTACCGTTGGGCCACACTAGGATTTCTCCTGTGTCGTGAGACACCCAGAAACGTCACAACAATTTGTGGATCACACAAAGAGTTGGTCCGTGCGGGAATTGAACCCGCTACACGTTACGCAGCAGCCGGTTGCCCAATGGTTCCATTTACAACGGAACAATAAATCCATGATTAAATATCTTATGATCTAGAAAAAAAAGACCCAAACTTACACATGATTAAGGACAAGAATACAAACAAATTACTTTAGCAAATTGTAAGATAAAGAAAAGGAGGTTTTATTTACTTTACCTAGTTCTCAGTCTGGTTCCTAATGAGAAGATATCTGCTGATGCTGGTGACGTCTGCTGCATTCGGAAGAACGTGTGGTGGTCTGAACAGCAACGCCAGAGGTGACGGCAGGCTGATCTCGTCGGGGACTCGAAGCCGTAGGTTGATGTGTCATTCTGTGTTAAGCAATAAATTGATTACTCATGTTATCTGATAATTGGAAAGAAAAAGAGTTAAGAATCAAAGAAATAGAGTTACTTTTCGGGCGAAATAATATTTCACTGTTCAGTAATTAACTATCACACTGTCGCAACCTAAAATTGATCCTAGGAAAAATATTAGGCAAATGAATCGAGGGTTATATTATCTTTCTATTTTACCTATAAAAATAATGATAAAGCCTGCTCAGATTGACTTGAAATAGACCCTTGTCAATTTCAAAAGAAAAATAGCAGTGATTTCTATACAAAAAATACTTATCTTGACTACCATTTTTATTCAAAATACAAACCTAAGTCTATTCTCAGAACATTTCTAAGATCCTAAACAGATTCCGGCCAATTTCGGTAAACGAAGGTCAGACTGTATTTCTATAACATTACATAGGCGATATATATTTCTTTGTGCCCTTACCCTTGTTCGAGATAAGCCAGATTATGTCTAGATTTTATTTAACAAGCCATAAACTGCAGAGCTTATCACCTTCTTTCATGTTCAAGAGATATCTTTTATGATTTTCGTAAATTTCTTTACGACTACGAAAAGGCAGTCATCAGTAAAAATTTACTATACGATGCTGTGTTATTTTTAAGTATTGTCTGAAGTTTGGTAGTATTTTTTCCTAATAAAAGTGTTAAAGGCTCATGAATCTAAAGGCTGAGAAAGTTGGAGTATCACAATTTATGCTATAAGATTATATAATAGCAACCATTTAGTACCTAATTACTTTTCTTTTCCTTAGTACAATTTTAGATAATTTCATGTAATTATATACTAACTCGTTACTCTACAGTCTCCTCAGTTTCATAATATCGTATAATCGAGTCAATAAATAGGTATCGACACGATATTAAACATTTAATATGGATTCTAATACCTTTAACTAACCGTTCAAGCGAGGGTAATGTAAACATCTGCAGAGTTTGATAGAGGTAGCTTTTATTACTAAACTTATTTCATTTTGGTTCAAAATCATCACAAAGTACTGTCATTATTATGGTATACAGTAGGTACGTATAAAATTATAGGTTAATGTGCGATTAAGGTACGTAACTAAATACCTATTTGACATATATGGAGTAGAAATTGAAAGTATTTATTCTATGAGCCATTTCTGCTAGTGGAAATATTTCGATAATTGGATAAAATTGAAAGAAGCCCTTAAAATAAACAGAAGTATCATGTTAAAGGATAAGTAAGAAGTAAGTCGGATGACGTGGGCCTGTGTGGCTGTAAATCAGTGGCTGAGGGAGCTCCGCTCCGAGCCGAGCCGCGCCGCGCCGCGCGTTATCGCCGTGCCCACAGCGCTGTAAATACTGCGCTCAGTTCTACGCGACTTATCTGTAATTGCCTGCCTACGAATGTCTTTCAAGGAAGCGAGGCAAGGTGGACTCTATCTTGCACCACTATTCAAAGTGCGCCCGTTATCACTCCCAGCGATCCGAAACGAGAAATGGGTCAAGTGGAACGCCCGATTTTAATGTTTACTTATTCGTCTAACTCACATTCTTTGTTATTTTTTGTCAAAAGGTAGTTCTTACATTCTTATCTGCTACGCGAAGCATGAAGTAGCGTCCCTTGTAATAAAGTTTGGAGACGCGCGGCCAATAATAGTTTGCAACTGTGTGTTTTCCGCGTAACAGTAAAAGACCGCTTGGCGCCAGCCCGAGGAAATACTCCACACTGTCTTCACCCTGTCACACAAAACAGAACAATGTATTAATAATAAAGTTGTAATAAAACAAACAATGTTTTTAATATGTAACAGTTGCGTATTTACCAAAACTGGATGCAAATCCACACCATACATGTCAAGCCATTTCACTTTATCCAAGTAGCTCAATTCTGCTTGTGCCGGTGAAATTCCCCTGTAAGGAGGGTCGTTATTAATATTTCATCAAAAGAAAAGAGAGTTAAAAGTCAATTAAACTGTTATCCTTAATTAATAGGAGGCATTAAGGACAAAAGGCCACAAAAGGCTAAGCAACAATGAATAATCCGGACGGCGCGGGTGGCGTGGCGAGCCGGTGTCGCCGCCCTAAGCCACGGCTCACTTGGTGTTAAGTAGGTAGGTACACATAATTTGCATGTAATTGCGGCTTTGTGACGCGTCCTGGCCGCAGACTGCATCTTTGCGCAGTTAAAAATTCATTCAATTAGGCGAGAAAGGCGACGAAGTTTAATTTCCGGCGGGCGGACGACGACGCTTTCGGCGTGAAACTGCGCCTCTGAAATCTTAATTTTTAGCAACTTGCCTTCTCCTTAGTTAATTAAGACAATAATACGTATAACAGGAAGGACTTCCTCGCGTCGGGCGCATAAGTTCTTAATTAATCTGCGTCTATTCTCAGAGACACTGTGATATAAATAACACTACGTATAGATTGGCCTTACGAGTTTGTGAGATAGAAGATGTATTTAGATGCATGTCGACAACAATACATTGATTAGAACAATGCATAAATTACTGTTAATTCATGTTTAGCTAATTAGCAGCGGTATGAGACTTACGTGAGTGTGCGATGTATTTCAGCGGCGCGCGCCTCGAGCTCCGGAGTCTGGTGCGCCAACAAGCGGAACTCAGACACGTAGCCGAGCCCGTGTCGCCTCGGGTCGTAGTCGCCCAGCTCCGCTGCACAAATCGTAACAATAAGTACTAAACAAACAACGAACATTACTCAGATAACTTTATTAGGAGGCCGACGGCAAGAACCATGGACATAAAGCGTACAAAATAACGCAGCACAAACATTGTCATGGTGAACTCATTTAGCTGACAGGATACTTCAAACAGTAGGTGGAAATAAACTGGGAGAGCGGCGCTATTCCATTTTTGGAACAAACATCTCGTTTAGGCCCGTGCAGTTGACCAAAAATAACGTGAACAAATTCTTTACGCGCGGTTGTATCGCTATTATGATAGTCACTCGCTCTTTTACAATCGCAATTAACTCTGTAAAGGCGGGGGCTTGTGTCCTAACCAAATATACGAGGCAAGGTAAACACAATAAATGTATCTCTACGCGTTGATTACAAAATTGAGGTTAGCTTGCGGATAAAGTCGCGTTGAAGGGGGAAAGGTGGTAGGTATACGAATATCATTGTGATTACACACGGATATTTAAACTTTCTTGTGTGGACAAGATAAAAATAAATACATTTCCACGGCATATAAAAAGAAAATAGTTAGTCATTCTATGTACACGTTACTCAGGGTGAGGAAGGAATATCCACATATGGAGCGGACTCAGAAAAACTATGACTAGTGAACGAGGCTGACAGTCATTTCCCGTCGTATATCTCTTTTTTTGTACTCGGAAATCGCAACATCTGGTGCGCTGGCGGCAGCACTCATACATGTTCGGACCTCTCATAGATCACATTCACGCTTGTCTGAAGAATAAAACCTTGTCATTACTGAATCGTATACTATGTGTATTGCGAAAGGCACCAAAATATAAAAGGTACTTATACATTAATGATAAATGTTTCATGAATTTTGGACCTACATGTGTATATGGCCGAGATAAAATGTTTTATCTTCTTTTAGGCTTATCTTAGTTTTCATTGATAGAATTTTACATAACGTACTGAATTATAAATACCATGCCGAGTACCACAACCACCTGTGAATAAATAATATTACGCTGACGTTTCAGCGGGAAGACGAATGGGCCAGCCTGCTCCCAAATTAAAGGGCCGACACATACCTAGCTGCGAACGTCTCCCGTCACTCAACACACTGATTACAATTTCATGACTGTTTATATAAGAAATTCAGTTTTAAATATGATCCAGTGAAATATTAAATGGCTTCCTATTATCCTGAACTTCACTCATTACGTTTAACCTTCCATCTGTTGAAAGACAGCGCTCTTTTCATTTTTACTTAAGTACATATTTATGCCTGTCGTTTAATTTCCGAGCAAGTAGCTAGAGGCGGCCATAAATCTGATTATTTTTAAACTCACTCGCTACGGTTTATTTTATGGATGCTTTGAAAGTTATGATACAAGGAGAATTACATGTATCTATCTTAAAATAGGTTTGTTAGGGGACACAGTTGCTGGAACGATCATTATTGTATTAGTGACACGTTAGGCAGTCAGTTAAATAAGTCATATTTTTCATTTGCATACTGTATGACTCGTGAGATAGTGTGTGTTCACTGATGTGCATCCGATTTATTACATTAAGCATTCGCGTATTTAGCATCTGTGCGTCACATTTTGTTATTAGGACAAGTTCAAAGGAATTCATTGGTAGTGGTATCTATCAAATACATTGGAGTTCCGAGTTGGAATCTGTTTTATGTTAGTAAAAGTGAGTGATGGGTGAAGAGACCATCTATCATTTGGCAAAGAGGCGAGCCGCCCACACGTCGCGGACGATAAATGAGTGGTACTTGGAGAGCTCGCCACAGCCGCGCTTAGCTAACACACTGGTACACTAACTGTGTAGTCGACCACACGTCAATTATAATACTCCAACTCTGCAACCCTCAGACCCTTACTCACTTCAAAATAACGTTCGATGTTCATATCGAATTGTTGCTAAGGGTATGAACTGACTATTCAAAGTCAAGATATCGTTAAGCGTATAAAGCTCCAAATAGATATTGCTTTGCAAAGTTTCAGTTCTCTATTTGTCGTAAAATGTGTGTCGAATGCATAAAGCTTTATTTTATTTTTCTTTGAAGTTGTTATAGATGTAAAGATTTTCTTTTGGAATAAGCCAGCAAGAGTAGACGCATCACCTAATGGCGTTGTCGGTCTTTTGGGGGTTAGGAATTTAAGAGTTGTTGAAGAATCGGGAATTGGGAACATGGGGAAGGGGTGTAATTGGGCTTCCAGTAACCTCACTCACACAAAGCAAGCGTTGTTTCACGTTGGTTTTCTGTGAGGCCGTGGTATCACTCCAGTCGAGCCGGCCCATTCGTGCCGAAGCGTGGTGCTCCCACACTTAACATGGCTCTCCCACACTTATTACAAGTCCAATAAGTACCACAGCATTAGAATTGTTATCAACAAGTTAAAGTATTTAATTTCTAATAGTGTGGTTGAATTACTTTTAGTTATTCCTTTTAAAAGTTCTCACGATGATTTATAATTAATTCATAGTAATAGCAACATATGTCAGTCGTTAAAAATATTTTGGCTAGCGACCACTAATTGTATTTTTTACTGGTTACACATGTGCTAATACATTCTAAGTATATGTTTGTCTTATATGACTGATGACTGAATATTTTTATGGGAAAGTTTTCATATGTATAATAAATCATCTTAATTAAAAGTTCTCACAAACGCACATTAGTGAATTTTATTAGCACTGAGGAATCAAAGGGGCATTTTCGCTATGAAAAGCTCTGATTCAGCTGCTTATATACTGCTTATATACCCATACTTACATAAGAACGTACATTCAAAAATATTTAATAACGGATCGCTCTATCCTTCAATGGAACGTCGTGACTTATGGACTGGATAGTCTAATAGGCAACCATTTGTCCGAAAAAATGTACGCTTTCGGAGAGAAAATATTACCGAAATTTCGGGAAAAGACTAGGGAGTAATGTCTAAGCCATAATGATTTTCGTACCAACATAATTCATCATATCAAACGAGACATAGTGAGTATCAAGAACGAATCTTAGTAGGTTGGCTATGAAACTAGTTTTCAGTAGAGCGACATTAAATAGTTTCATGGCTTCTCGAGGATGAAATTAATTCACAGTACACATTGAGCGTACGTTCTGGGATGGTAATTCAGCATTATAATCCCACAGTTAATATCGCAGCGTAGAATATCTCAGTTGGCAGGGTACGGACCGTGCCGTGGCGCGGGCGCCTCGACGATTGTCCATCTACTTGATTAATGTGAGCGTGTTACACGAGTCCGTTAACTTGTTGCGAAGGACAGATTGTTTCGCTCCATTCGTCTCTCCCAAACCGAGACTACGGACAAGACTAGACAAAATAAGAATACAATGTTCCTTGATTAATAGGATTTCAGTCCTGTAGCTCAAACGTTAGTCGAGCGGAAATATTCGTTTAAAAAGAAAATTTCCTTCTCGCTCAAACTAAATGACTTCCATTCTTTCTTTGTTGACGTCACATAATATTATCCTACTTTATTCTCGTTTGAATAGATACAGTGTTATTATAACGTTTATATAACATGTAAGATTCACACAGTACTAAAAGTTGTTATTTTATTTTCTCGGTTCTCAGCTCGACGTGCGAAATATTTTAATCATGTTTAGTGCTGTAGACTTGCGTTAACATCTGAACAAATATGATGTGATTTTGATACCACGTGCACCGCACTGTTTATAAAAATACTCCATAAAGTTGCCTCGATGACGCAGGCTCTCATTTCGCGTAATAATAATATGTATTTTATCCGAAGAACGCTTTGAGGGCTCGTAACAATACTTCATTCTTTCCCCATATATGATACCAAGTATATAATATAAAAAGGATGATTTCACGTGTGCAATTTATGACGAGGCATATAATAGGCATACCTTTAACATAACGACGGTAATGTGAGTGGATCATTTGGGTGTAAAGGGGCGGAAAAACGCAAATATTTTACGTTCTTGTTTCATAAATACACGAACAAGCGTTTAGAATGTTTTGCGAAAAATCTGATGTTTTATTAAAGTAATTATTTTGCCGGAAGATTTGATTTACTCGCACCAGGAAGCGAAATGTTTATCTGAAGACGCGTATGTATGTAGGTAGGTAAATACGCAATTATAATAACCTCTCATGTTTTACAACGGTAGGTAGCAATTACGAAAACGTAATTGAAATCATTTTACAGTATGTTTTTGGGTCTACGAAAAATAATTACCTAGAAGGTCGACAGGCGAAATCGACAATTGTGTAACATGCAAAAAAGTTTAGAGCGTCGACAACAGGAGGTAGGATATATGTCCCTTGAGGTCACGAGGGTCGCTGGTACAGGCAGATTAGATGCAAACGATGGTGCGCCGCTGATGGCTCATTTACCTCTTGAATAACGCATCGATATTAGACCTCGCAGCCGCCCTCGGGTAGGGGAGGGTTCCACTAATATAAAATGTTACTTCCACGGCCCCGCTCTTGCTTTATTCCGACTAACTTTAAAAATGAAGTAGAATATCCTATGTTTGTATGTTTATCAGTTTTTCCTTGTTCTTACCAACTAAGGTACTAATTGCGATATCATAACATTTTGTGTTCAAAAATACTTAACAGGTACTTGATACCCCTGGAAAATTCCCAAGATATTATAACAGCTACTTCTTGTTATTTATTTAAATATTTGTGGCCTAGAAAAGACGAAACAAGTAAAATAATCTTAATTAAAGTCGTTTTAAATATCTTCATCATAAAACAATTCGTTGCCGGCGAAGATTTCTCTTTGAACATCCCCAAAACAAAACATTATTTGTTTTGCGTTGGCATTCTTAAGTACACCTATTAACACATCTCGTGTTTTAATAAAATATTATTCAGGAATAACGAGATCATAAGAAAATGGCAATAAAATTAATTACGTTACAAAGTCAATTATAAATATTAAAGCGAATATCAAACTGGGGAGTAATTAATTACGTGAATCTTCAAAGGTAAAGTCGAGACAAGATGTAATTATCTCCTAATGTTTATAAAAAACGAATTTGATTGCGTAAATTAGGTCGTAATAATAAAATTTATTTTTTGTGTACCTTCCTTTCTTAATTGGACGATCAAGCTTCTGTTGCTAACGGGTCGTTTTTATGGTGTCTTTTGGGAGTTTGCGATAAAGTGTTCGGTGAAAACACTTGTATAATCCTTATAGTTATCGCAGGAGCGCAGTCTATTAGTCGGAGCCTGAAGTAGCGGAGCGGAATGCCTGATAAATTTTACTGCGTTTGCGGTTAGATAGTTCCTCGTCCCGACACTGCAGAATCTCAGAAGAATGGCACTGCTTGCGGAATTCAGTCCGACTGAATAGCGTTCTGTGTACCGCGGACTACACAAACTCCGTGGATTTGATTCTCTACAATTTATTTATTCACGCCAAACACAGTAAATGGCTTTTTACGTCATTGCCTCTCATTACGAATTCTGCACAAATTCAGTGAGGTCAACTTACGATCCAGTGCAAAGATGACTACGGCAGTTTATTAGGATCGGTGGCTATTTGAAATCATCATGCGTTCTGAATCATGTATCACATTTCCTCTTTTAAGAAATACGCACAGCTATTTACACGGGTAATGTTGACTTTAGGATATTTCCTTCGTATTTGAAAATTGTGATGATCTGTGCTCTCAAACCAACTTAAATAGGACTAAAAAACATCCAACAAAATATGAATGAGTTTAATTTTGTTCCTAAAAATAAAAGTTGTTTACTGTTTTTGGGTAGTTATTTGGACTCTAGCTATCTAGTGTTGAATAGCAATAAATTCTTAATAGAAGTAGTCTGAAGTTGAGTAAAAGATTGTGGTAAATATACTTATAACAATTCTTGTGTTGGTATTCTTTCAGATCCACATAAACAACGCGCTGATTATGCGTTGCTGAGCGTTGATTTCCAATTGTTGTTCCTGTTTGCTACGAGATCTATTTATACAAATTCTTATTTGTTTGTATTTTGTGCACATTTCTCTTGTCGCAGATATTTTTTATTGCGCTATATATTTAGGTTCATTCGCGGTAGTTTGTATGTAAGTGTTCATGCGTACTGTTGTGTCGGCCATCGTTCGGCCCCTCGGCGATGAGTCAACGATCCCACATGATCACACATTATTATTCCCTTGCGTGTACTAAACTATTTTATAGAACTGTGCTCGCTACTTTAATGTGATGGCATGTTGTTATTTATTTATGATTTTAATACTTTTTATAGTGTTTCAACCAATCCCGGCAGTGGTTTGTTTCTTTCAATTACGTACCAATTAGGTCGGAGTTTTTGTCGTGAAGCTTTTGCTATGTTCTGAGAGGATTAATTTTTTATATTGGTTATTGCTTTATCGATTAACTACATAATATACGTTGCTACTTAATCAATCCTCTGTATTACATTATCATTCATTAAACATTACTTTATATACCATGGAATAGATTAAAATAATAGACGATAATTAAATTACCAGATCCTAAAAATACATAGATACAATACTACATAGATACAAGACTAGAAATGTAATCTAGATTTTCATGTGAGCAGACAATCTAATTCAAATACTCGTTGGCGCAGTTTTCCGGGAAACGGGTAGACAATCAAGTTAATAAACTGGGCGTGATATTGCATGGTAATAGTAAACATGTGTGGCGGTAAACAATACTGCCGGCACTGGATTATATATAGGTATATACAAAGGACATACCTATCTCTTCATTCTGTCATTGTATACTTCATTATATTATTGTATACTGCTATTGAACAGGAATGATGACAAGGTTTGAAAATTAAACGGTTCCTAGTTAGTGAAAAGATATTAAAAGTATAGGCTATAGCAGTAACTTTTCTTCTTTTAAACCTAAGAAGGTATTATAAAGGAACTAAAATAATATATAAGAATTATTCCCGACTATTTACCTAATTAAGTTACAATTTAAATTAGTTTGGTACATAAACATTGTTCTACAAACAGAAAATAAATTTGAAAACTTTTTACAAGAAACAAACAAACAATAACAAACGTTAGTTATGTGCCCAACAGAAAACCAATACATATCGTGTAACATAAAATCTTTATCAAATAATTCGATTTTATAATTGTACGTAGCGAACACATTTACAACCGCGTACTAAAAGAATATCGGATTACAGCGCAATCAACCGAAAGGTTTCCACATGATCATTATGAGTGTTTCATAAAATCGCCATTTAAAATGAAATTGAGTTGAGTTTCGCAAATGGTTTCATCTGCAGTCGATAATAACACGGTAAGGGACACAGATACAATCTGAACTCTATCACAATGAGAATTGTGATTGCTCGCAAACTGAACTGAGTTTGATCAAAAAACGTATTGTTGAATGATGACGAGACATATTTTTTTTTCTGAACGATTTTTGATGAAGTTGTTACTTGGCTTGGCAAATGTACTTAATGATAAATTGTTACTTTAACTTTTTAAGATGGACTTGACTCGTTTATACTTAAATGAGAGTTATGACCTATTTCTAGGCTTTAGGCATTTATTTTGAGACGGCTTAAATACTGTCCTAAAAATAAGTGTTTCTCTGTTAAGAGGTCATTGAGTTTCGAGTAACTAAATGTGATTCTTGAAAAATTTAGCTTTTGGTGATTCTGTGGTCTTTCATGATTTATTCCTATGGAGAATATCAGGACTAATATCTTTTTACAACAAAATAACCTGCTTCACCTATCCTATGTAACTGACACTCATTTTTAAAAACCCTTAATGAAGACTAAAAAAATCCTTACATAATTTATATTCTGGTACTATATAGTACCTATGAGGGGCGCCAGCAAATCCTAGGCTAGTAACACAGTAAGCTGGCGGGTTAGTGGCCTCCCAGCCACTTTGTACCCGGCGCACGGGTCGCACTTGCGGATTTTACTGCCACTATTCGTCCCACACTAAGAAACTCCAATTTGTCAACCATGTTTACAACAAAGATTGCCTCATTGGACTTATGGTTGGAATGACTACCGTGTATGATGTTGGTATTCTCGGTTTGTTCAAAATGTTAGATACTTCAGTTTTTCCTACGCCATTGTGATAAAATGTTTATAAAATAAAAAGAATCGAAAATAATACACAGAATAAATCAAAATCGAATCAAGTTCAGTACCCTTAGTGCCGTACTCAGAGATATTTAATGATTACTTATTTACCTTAGTAACGATTTTGTTCTGAAAACACTAGCTAAGGACTTAATTAAATAACCATTAAATGACTCTGAGTACGGCGGTTAGTATGACTTTGCTCTACGTTTAAAGTAATCGAAACAAGAGCGCGCTCTGATTGGTCGGCTCGAATAAACCAACCAATCAGAGCACCGAACGCGCTCAAATTTCGATTACTTTAAACGTAAAGCAAAGTCATACTAAGGGTCTCTATACTCATACACGTGTTTACTTTTAAGATTCCCGTTACAAAATATTTTAATAACGATAATTAATTTATGTTGAGCACGCAGAGCCCCACCGAACCTCGACATTACCACATTACCAGCTAATTAAAAACTACGGCTCGTCCTAACTTCCCATGACATAATGTTATATATAAAAATGTAATGAACATTGTAATGTAGATAATAGTTAATGTGTGGTGACTCACATTGCAGCACATATGCGGCGAGCTCAGCGGCGAGGTCGAAGTTGACAGGCAGCCGACCACGCAGCACGTCTTGCTTCAGTTGCAAGAACAACTGGTACCTGTACAAACACACATATTAATTTACACAATAAACATCTAGACAACTCCCAATAAATTTAATTTTCCCCAAACATAAAATCCTTATTCACTCATTTCGTTTTCACTAACTGGCACAAGCCCAACAAACGTGTTGCAAAAAGATTGGCCTTAGAAGGAAATTAAATATTAAAAGACCATCAAGGCAAAGGTTTTCAAAGAATTTACGAGTATTAAACTGCGGCCCTTACCTAAAGGAAGACGTTTCCTCGTGTTGTACGTACTGATATAGACGCGGCCGGTGCCGGCGGCCGTGCACCGTCAACACCGTAATAACGAAATTTTAATAAAACATCCCCGCACCCTCCCAACATTCACAGCGAATAAAATAAAGAATAAATGGAAACTCTTCAAAATTCCACTTAACTGACTTCAATTGTAGCCTTTGTTGTAAAGTTTAAAGGAAATACGAGTAGACGAAAGTTTCTCTGCGGTTACAAAAGATATTTTAGGCAGAAATTAAATTGTATCTCTATGGAAAAAAATTAGCAAACTCTTGTTTCAGTGAATAGGAAATATAACTCGGAGGAGCCTATTTTATAAAAGGTGTCCAATTAAAATTGTTCGTGAAATGAAATTCCTGTGTTTATGTTTCACCATTGACAGTGGAGCGCACTACGGAGCGGCGCGCGGCGCTGCACTGCCTGGCCCCATTCATTTCATCAGTGCGACGTCAGTTTACGAGCTCACCGCGTTTATTGCGAGAGCACTACACCTTCTTTTGTATCCTTACTAGACTTCACTCTCTTTTATGATTATGAAATTTTAATAGTTTCGAGTATAAAAATATAGTGAGTGATGTGCTCCTCCTAGATACACCCTACAAGTAGATACTATGTACACTTCACGGTACACGCTATCGTATATGAACGGTAATGTGTCCAGTTATGTCACTCTCTCCACAATGGAAGTCGCGTAAAGTACATAACCGAGTCATGTTGTTATTATTACGGTTAATGTAGTTATTTAGTTGCGACATACACTACACAAATGCGGCGACTACCTCTATAAAAGTCTTTCTACCGTCCTTGCAACGTTACACTAATTATGTCCCACTATCTCTCAGCGTTATCTTGTTATATGTGGGAATAATGGGCCACTCTCGTAGCTCAATGTTCTTAATAATGTACAAAGTTTTTATATGGGGTCATAGCTTAGCGTGAGACAAAGATATCAGAAAACATGGTAGCCGTGATCACTTGTAGGTAGAATAACAAAATAACAAGGATAACAAAATGTTATTATAGAAGCTCTGTAAAGCATTGTCTATAAATAAGTCAATGTCGTCATTTGCGTTTCGTTCATTGAATATTAAAAAGGATATATCTGTGTCATTTTATAGCTTGTGTGTTAGTGACAGAAAGCGGACAGAAATGTGTCGGTGTGGCGGTGGCGAGGTGGCGGTGGCGAGGAGCCGAGGTGCCGCGGTGCCGAGGTGGCGAATCGCTGACGAGGCGCACGTTAAGAACACAGATGTGTTTTATTATCACTTCCTATTTCATCCCTCACGCTCACGAATTAATGTGCCATAATATGAATGATGTTGTGAAAGCGTTACTTACATTAGTGCCTGCGTAGCGAGACACGTGCGAGTTATACACACACACCGCACTCAACGCTTTGATGGAAAACCACATTAATAAATATCGCTCAGTATAATTTGTTAATGTTCAACCATTAATTTGATTTTCACGTGCAGTTAGCGGTTTGGCTGGAATTCATTATAATAACTGATTTTGTTTGTAAAACGAACATGTGTTTGAAAGTATTTACGTACATGTGTGTGACAGTTGGTTTGATTTGGATCGGTCAACGTTGTACAACGATCCTATTAAAACTTGAACATGTGAGTTCCACAAACAGCGGAAGGTCGACAATAAAATCCATGTTATTGACGAAGTATTAACAAGCTTTATAAACTTTTAAATGAGGTAGCGTTCAACTTGTAATGATATAAAATATTTCGGAACATTTATATAATTATGGGCGACTGTAACGTTCAAAAACATGTTTAATTGATTTTCCGTCGACATACTGTCCATGTTATTGAACATACTTATTTACTTTAGTAGTTGCTAACGAGTCATTAAAATTAAATCGTACAACACAGGAAACGTTAGAGTAGGTTGGTTAGGTAATTTGAACATTTCCACTGATATTTTAATTAATTCCGCAAAAGTTGCAATTGTACAATTCTCATTAGGTAAATGACAAACAATGGGTGACCGCGATTGTTTTGCGCTAACGCCAACAATGTTTGACGTGAACGGAGAGGGGTATACAATGGATGAGTCATGCATTCCTTACGTACCTGGTAATCTCTTCTAGGAGCTTGCATGGGTCTGCCGCGTAGAATTTCACTCCGAAGTAGAAAGTATGGGGATCGGAGCCTCGAAGCTGACGACGCAATCTCTTGCCGGCGTCCAGCCAATGCTGTATAAGAAATATCATAGATATAACATATCAATGTAATGGATTTCCTCAATAACCTCGCAGTGAAAGGAATTTGAGGAATGTATTAATTTGTCATCTAACATAGCAGTCGTAAGTCAAAGTGCTCTTTGATGGCAAATGTCCAACAAATTGTTAGCAGTTTAATATCAAAAATAAGCAGATATATACCTGGAGAAATGAATAAAATAATTTATATAAAACGTCACTATATGAAATGCTTTCATAGCGTAATTGAAACAGAATTTTAATAAGCATATAATCTATTATTCTATTAAAGCATTGACAAATATTAACCGAAATATATCATAAAACCAATCACAAAGTTATATTGAACTATTTTGATATTATATTTGATTAATTAATAAATACGTTTGTATTATGTGACATGCTTTTAAAGCCATGAATAGATAATTTGTATCAATTTTAATGAACGATGCAATAATTAATACGTTATTATGGTCTATGTATAGTTATAGAATATTTTTCCATTTCAAAGTCCTTTAGGTTTCATTCCCAGACGTAGATAGCACTTCAACAAGTAAAAAGTCTCCGCAGAATATAATCTTCTTATCCAATTTTGTGACGTCACCTTTGCAAAATGGCTCAACTTTGAGAGCCAAAAAGTTTAAAAATAACTTTACTTTTTTGTTAGGTGTGCGTATTTTTACTCTTTGTATGTACTGTTTTGAATGTTAAATGAGAATATATTTGGCTTTAAAACATAATGTTTTATAGCAACCGTGTGAATTTCTCAGCAAAGCGAAAAGAACGACAATTATAGTTCGCCTAACCGAGGAATCGAAGAGTGTTCTTCTTCAACATTTTCCCGATATCATCATTATGGTATATGGTTTGCTAACCTATTTCATAGGATTTATAACTAGTGAAAACTGGGTACATTGTTAAGATGTACAACTCTACCTATCTCTTTGAGGATAAAACGTAGCGTTATGTTATCTCGTAATAACATTTCGTACCTTACTTCAAGCTTTTTTTAACTTAAATTGTGCTTAAAATAAAATGAGACTCTTTTGTTATTCACTGCCTTAAAATAAATCACAATTTGAACAAGAATAGTTCAGTAAAACGGTAGCTCGCTACTTAATTTAATGCTACTCAAAATATAAATTTGTTTACTCCATTAAATAGCAAAAAACAACTTTAATGCTATAAAAATAAGTGTGAGATTAATATTAAAATAGTTTCACTAGTAATTTATTGATGGGTCACTGAATATTAAATGGCTTACCGTTTGATTATCTTGGTCTACGTAGCGGAGACCAAAATAAGCTGTTTCTAGGAGATCCAAGTGGCGAAACACTACGTCTAGTAACGCTTGGCCGGTGTTGTTATCCTGAAACAAAATTTATATTGAAATACATTGTACTAAAATACATTTAGATAGGTACTCTAACAATTGGCATTTTCAATTTTCATCTTTATACTAGATGAGCAGTTTTGTTTGATACAAAAAATACGATATCAAAATTAAATATTACAACAACTCTTAACAAAAGCAGCAAAAAAGTTTGTCAACAATTTCTTTGAATTTTTCTTTTTTGCCTTTTAGTTAACAGGAACTAATTTTACAGCAGAAATATATTTTTTACCCAAATGAGTGAACAGAAAGTTATCGTTCGTGTTTAACATAAGCTTTGATACAAGTTATCGATATCAGTTTTAATATCATACATTGATTTTTCAAATTTAAATTCATTTATTTGCGAGAAATACATATTAGTCCTCAGTTGTTTGATTAACTTTTAAATATCATTTATCTAGCTGAAACTACGATCTAAATTCAATTATGTAAAACCACTAACAACTATTACAGCATAATTTAACTAGAAACCCTAGTCGTAGCATGTAAACTATGTTGGATACCATCTAAAATACCTATAGCATAACCACGGCCCGCAGGCCTACCCTTTGATACATAGCCTTGTTCAAGATTGTTAAATGACATTGTAATTCTATCCTAAATTCGATCACTTACCGCTTGTGCCGGTCGCCGGAAACTAAACCTACTACAAATCGTTTGAGCTCGATTAAATTTAACCGCAAATCTCAGAGGAACGTAACCACAATGACGAAAGTACCTTTAATGGCAATGACGAAGATGTTTCCCCTAACAACGTAGTGTATATAGATCCTTGTTATGTAAAGAGAACGTTTGAGTTGAGACGAAATTAAATAGTTCAAATGTAAGAAGACTACTGACTTTTGTTTGCGGTTGTTTTAGTTTTTCATTTTAGTGTTAGAAAAGTTTAATGGTGGTTACTAAAGTACAATTTTTTTTTAATGATAATAAGTAAAGGTCAAAATTATTACTGTATACAAAGCTATTTATTTCAATTGTATTTAGTAGTCTATTTAATTAAATTTAAAATTAATTATTAAATAATTAAAAAACAACTATTTGAAATAAATAACTTTGAACGTCAAATTATCAGGATTCTCAGACTCTAATGAGTTAATACTCATAAGGTATTTTATTAAATACAGTGTTAAAAAACCTAGCGGTACGAAACTGGTATATTTTAAATCTTATCTCGATGAATAGATGTTTTAAAAGTTAATCAAATTATTTTGTTAATAAAATCGAAAGCAGACAAACAGCAGGTAGACACTAGACAAATATAAAATTTATCTCCGTGATAGTTAAAACAGTAAACAACATTTATCACCTTAATTAAACATTTAAATAAATTGTGATTTCATACAAAAGCAAACAAGTTTCATGGCAGCCTTCGCCTAAAATATGGCCACTTATTTATTTCCTTAGGTGTAGTTCTTTACCATAAATAAAGTCATAAAACATTTTCCCATAAATGTCTTTCGGACGAATAAATCACCGTCGCGTAGCAAAATTCTAATAGTATTTTTGCATTTAGGCAATCGCTATCATCGTTAGCATGTCTGAATATCTGACCTACTTGGTTCGTCTAATTATTTAGAAACATTTATTTAAGGTCAATTCTAGTTTTCATGCAGAACAACCATTTGAATTTGGCATAACGGCGTAGTTACCTGAATTTATCGTCCGTCCTAATTTAATTTAGCGAAAATAAGCTCTCATTATTCGTTTATCGACAGTGGAATGCCTTCTTAGAAATTCTTGTCTGCCTGCAATTTAATTTTACCCAAGTTCGTTTGAATCTTATAGGGTGCTTTGTTTTTATGTGAGACTTAAATCAGTATTAAATACAATCTGAAGATAACAAGAGCATTTCCTTTGTAAATTTATCTTTAGAGCGATCTTGTTTCGTATTTAAACAATGTGATCTCAATAACTGTTCTACAAATAGAAGATTTGCAATTAAAATTAAGTTATTGATGCTGCAAAAATACATGGTTTCCGAGAAGAAACTAGATAGTGGTCGAGACCGGTTATATGTATAAAGCTTACTGTTAGAAATCAAACGCTATCACGAGCAATAATGCAGTCGGGCTATCTCTGATTAGCATTTCTTGATGCTCAGGTTTCCACAATTAGGCTAATAGGCACGCGATGGGCCTGGACCAGTAACACCAGTAGTCGACGGGCTGTGTACTACTCACATAATGAATGGGTTCGCGTGGAACAAGCGCACTGCGCAGCTCTCACGCGCAACGTCTCACACAACGACTTGCGTGCGCGCTCCGCGTCCGCGTGACGTCTTAACTACACCCCAAGGTGCTACTTAACATTTTTCCCAAACAATTCCAAATGTAAGGTACTTTTTTTGGCAAATTTTGATTTCGACCACACGTTCTGGGAAGATTGAGAATATTTTACTTACATTATGATTTGCTTAAGATGAATAGGTGCAGAAGTACGATTTGTTTTATAAATGAAAATATGCTATTGTATAAATATTATAATAAATTGTCTTAAAGATTTACCATCTTTAACACATTTTTTGCTGACAGTCATACTACTGTCAAAATCGTTAATATACATTAACAACGGTTCTTTTACGATCTGTTGTTTCAGTTCGACCTTCGTTAACAATGAAGCATTAGATTTCATTACTCACTTTACGGCCTACAGGTGAACATTCAACGGTAAAAATTATGACGCCTAATATTGGTGAATCTGAAAAAATACGATATCAGTAGTCCTAATAAAAAGAGGTAGGTACGTGCGTTTGAAATAACATATCACTATAAATGTATATTGGCTATAGGATCCTTCGTCGGCTTGTGGGAAAATTGCGAAACAGTTCGTTGGGCTGAATAATAAATGATTTAATAACAGAGCGCGTTTGCTCCCAGCGTATGTGAAGCTCGAAAAATAACAAACGATTTGAAAATCTGGCAGCACGGTGCAGTTGTAGCGAGCGACGTGCACGCGATGCAGCCGCGGGCCACGGCCGCCTGTCCCCAGTTCCCCACGGCCTACCGCCACTAACTTCAATTTACTTTTCACTACGTTTTAATAAACACCCAATCCCTTTTCCTGTGTTCTTATTTGAGCCATAAACTAATTTTTACATATCAGAGTAGTTCTCAAAACAAATACTGTATCAATCGACGCGACGCCTAAGTTATTTTATTTTTAGTTAAGCAGATACATACCCAAATAACGTTATGCTAATTGGCCATCAATAACTTGGATGGAAAAGAAAGTCGTTTTACTTTAACATCTTTATCTAAATTAATTTGTATTCATTCTAGTTTCTAATATAATAATAATGTATCTTTTAATAGAAATACAAAAATATTTTCGATTTAGTGGCATGCCTAGTTCTCACTCAAAATATCATCAATTCTGTTAGTCGTTAATGCTTCATTCAAAACTGAAAGTCGTGCGAGAAAATACGTTAATCAACTGCAGTGGCCCGAATGGACAGGTAATTGCTTGCTGCATTGTGCAGCAGGCTGATTGTCAAGGGACATCCAATGAAGACGTCATCAATAAAGCAGAACTAGGAACGAGGTGCATCAGCGCAGTAGACCGTGAAATGCCGCCGAGTCAATTTGCCAGCACGACAATACACGTCGAAGCCCGCACCACTTGCCGCCGACACTAGGCCCGCTTCATAAATTGCACAGCAATTCCTTGTCTTCCCCTTTACTATCCGAGCCAAATAAAACGCCGCCCCGCGTCGCTCGACACTCAATTGTCTTGACAAAAGAAAAGCTTGTTGCTTTTACCAACTCGACACTCAATATACGTCGACGTTATTTAAATTGTTCTCTTGAATTTCCACTGTAATCATATTCATTGTTACACAAATATACAACATTTTATAATCTTTGAATCTGAATAACAGGAAATTTCCGTTTGAGTTTGCGGTATTTTTCAGGCTTCAAGTGTAGGCTTGGGATGATATCATCCCGTCGTTCAACTCGTCTACCTGTAATTTTCTATAATAAACTTAAGTATGAGCCTAACCAATTATGGGCTACGAGCGGATGCTTCGACATTTCTCAAACTTTAAAAAGATCGAGTTCTGGTTCTATTCAATTCTCCGTGATTGGTCCGATTTGAATTTATGGAATGAATGAATTTGTGAGTTCAATACAATTTTGCTGAATACAATCTTATCCGTGACAGAAATCCAATTCACAGCAATCGAGGCCATAAATCTGAATATTATTTTCATCTCTTGCAAGAAAAAGTCCTCACTAGATCCGTTAAAGACAAATGTTCCTTTGTAGATAGGGAAAACTTACGAAAGGACGGTGATTTATCTAAAACATCCATACAATTTAGCGAGAAACGTCGAACTCTTGTTGGTTCCACTTTACCCAAATTGGATGATTTTAGCCCAATATATCTTGAGAATTTGTTTGACGAACAAGTTGTGGGTCTTCATACAGACCGAACAAAAGCATTTCTGCCATAAATTCCCGGCTGTTTACGGTTACGATGGAGACTTATATACGTATTATCTTAGAATGAGAAGATTTAGTGATCGTTGAGATCTTGTGTGCTTCCAAGTTTGGGAGATGCATTTTCAAAAGAGATAATGTTTTTGATGAAAATCTCTGAAGTTGTCGCTCGACTATAAATAAAACTTGTGTGTAGGTAAACATTAGGGACACACTGATAGGGCCCCAGGAAGGCGCGGACCGCTCATCGCTCGCGAGCCACTCTCACATTCACCACGCGGCGACAATGCGAGTCAAATAGAATTTAATATTCATAGAGCCGACGTACGATTCAGTGAATTCATCGCCCGCACCTTGGACCCGAGCTTCGCATATAAAAGACCTTCCTTGAGCCCCTGGGTGTACTTCAAATAATTCGTCTCGGAATAGCTGCATTTCACAAGTGTGGGTTGAGGAATGGAGAAAAATCCACGCGTTGTTTCATGTACGAGAGAAAATTGAAAAATACTATCGATGCCCGTTGGGACTCGGGAGTGTTGAAGAGTCGTCGCGGTTATGGCAGGATTCATAAAAACTCCCCTGCGGACGTCAGCTATAGGAATCGTATTATCACTATTGGATCGAAACAAAAAAGTTGTGGTTACCCACGACTGCGGCAGTGGTAGCGTTAAGATATGTAACGATGATTATATCTACATTGTGTGATATTACTGTGTTATAAATTGTGTGACTGTGAAGTGTTTACACGGTGTACCTGTATTTCATGCAGGAGTTCTCGTTCGTCGAGCAGCACCACGCGACAAGCCAGCGTGCGCGGCGCGGGGCACAGGCAGTCCATCATCCTGGCGCCGCAGCCGCCGCACCGGGCTGCCAGCCGCTATGCGACTCCTGCAACAAATGACCTCACTTAAGAAAACAAACACCAAACATTACCTCCACTACAGCCCGTTCTTAACGCGGCGATAAACTTAACCTGAAATGAAATAAGTGGCTCTTGACATAACCTTACACAGCGAAATAAAAAGGTTCTTTGACGAATTCTAGAAACAGATTACAAGATATTTACAGGGGAGCTCTCGAATTATTTTTAGATGAAAAATAATTGATTCGTTGAACCAACGCAAGTGTTTCTGTACGGATGATATTTTAACATTTCTTGTTATTGCCTAGTATCGTAAGAACTTCTGATCGATTACCCAATGTACACATGTAATTTGCTACATTATACAAGGATTGTATTTGGTTACGGTCTGAAACGATACTCAGGTAGGCCGTAAATTGTAATACAAGAGGTAGAGTAACCTCGGTATTCCATCCACAAAGCCAGAAGTTGTTTGAAGTCAATTAAGGAGTTATTTGCAGTCAGACTCAATAGTAAAATCACCAAAGGGTTGGTCGAAACCAAATATATCCTCGTTAAAAGTTAGTCTGGTGTGGGGAGAGAGCGCGCACCCGCTTCTGTGTTTTAACAATTTTATTTTAATTAGTAGCAGCGCCCTCCCTAATAGGCGGATTTGATTCGGCTGGATTTTTACGTACACAAAAAAAAGTGTTTTCAGTTATAGTCTGAATAGGGTAGGATTTTGTTGCCTTACTATGAATATGTTCATTAGTAACAGGTAACTCCTGATACAACAAAGTTTCCGTTAGTGATGTACGTAGGTATTTATAAACACAATGTTAAAAACATAATCGTTCATATGAGTACAATTCAAAGGCACAATTATCACCTGCTCTTATTTCCTAAAGCTTTGAATAAAAATTAACAATCCAAATATACAGGTTAGAGATTTTAATTTATACCTCCTCTTGTGTTAAATAAAATTCAGTTTGGCGTAGGATAAATTCTCGTTTCCCGTGTTGCGCTCTTTCCAAGTCGGTCAAGAGCGCTTGGACCCGCTCGATGGCTTTTCATTTTCATTGTTTTTCAATGTCGTTGTAAGTTTGCAGAGGACATCATAAATTAAGTAGACTCCTCTCTTTGTGACCGTGATTGTAGTCTGACATATTAAACAGTGCAAACTTGGAATGCTTTAGGTTAATCTTTGATGTAATCTTTTAAGATTTGGTGATGATGAATGATAAGTGCTTTTAAATAAAAAGAAAAGAAATATAAAATAGATAAACATATCACAGTACTTTTAAAACAACTTCTGTGTTCAAACAGAAAAAGGTACCAACTTTCATCCGTTAGTCTCTTAACTTTTTATCTAAAGTGAAAACTGTAGTTACTGTGTGAAATTTTGTAAGTGCAAATAAATAACCTGACAATAGCAGAAAACTTTAATTTGTACCGTAAAAGTCTACTCATTCTAACGCCTGTGAGTTACGAAGAAACTTATAACAACTAGAAGGAAGGAGGACCAAGAATTGTGGAAACAAACAACAGACACGGCAACACGAGCCATTAATCCGAACGATCCCGACAGAGATTAGTGCTCCCGCTATTGACCCCACACCCCGCGCCACGTCCCCACACGTAGAAAACATTTTCCCGCCATTGTCTGACTGAGCAGGAAGTAAAAAGAGGAGTCGCGATTGACATCGTGGCTGCGCGCGGCGACCCGGCCCGCCGCGCGGCGCCGCTGCCGGCACCCAGCGTGCACCCCGACCTATCGCGGTTGCACTCGATATTTGCGATTTTTCCTTTGTTTTCTTGAGAAGATACACACGAGATACGCCGATGGAATCGACGACGAACTCTAGATATCTCAATAACACGAGTCCCCGGCAATATTCTCCCGCCGCCGTACTAATGTCTCCCCACAATAATCACGTTCTCACGTATAATATTTCCCATGTGCACCGAGGTAACGAGTTTAACAGTACTCAGCACACAAATGTTAGAGTACATTTTTTAACATTTACAGTAGAAGACGCTGCCTCTTTAGAAATATGCCTTGTTGTTACGCATAACAAGCGATTTATAAGAAACAGAATTTATAAGGCAGAGACAAAGGATTTATGAGACAAAGGAAGAGAGAATTTATTTATTCTAAGAAATTCCTCCCGGCGTTATGTTTTCTACTTTTTAGAGCGATTTTATTTGTGTAATTCCTGTGATTACGGAAATAAATATAATCTAAAGGACTTCAAAGGGCGTGGTTTTTTGTATCATGTAGCTTTTCACAGAGAGGACAAACGACAAGCGAGGCAATTACGATGTCGTTAGCGGCACTACGAGCTTGTGTAATGTCAGTGTTTAAATCCTTTTGAACCGAGACACAGGCTGTTAGCATTATCACATATGAAGGTTCGGATATGATGTAAGAGATATGCAATCAAAACCGGATTTGTATGTGGTTAATGATTGTTATAGGACGTAGTGTGTACGGTATGGAATATGTTAGTAACAAAATGTTTCTTAGTTGTTGGTGATATAAACAGAGTGTGAGCGGCAGGCGGACGGCGCGGCGTCGCATGCCGACACGCACTCGCCGGGCGCATACTGATGGCGACGCGTGAGCCTTGTGACGCCTGCTGCCCCGAGTGCCGAGTGCCGACACTATCTAAACTGCTTTATAATATAGTAAATACTGCTTATCAATTCCACTCTTGAAAAGTTTGTCGAACTGGCCCCTAATGTGTAAGCACAACTCAATCCACTTGCGTGGCTCACTTTAACACCACTTAATGTGCACGAAACGGTGTTAAGCAATTACGTTTGACGTAAAATATACTAGCACGTGTGTTTAACCATAAATGGATACTTTTATTAATACCTACAATTAAATTGAAACATCGAATTGATTGATCGCATATTAATTTTGTTGATAAAAATAGCTGTGGATATTTTTATGGTGTTAATTTATGACACAGGTTTGAGTTTTTTAATCCATATGCATCCCCGTTCCATCCGTATTTTATGGATTGGCGTTAAGCAGAAAACATCAGACGTTTTAAATCCATACCATACTTCTAGTAGAATTTAGTTAATTCCACTAGGCTACGCAACTACGCTACGTACATTTTTGTAGCGGAATTAACTGTAGGTATTCTTCGTGAAGTATTAGTTTGAGATTGACATTATTTGATTTTTTATATATATTTTCATTAAAAGATTAAGAAACAACGTTTTTGTTTAGTTTGAGAACTTTAAAGCAACGAAACAATAGAGAAGCTAGCACTTATTAGTACAATCTCAATCAAGAAGGGATGTTTTAAAACTCAGAAACGGCCAACCGTATTTGATCATTCATCCAGAATTCTAAAATAGTTAT
This sequence comes from Spodoptera frugiperda, assembly GCF_023101765.2. Taxonomy (NCBI): domain Eukaryota; kingdom Metazoa; phylum Arthropoda; class Insecta; order Lepidoptera; family Noctuidae; genus Spodoptera; species Spodoptera frugiperda. The sequence goes on along the minus strand of NC_064226.1, from coordinate 8,254,935 downwards.
GCTTTTACGCAACAGATTATGCAGTATGTTGACACCTGATTTTACTTGAGATTTCTGATTTTCCAAGTGGGTACTAATTTGTCTACACAAACAATTACTTTCGTTCATGACGAGCAGAATTTTTTGACACCTAAAAGCGTTTTTGTGCGATGACACAGGGAAAGTTTAAACCTGTTTTCGGTATTATTTTTTCCACTTAAGTTTTGATAAGTTAATAAGATAGTTGATTTGAACACATGATCCCATTATGACCGTGGGTGGAGTACTGCTCCGCATAGTTATAATTATAGAATCTTAGGTCCCAAGAAAGATATTTTATTGGACTTTATTTTATTTTCAACTTTGTTAAAACATTACGATAGTGCATGAGAAGTAATATTTTAGCGAAACTGCGAAACAAAGCAAATTGTAAAGTCTGACACAATCACAATGAATCTTTTATTATGTTGAGTACTTACAATAAATCTTGATTTACCATTGTTAATTTTAATTCTATTACAAATTAATTTTACCTTAACAAATCCAAATCTCTCTGTTACAAAAGTATGGAGACATACCAGCCAAAAATTTTGCCATTTAATTAGTAACTTTAAATACACTCAGGTAGGATGTAAAATGTCCCAAAACAGAAAGGTAATAAATACATTGGTATCAATAAGTAGTAAACAAGCTTGTGCTCGCACGTTGTAGTTCGTTTGACTAACGGAACGTGAATATTTCGTCCGGATTCACTGCATGAATGAGTGGCTTTGTACCAACTGCTACTAAATGACGCCGAAACTACCTACGTTTTATGAATTTCAATGGAATGCGTTTGTAGAGTGCCTAGATATTGAATGAGGGCCTCTCGAAATTACATCGACGTCCATCAATAATGTTCCAAATTAATCCCGTGATTGCTATGACTGCGAATTTAATACAAATATGTACTGCGTTTATCTGTCTGTTTCATATATTCATATTGTACATATGTATTGTAGCAGGTAGACATTACCGAAATAAGGTTGTAAAGATGCCAATAACGCATTACTTCTAAGTCATTATTTCCTTCGAATTACGGTTAGCGGGCGAATATACGTATAATATACGTATTCCTATCAAGCTAAATGACCCAGCTCGAATTTTATTCGGCAATAAATCGCACACATTACTCGCGAGTTGCATGTACCGTACGAGTCTAATGTTCGAGCTTTAAGGAATAAATTGATCAGAGGCCGTATCTCGCCGGACGTCGTAAAGTTTGCACAACACCAGCCGCACTTTTCGCGCTTCGATACGGTAAACCAACGCAGAATTACATCGATAAGGCCCGCTATCGCGAGTTTTCTTCCTGCCACTTTGTAAGGGTAAATTATATACCTATTTACTCTCCCCGTTCCAACAGATTACGGAAGTAATTATCATAGATTCGGTCCATTCCCTCACTTTTATCGTCCAGAATGGGGCATGTCGTTAAAACTACAAAACACCATTATACACCCACTCGGCATTATTCAATAGCCAGTCTTGAATATAAAATGTAATGCATTAACCACTATATCCTTGAAATAAAGTTAACAGATGACTTAGATCCGAGTACTTAGCTGGAATGAAGCCAAAAACAGGGTCGCGAATGCCGTATAAGTAGGAACTTACACATATGTATAACCTAGGACATGTGTGAGTGCGATTCACTTGTATAAAGCTATCCAATAAAATGTTTACAACGTTCGCAATACGGAATAATCACGTAGACCACAAAACGTTGGAATTGGCGGTTAAAGTTATTCAAGCCTGACTCATAGCGTAATACGTTCCAAGTACCCCAGCCTCTTCATCGAAAGGTTTTTTCTTTCACTCGAAAATTAGTAGGTACATTTATTATTATGAGTAATTTCTGGAGTCTCAAATTAAGGCAGGTAGCCCGCGGCGGGAACCGGCGAGCTCGGCAACAATCAGTGGAACGCAGCATAGTAACGCATCTCATATGAAGGCTCACCTCCGTTTGCCCGGCTCCGCCCACAGTTTAACATTTTTCAACTCGCCTGGGAATTAATACTAGTTCGTTGCATTGTTTATTATAGACCACTCTAATTATACTGTCATTATTATTTTCGACTTAAGCCGAAGCGCGGTGGTGTGGTTTTATTTTGTGCGCGCCGTGATTACTATGGAAGGGTCAACGTCTTTAAATTGTTTCGTATGAAATTACCGGGTCACTTGTAACGCGGCACGTCAAAACAAAAACTAATAAAGCTTGCATGTGAAACGTTGTTAGCGAAGCAGTTTGTCGAAGCTCTCACTACTATTCGATTTTGTTTGAAATATTTGACGGGATATATTTTTTCAACGTGTATTGGATTTTAGATGAACTGGTGGCTCGCTGGGCACGTTGTTTATTTCTCTAAAATAGACATTTATCACAACGTTTACGTGGGTGTACATAGACAGGATCGATATATCGAAAACAAACAAATGATTATTAACATTAAATATCGAATAAAAGCAATAAAATACAGAAAGCACATTGAAAACAAAACGGTTGGCCTGTTTACGTAGTTATTCCGTAAGTGACGTCGAGTGGGTGTATTAGCATTAAAGCGATATAAAATTCGCACGCTCATAACTGCGCGCCTCAATCCGCAAGCTCGGAAACCGTATGAACGAGGAAATTGTGAGATCGTTATTTTTTGTCACGTAATAATAGAAGCGTTAATTAAAAAACTGCAGTTATCACATAAGGATTCTAAGAGCACTGCGATCTCTCCTCCTCTGTTATTTTAATAAAACCTCTTTGGGAAATAGTAACAGCGTATCTTATACTTTAATTAAGATTGTGAATAAAAATGTTGCATTGTCTGTAAACTACATTGAGACAGGATTTTGTATGCAAATGATTAAGTTCCGTAAACTTGTATTATTTGATATTTTTGTACCAGATTGCAATGAACTTATGACACAATTGAAATAACATTTAGGTTATTGACTATTCACGAAGGCTTATTCACTTAACGTTATAAATATTGAAGTTTTGATACTGTTATAATATCAAAATTTTTAAGAAGGTAAAGAGGATTTTGTAAATTCAAAAACAAATTCTCATACTTTCTCCCGCAATTTCATACCGCTACTGCACCGGTAAATATTTACAGCAAAAATATTTAACTCTGCTTTAGCACCTCGAAGAAGCTTTTGGCAACAGAAAGAACCATAAATATCGGAGATGGCACCCCTAACTGTAAAGTAAACGGCCCTCGTGGCCTCACCTGCTCCGTAATACTACGTTACATATCACAGCATTACTTCTTTCTAACTTTATTCCCAACATAAACATTTAAGACTTCGTGAGCTTGTTGTAACAGTTCCTTATTGGCGGAAAATATACACCCACGCATTTATTTCAATACCTCTACGTATACTTCGATTCAGTTCAAAATGATAGCAAAATAAATTACTTATTGCAGAATTGTAGACTGAGCACGTTGAGTCAGAGTGGATGTTTGTTTGTTGCTTGTTAGTTAGGGCTGGAACTCATAACACGCGGGCAGAAGAAGGAAGTAGGAACATGGTCCCGATTAACATACTCAGTGCGTCGGGACGTGGCGCGCGCTCCTCCACCTTGTGAATGAGCAACTAACGAAGAACCCCTCTAAAACTTTGTTTTACGTTCGCACCGCACTCGCTTTGTGAATTAAAAGCGGTGCTCCTTTCGCACTAAAACGCCCCTTAATGAAACGCGATCGTCGCAAATTCGTCTAAATTTCCGCAACAATGAGTACGCCAGGCGTCGTTTCGCAGACTGCGCGTTACTCATCCGCCCGCATAACGAGAGGTTAAATTAAATAACAACCAAACTTTGAGAATTTCGAGTCGAGTGCTGTAGCGATGGAGTTGTATTATTAGTTCGATTCCTATCGGAAGTTCCTGACCGCAAACAGCTCTTGACGTGTCCGTCTGTACGAATACGAACCAAGTTACCTACTGCTGGCACCACTTTGCTAAACATTAACACTACTAAGCTGCTGCGAACTCCGCGGACTTTACATTTCATTCTGGTTTTTATTTGTGTCAATGAACTGCATTAACCGGAGAAAACTGCCAAGTGTGAACTATCAGTGTCCCATATCTCGTATCTGATCACTATCTATAATTTTTCTACGTTGACTAAGAAGGAAGAATATTTTTTAGCTGTACTACGATTGTTTAGTGAACTTTTATGTATCGAAAAACTATTACTCTCACTTTTGTAAAGTTTTTATTTGATACTCAACAGAATGATTCTGCTTCCCTTTCCTCACCAACAAAATCCAACTTTTTCACTTTACTTTCGACCTGATTCGACGTTGTTGTTGTTGTTGTACCCACACAAGTATTCCCATTTTCCAGTTTTAATATTGAACTAAACTTTGTTCTTTTTTAATAAATACGGAATGTTTGTACGTATTAAAGCGGTAGTGGATTGTGTTGTAACTTGTGTTCAGCGAAATACGTGAACAGCTTAATGCTACAAAAATTGCGTTAATTCCATAACCGGCTATTGGAACAGCATCAGTTCGACAGACACGATTCAATCTAGTAATCGGAAATGGGTATTGTTACAACAAAGGTCCCATTGTCCTCCGGCAGAATGGTCCTCCGCGCCCGCGCTGTCGCTCGCCGCATGCCCGCGAATATTCATGCCGCAACCAATAATACAGCACGGCACACATTGAATCCAACATGTCCGTCACAATATGTATTGTACGACTCGAACCTACTACACGTCAACTACATACTCATCCAATATGAACATTTTACATTTCATTGAACAACTTTATCCAATTATTTTACGGAATTTGATCATATTTATAACTTTGTTCGTGTAACGTTTGGTATTAATATATCTGAAGTACTTTTACATATTTATTAAATTCACTTTATTACTTATTTAACTTCCTAACAAGGTAGGGAAATCGTTAAAATAATCCCTGTTTATGTGAAACAGGAATGCTATTATGAGCACAGTTCGTGTCTACTCGAATTCTAAGTGGTTGTAAAATGTGAAATAAAAAGAGATATTTTTGTTCTATACAGGTATTACGCGTAACAAAAGTCAGAGTTCATAAATTAAAGAGACTAATATACTGGTTATAGGTACTATTTTGACTACAGAACTTTTGAGGAAAACATGTGTGATGGCAATATTAATCAAGTTAAATGTTAAATCAACTAGTTCTATACCGTATAAGTCCATCATCTCTGTCTACATATACTACTTATATTTATACGCATTTTATAACAAGATAAAATTGGGTGTGCTTCCCAAAACATACAAAAACAATTGTATCAATGCGCTTTTGTTACCATAGAAAAATACACACTCATATCGACCAAAATTTATTGTCCCATGACAAAAATGGAGGTTGTCATCATTATTTTCAGGTAAACAATTAAACGAATCAGTATTTCAATTCAGAGAGAATAACGATGCATGTCGAGAAGTATATATTTACTTTGATTATCTACATTATGTATTCCTTATTTCATTTTAAACTAGCATTTTATTTCAAACTATAGTTTCTCGTGAACACAAAGTTCTTAGTTTACCGAACAACTCCATGTTCTAGTTTGGATAACAAAACCATTCTGTAGGCAAATAAATTTGAGCTAGGAAATGGGGTAGCAGAATTAAAACAACTACAAAAGTACTCGTATTAAAGCCTCTAAGTTTGAAGAGATATTTCAATAAATAGAACGGTTAAAAATAAATTGTCTAATTGATTTTAAGAAGAACACCTTTTGCACTGTAAATTTTGCTTCGTTATTAATTTAATAGTCGATTTTTTTATCGTCTATTATCCTTTTTTATTGGTAATACGACGAAACTTTGACATATTTTTCATTAAGGGTTGCCAATGGTATTTGTAGCCTAAGCGCATAACGCGCGTTTTGGTAACGTGCATTTACAATTACATACACAAACGCGCGTCTAGTGCATTTTCTGAACTTAGTCTTACTCATAAGGTAATGAACTATTACTATTTACTATTACAACCCTGTCGATAGAAAAATTACACTTTCACCGTTTTATGGTTCTATCTTTTTAAGTAAATATATTTAACAAAATTTTATTTACTTAATTCAAACAACATCTGTTACGTAGATTTGGATACCATTCTCGAATACCGAGAAATAATAACAATCCATAAACATTACTAAGGAAAAGATTTCCTTGGAAAATCCTTTTCCAAAGGATTTCCTCCTTTTGTAGGCAACGTAAACTTTAGTCTTGTATTTTTTTTAAGAAAATAAAATTGTACATATACTTAGATATTATTTCGTAATACGCGTGTTCTGGTCGGTTGGAAGAATCACGACAATACACTAATAAAGCAATTACACATTAATTGCGTTGCATAGATTACTTCGCTTGTTAGGCCAACATTTCCAATTACCTATGTTATTAAGTTTCAACTTTCATTTTCTTGCTGTATATAAATGAGTGACAACTCGGCTAAACTCGTTTTTCTTATTACTCAACCAGTCAGCCGCTGATTGATACACAAATCTAACGTGAAATATGAAATAGAATCTTATAAGAATAGTTGTCACTCGACAACGTTCTCGAACCACAATAGTGATTCTCTTGAAACTAAGTACTTGGTACAAGGAGGAGTTACAAGAACAATTTCTGTTCTCGCAATATCTTGACGACTCTGCGACAAAAGAATAAGTCGAGGGGTCGATTTTCGATGGTTCAGAAGTGGGTGGACCGCTGAGTGGACCGCGATTTACAAATCTCTGTCGAGGACAAGAACCCTCTTGACCCTCTCTTGAGGTGCCCGAATTGCTCCCGACTCTACTACAGAATTTCTATAATTTATAGGGACACATTATCAGATCCTTAGAGATACGCGTCTTCTATAGGTACGTACCTACATAATTTATGCAAATTACACAGTATTTCTAATCTTTATCTCTCAATCAATGTTATTTAATCTTCAATCTCCTTAATGAGTGTTAAATAATTTGAAAGAGGATGTCGTTAAATTTTATTCTATAAAATTGATTACAAAATCAATTTATGTACAGAAAGAAATAAACGAGAAAATTCAAAGGTACATATTATGTATTAGAAAAAGGATTCGAACACAAAGGACATGATTTCCAAGGAAAGCTATAAATGACATCGACCTCGTTATCACTGACAGGCAGAGATAGAAAGAAAGAAAGATGGCAGTCTCCCCGGAGACCTTCTTCAACCGAAGATACCAGTGTGATACGTATAGAAGCCTTAGTATCTATACCTAACGACAACTTTATTACATTCAGGAAATCGAGAGGAGCACCTCCGTAATAACTCAGCATCGACTGATAACAAATTCAATCGAACCCGACACTGAGCGCGTACGCCGCGGAAATCGACCATGAGAACCCCAGGAGCGGAGTCACCTTGGGTTTCGAAAGAAAGTCGTTTTACTTTAACATCTTTATCTAAATTAATTTGTATTCATTCTAGTTTCTAATATAATAATAATGTATCTTTTAATAGAAATACAAAAATATTTTCGATTTAGTGGCATGTCTAGTTCTCACTCAAAATATCATCAATTCTGTTAGCCGTTAATGCTTCATTCAAAACTGAAAGCCGTGCGAGAAAATACGTTAATCAACTGCACTGGCCCGAATGGACAGGTAATTGCTTGCTGCATTGTGCAGCAGGCTGATTGTCAAGGGACAGCCAATGAAGACGTCATCAATAAAGCAGAACTAGGAACGAGGTGCATCAGCGCAGTAGACCGTGAAATGCCGCCGAGTCAATTTGCCAGCACGACAATACACGTCGAAGCCCGCACCACTTGCCGCCGACACTAGGCCCGCTTCATAAATTGCACAGCAATTCCTTGTCTTCCCCTTTACTATCCGAGCCAAATAAAACGCCGCCCCGCGTCGCTCGACACTCAATTGTCTTGACAAAAGAAAAGCTTGTTGCTTTTACCAACTCGACACTCAATATACGTCGACGTTATTTAAATTGTTCTCTTGAATTTCCACTGTAATCATATTCATTGTTACACAAATATACAACATTTTATAATCTTTGAATCTGAATAACAGGAAATTTCCGTTTGAGTTTGCGGTATTTTTCAGGCTTCAAGTGTAGGCTTGGGATGATATCATCCCGTCGTTCAACTCGTCTACCTGTAATTTTCTATAATAAACTTAAGTATGAGCCTAACCAATTATGGGCTACGAGCGGATGCTTCGACATTTCTCAAACTTTAAAAAGATCGAGTTCTGGTTCTATTCAATTCTCCGTGATTGGTCCGATTTGAATTTATGGAATGAATGAATTTGTGAGTTCAATACAATTTTGCTGAATACAATCTTATCCGTGACAGAAATCCAATTCACAGCAATCGAGGCCATAAATCTGAATATTATTTTCATCTCTTGCAAGAAAAAGTCCTCACTAGATCCGTTAAAGACAAATGTTCCTTTGTAGATAGGGAAAACTTACGAAAGGACGGTGATTTATCTAAAACATCCATACAATTTAGCGAGAAACGTCGAACTCTTGTTGGTTCCACTTTACCCAAATTGGATGATTTTAGCCCAATATATCTTGAGAATTTGTTTGACGAACAAGTTGTGGGTCTTCATACAGACCGAACAAAAGCATTTCTGCCATAAATTCCCGGCTGTTTACGGTTACGATGGAGACTTATATACGTATTATCTTAGAATGAGAAGATTTAGTGATCGTTGAGATCTTGTGTGCTTCCAAGTTTAGGAGATGCATTTTCAAAAGAGATAATGTTTTTGATGAAAGTCTCTAAAGTTGTCGCTTGACTATAAATAAAAGTTGTGTGTAGGTAAACATTAGGGACACACTGATAGGGCCCCAGGAAGGCGCGGACCGCTCATCGCTCGCGAGCCACTCTCACATTCACCACGCGGCGACAATGCGAGTCAAATAGAATTTAATATTCATAGAGCCGACGTACGATTCAGTGAATTCATCGCCCGCACCTTGGACCCGAGCTTCGCATATAAAAGACCTTCCTTGAGCCCCTGGGTGTACTTCAAATAATTCGTCTCGGAATAGCTGCATTTCACAAGTGTGGGTTGAGGAATGGAGAAAAATCCACGCGTTGTTTCATGTACGAGAGAAAATTGAAAAATACTATCGATGCCCGTTGGGACTCGGGAGTGTTGAAGAGTCGTCGCGGTTATGGCAGGATTCATAAAAACTCCCCTGCGGACGTCAGCTATAGGAATCGTATTATCACTATTGGATCGAAACAAAAAAGTTGTGGTTACCCACGACTGCGGCAGTGGTAGCGTTAAGATATGTAACGATGATTATATCTACATTGTGTGATATTACTGTGTTATAAATTGTGTGACTGTGAAGTGTTTACACGGTGTACCTGTATTTCATGCAGGAGTTCTCGTTCGTCGAGCAGCACCACGCGACAAGCCAGCGTGCGCGGCGCGGGGCACAGGCAGTCCATCATCCTGGCGCCGCAGCCGCCGCACCGGGCTGCCAGCCGCTATGCGACTCCTGCAACAAATGACCTCACTTAAGAAAACAAACACCAAACATTACCTCCACTACAGCCTGTTCTTAACGCGGCGATAAACTTAACCTGAAATAAGTGGCTCTTGACATAACCTTACACAGCGAAATAAAAAGGTTCTTTCACGAATTCTAGAAACAGATTACAAGATATTTACAGGGGAGCTCTCGAATTATTTTTAGATGAAAAATAATTGATTCGTTTAACCAGCGCAAGTGTTTCTGTACGGATGATATTTTAACATTTCTTGTTATTGCCTAGTATCGTAAGAACTTCTGATCGATTACCCAATGTACACATGTAATTTGCTACATTATACAAGGATTGTATTTGGTTACGGTCTGAAACGATACTCAGGTAGGCCGTAAATTGTAATACAAGAGGTAGAGTAACCTCGGTATTCCATCCACAAAGCCAGAAGTTGTTTGAAGTCAATTAAGGAGTTATTTGCAGTCAGACTCAATAGTAAAATCACCAAAGGGTTGGTCGAAACCAAATATATCCTCGTTAAAAGTTAGTCTGGTGTGGGGAGAGAGCGCGCACCCGCTTCTGTGTTTTAACAATTTTATTTTAATTAGTAGCAGCGCCCTCCCTAATAGGCGGATTTGATTCGGCTGGATTTTTACGTACACAAAAAAAAGTGTTTTCAGTTATAGTCTGAATAGGGTAGGATTTTGTTGCCTTACTATGAATATGTTCATTAGTTACAGCCACAGGTAACTCCTCTACATCAAAGTTACAGTCAGTGATGTATATAGGTATTTATAAACACAATATTAAGAACATAATCATTCATATTAGTACAATTCAAAGGCATAATTATCACCTGCTCCTATTTCCATAACGCTTTGAATAAAAATTAACAATCCAAATATACAGGTTGGAGATTTTAATTTATACCTCCTCTTGTGTTAAATAAAATTCAGTTTGGCGTAGGATAAATTCTCGTTTCCCGTGTTGCGCTCTTTCCAAGTCGGTCAAGAGCGCTTGGACCCGCTCGATGGCTTTTCATTTTCATTGTTTTTCAATGTCGTTGTAAGTTTGCAGAGGACATCATAAATTAAGTAGGCTCCTCTCTTTGTGACCGTGATTGTAGTCTGACATATTAAACAGTGCAAACTTGGAATGCTTTAGGTTAATCTTTGATGTAATCTTTTAAGATTCGGTGAAGATGAATGGGAAGTGTTTTAGGGTTCAAATAGAATACAGAAAAGAGAAATCGAATAGACAAACATATCACAGCACTTTTAAAACAAGTTCTGTGTTCAAACAGAAAAAGGTACTAACTTTCATCCGTTAGTCTCTTAACTTTTTATCTAAAGTGAAAACTGTAGTTACTGTGTGAAATTTTGTAAGTGCAAATAAATAACCTGACAATAGCAGAAAACTTTAATTTGTACCGTAAAAGTCTACTCATTCTAACGCCTGTGAGTTACGAAGAAACTTATAACAACTAGAAGGAAGGAGGACCAAGAATTGTGGAAACAAACAACAGACACGGCAACACGAGCCATTAATCCGAACGATCCCGACAGAGATTAGTGCTCCCGCTATTGACCCCACACCCCGCGCCACGTCCCCACACGTAGAAAACATTTTCCCGCCATTGTCTGACTGAGCAGGAAGTAAAAAGAGGAGTCGCGATTGACATCGTGGCTGCGCGCGGCGACCCGGCCCGCCGCGCGGCGCCGCTGCCGGCACCCAGCGTGCACCCCGTCCTATCGCGGTTGCACTCGATATTTGCGATTTTTCCTTTGTTTTCTTGAGAAGATACACACGAGATACGCCGATGGAATCGACGACGAACTCTAGATATCTCAATAACACGAGTCCCCGGCAATATTCTCCCGCCGCCGTACTAATGTCTCCCCACAATAATCACGTTCTCACGTATAATATTTCCCATGTGCACCGAGGTAACGAGTTTAACAGTACTCAGCACACAAATGTTAGAGTACATTTTTTAACATTTACAGTAGAAGACGCTGCCTCTTTAGAAATATGCCTTGTTGTTACGCATAACAAGCGATTTATAAGAAACAGAATTTATAAGGCAGAGACAAAGGATTTATGAGACAAAGGAAGAGAGAATTTATTTATTCTAAGAAATTCCTCCCGGCGTTATGTTTTCTACTTTTTAGAGCGATTTTATTTGTGTAATTCCTGTGATTACGGAAATAAATATAATCTAAAGGACTTCAAAGGGCGTGGTTTTTTGTATCATGTAGCTTTTCACAGAGAGGACAAACGACAAGCGAGGCAATTACGATGTCGTTAGCGGCACTACGAGCTTGTGTAATGTCAGTGTTTAAATCCTTTTGAACCGAGACACAGCCTGTTGGCATTATCACATATGAAGGTTCGGATATGATGTAAGAGATATGCAATCAAAACCTGTTTAGTATGTGGTTAATGATTGTTATAGGACGTAGTGTGTACGGTATGGAATATGTTAGTAACAAAATGTTTCTTAGTTGTTGGTGATATAAACAGAGTGTGAGCGGCAGGCGGACGGCGCGGCGTCGCATGCCGACACGCACTCGCCGGGCGCATACTGATGGCGACGCGTGAGCCTTGTGACGCCTGCTGCCCCGAGTGCCGAGTGCCGACACTATCTAAACTGCTTTATAATATAGTAAATACTGCTTATCAATTCCACTCTTGAAAAGTTTGTCGAACTGGCCCCTAATGTGTAAGCACAAGTCAATCCACTTGCGTGGCTCACTTTAACAGCACTTAATGTGCACGAAACGGTGTTAAGCAATTACGTTTGACGTAAAATATACTAGCACGTGTGTTTAGCCATAAATGGATACTTTTATTGATACCTACAATTAAATTAAAACATCGAATTGATTGATCGCATATTAATTTTGTTGATAAAAATAGCTGTGGATATTTTTATGGCGTCAATTTATGACACAGCTTTGAGTTTTTTAAATCTTGTTGGAAGCTCCCTGTTCCGTCTGTATTTCATGGATTTGCGTTAAGCAGAATAACATCGGACGTTAATTTGCGGCAATCCATACCATACTTCTAGTAGAATTTAGTTTTAATTCCACTACGCAATGCTACACCGCGCTACGCTACGTACATTTTTGTAGCGGAATTAACTGTAGGTATTCTTCGTGAAGTATTAGTTTGAGATTGACATTATTTGATTTTTTTTATATATATTTTCATTAAAAGATTAAGAAACAACGTTTTTGTTTAGTTTGAGAACTTTAAATCAACGAAACAATTGAGAAGCTGGCACTTATTAGTACAATTTCAATCAAGAAGGACTGTTTTAAAACTCAGAAACGCTCAACCATTTTTGATCATTTATCCAGAATTCTAAAACAGTTATGCTTTTACGCAACAGATTATGCATGTTGACACCTGATTTTACTTGAGATTTCTGATTTTCCAAGTGAGTACTAATTTGTCTACACAAACAATTACTTTCATTCATGACGAGCAGAAATTTTTGACACCTAAAAGCGTTTTTGTGCGATGACACAGGGAAAGTTTAAACCTGTTTTCTGTATTATTTTTTCCACTTAAGTTTTGATAAGTTAATAAGATAGTTGATTTGAACACATGATCCCATTATGACCGTGGGTGGAGTACTGCTCCGCATAGTTATAATTATAGAATCTTAGGTCTCATGAAAGATATTTTATTGGATTCTATTTTATTTTCACCTTTGTTAAAACATTACGATAAGTGCATGAGAAGTAATATTTTAGCGAAACTGTGAAACAAAGCAAATTGTAAAGTCTGACACAACCACAATGAATCTTTTATTATGTTGAGTACTTATAATAAATCTTGATTTACCATTGTTAATTTTAATTCCATTACAGATTCATTTTACCTTAACAAATCTAAATCTCTCTGTTCCAAAAGCATAGAGACATACGAGCCAAAAATCATGCCACTTAATTAGTAATTTTAAATACATACAGGTAGGATGTAAAATGTCCCAAAACAGAAGGTAATAAATACATTGGTATCAATAAGTAGTAAACAAGCTTGTGCTCGCACGTTGTAGTTCGTTTGACTAACGGAACGTGAATATTTCGTCCGGATTCACTGCATGAATGAGTGGCTTTGTACCAACTGCTACTAAATGACGCCGAAACTACCTACGTTTTATGAATTTCAATGGAATGCGTTTGTAGAGTGCCTAGATATTGAATGAGGGCCTCTCGAAATTACATCGACGTCCATCAATAATGTTCCAAATTAATCCCGTGATTGCTATGACTGCGAATTTAATACAAATATGTACTGCGTTTATCTGTCTGTTTCATATATTCATATTATACATATGTATTGTAGCAGGTAGACATTACCGAAATAAGGTTGTAAAGATGCCAATAACGCATTACTTCTAAGTCATTATTTCCTTCGAATTACGGTTAGCGGGCGAATATACGTATTCCTATCAAGCCAAATGACCCAGCTCGAATTTTATTCGGCAATAAATCGCACGCATTACTCGCGAGTTGCATGTACCGTACGAGTCTAATGTTCGAGCTTTAAGGAATAAATTGATCAGAGGCCGTATCTCGCCGGACGTCGTAAAGTTTGCACAACACCAGCCGCACTTTTCGCGCTTCGATACGGTAAACCAACGCAGAATTACATCGATAAGGCCCGCTATCGCGAGTTTTCTTCTTGCCACTTTGTAAGGGTAAATTATATACCTATTTACTCTCCCCGCTCCAACAGATTACGGAAGTAATTATCATAGATTCGGTCCATTCCCTCACTTTTATCGCCCAGAATGTGGCATGTCGTTAAAACTACAAAACACCATTATACACCCACTCGGCATTATTCAATAGCCAGTCTTGAATATAAAATGTAATGCATTAACCACTATATCCTTGAAATAAAGTTAACAGATGACTTAGATCCGAGTACTTAGCTGGAATGAAGCCAAAAACAGGGTCGCGAATGCCGTATAAGTAGGAACTTACACATATGTATAACCTAGGACATGTGTGAGTGCGATTCACTTGTATAAAGCTATCCAATAAAATGTTTACAACGTTCGCAATACGGAATAATCACGTAGACCACAAAACGTTGGAATTGGCGGTTAAAGTTATTCAAGCCTGACTCATAGCGTAATACGTTCCAAGTACCCCAGCCTCTTCATCGAAAGGTTTTTTCTTTCACTCGAAAATTAGTAGGTACATTTATTATTATGAGTAATTTCTGGAGTCTCAAATTAAGGCAGGTAGCCCGCGGCGGGAACCGGCGAGCTCGGCAACAATCAGTGGAACGCAGCATAGTAACGCATCTCATATGAAGGCTCACCTCCGTTTGCCCGGCTCCGCCCACAGTTTAACATTTTTCAACTCGCCTGGGAATTAATACTAGTTCGTTGCATTGTTTATTATAGACCACTCTAATTATACTGTCATTATTATTTTCGACTTAAGCCGAAGCGCGGTGGTGTGGTTTTATTTTGTGCGCGCCGTGATTACTATGGAAGGGTCAACGTCTTTAAATTGTTTCGTATGAAATTACCGGGTCACTTGTAACGCGGCACGTCAAAACAAAAACTAATAAAGCTTGCATGTGAAACGTTGTTAGCGAAGCAGTTTGTCGAAGCTCTCACTACTATTCGATTTTGTTTGAAATATTTGACGGGATATATTTTTTCAACGTGTATTGGATTTTAGATGAACTGGTGGCTCGCTGGGCACGTTGTTTATTTCTCTAAAATAGACATTTATCACAACGTTTACGTGGGTGTACATAGACAGGATCGATATATCGAAAACAAACAAATGATTATTAACATTAAATATCGAATAAAAGCAATAAAATACAGAAAGCACATTGAAAACAAAACGGTTGGCCTGTTTACGTAGTTATTCCGTAAGTGACGTCGAGTGGGTGTATTAGCATTAAAGCGATATAAAATTCGCACGCTCATAACTGCGCGCCTCAATCCGCAAGCTCGGAAACCGTATGAACGAGGAAATTGTGAGATCGTTATTTTTTGTCACGTAATAATAGAAGCGTTAATTAAAAAACTGCAGTTATCACATAAGGATTCTAAGAGCACTGCGATCTCTCCTTCTCTGTTATTTTATTAAAAGCTCTTTGGGAAATAGTAACAGCGTATCTTATACTTTAATTAAGATTGTGAATAAAAATGTTATTGCATTGTCTGTAAAATACATTGAGACAGGATTTTGTCTGTTCCGTAAACTTGCATAATTTGATATTTTTGTACCAGATTGCAATGAACTTATGACACTCTTAAAATTACATATAGGTTATTGGCTATTCACCAAGGCTTATTAATTTAACGTTATAAATATTGAAGCTTTGATACTGTTATAATATCCAACTTTTTAAGAAGGTAAAGAGGATTTTGTAAATTCAAAAACAAATTCTCATACTTTCTCCCGCAATTTCATACCGCTACTACACCGGTAAATATTTACAGCAAAAATATTTAACTCTGCTTTAGCACCTCGAAGAAGCTTTTGGCAACAGAAAGAACCATAAATATCGGAGATGGCACCCCTAACTGTAAAGTAAACGGCCCTCGTGGCCTCACCTGCTCCGTAATACTACGTTACATATCACATCATTACTTCTTTCTAACTTTATTCCCAACATAAACATTTAAGACTCCATGAGCTTGTTGTAACAGTTCCTTATTGGCGGAAAATATACACCCACGCATTTATTTTAATACTTGTACTTCGATTCAGTTCAAAATGATAGCAAAATAAATTACTTATTGCAAAATTGTAGACTGAGCACGTTGAGTCAGAGTGGATGTTTGTTTGTTGCTTGTTAGTTAGGGCTGGAAGTCATAACACGCGGGCAGAAGAAGGAAGTAGGAACATGGTCCCGATTAACATACTCAGTGCGTCAGGACGTGGCGCGGCACTCCTCCACCTTGTGAATGAGCAACTAACGAAGAACCCCTCTAAAACTTTGTTTTACGTTCGCACCGCACTCGCTTTGTGAATTAAAAGCGGTGCTCCTTTCGCACTAAAACGCCCCTTAATGAAACGCGATCGTCGCAAATTCGTCTAAATTTCCGCAACAATGAGTACGCCAGGCGTCGTTTCGCAGACTGCGCGTTACTCATCCGCCCGCATAACGAGAGGTTAAATTAAATAACAACCAAACTTTGAGAATTTCGAGTCGAGTGCTGTAGCGATGGAGTTGTATTATTAGTTCGATTCCTATCGGAAGTTCCTGACCGCAAACAGCTCTTGACGTGTCCGTCTGTACGAATACGAACCAAGTTACCTACTGCTGGCACCACTTTGCTAAACATTAACACTACTAAGCTGCTGCGAACTCCGCGGACTTTACATTTCATTCTGGTTTTTATTTGTGTCAATGAACTGCATTAACCGGAGAAAACTGCCAAGTGTGAACTATCAGTGTCCCATATCTCGTATCTGATCACTATCTATAATTTTTCTACGTTGACTAAGAAGGAAGAATATTTTTTAGCTGTACTACGATTGTTTAGTGAACTTTTATGTATCGAAAAACTATTACTCTCACTTTTGTAAAGTTTTTATTTGATACTCAACAGAATGATTCTGCTTCCCTTTCCTCACCAACAAAATCCAACTTTTTCACTTTACTTTCGACCTGATTCGACGTTGTTGTTGTTGTTGTACCCACACAAGTATTCCCATTTTCCAGTTTTAATATTGAACTAAACTTTGTTCTTTTTTTTAATAAATACGGAATGTTTGTACGTATTAAAGCGGTACGGTAGTGGATTGTGTTGTAACTTGTGTTCAGCGAAATACGTGAACAGCTTAATGCTACAAAAATTGCGTTAATTCCATAACCGGCTATTGGAACAGCATCAGTTCGACAGACACGATTCAATCTAGTAATCGGAAATGGGTATTGTTACAACAAAGGTCCCATTGTCCTCCGGCAGAATGGTCCTCCGCGCCCGCGCTGTCGCTCGCCGCATGCCCGCGAATATTCATGCCGCAACCAATAATACAGCACGGCACACATTGAATCCAACATGTCCGTCACAATATGTATTGTACGACTCGAACCTACTACACGTCAACTACATACTCATCCAATATGAACATTTTACATTTCATTGAACAACTTTATCCAATTATTTTACGGAATTTGATCATATTTATAACTTTGTTCGTGTAACGTTTGGTATTAATATATCTGAAGTACTTTTACATATTTATTAAATTCACTTTATTACGTATCTAACTTCCTAACAAGGTAGGGAAATCGTTAAAATAATCCCTGTTTATGTGAAACAGGAATGCTATTATGAGCACAGTTCGTGCCTACTCGAATTCTAAGTGGTTGTAAAATGTGAAATAAAAAGAGATATTTTTGTACTACACAGGTAGTACGCGTAACAAACGTCAGAGTTCGTAAATTAAAGAGACTGATATACTACTTATATGTACTATTTTGACTACAGGACTTTTGAGGAAAACATGGGAAGGCAATATTGATCAAGTTCATTGTTAAGTCAGCTAATTTTAGACCGTAAAAGTCAATCATGTCTGTCTACATATCTACTTATATTTTTACGCATTTTACAGTAAAATAAATTATAACAAGATAAAATTGGGCGTGCCTCCCAAAACATACAAAAACAATTGTATCAATGCGCTTTTGTTACCATAGAAAATACACACTCATATCTCGACCAAAATTTATTGTCCCATGACAAAAATGGAGGTTGTCATCATTATTTTCAGGTAAACAATTAAACGAATCAGTATTTCAATTCAGAGAGAATAACGATGCATGTCGAGAAGTATATATTTACTTTGATTATCTACATGATGTATTCCTTATTTCATTTTCAACTAGTATTTTATTTCGAGCTATAGTTTCTAGTGAACACAAAGTTCTTAGTTTACGGAACAACTCCATGTTCTAGTTTGGATAACAAAACCATTCTGTAGGCAAATAAATTTGAGCTAGAAAATGGGGTGGCAGAATTAAAACAACTACAAAAGTACTCGTATTAAAGCCTCTAAGTTTGAAGAGATATTTCAATAAATAGAACGGTTAAAAATAAATTGTCTAATTGATTTCAAGAAGAACACCTTTTGAACTGTAAATTTTGCTTCGTTATTAATTGAATGATCGATTTGTTGATCGTCTATTACTCTTTTTTAACGTAACGACGAAACTTTTTTCATATTTTTCATTAAGGGTTGCCAATGGTATTTGTAGCCTAAGCGCATAACGCGCGTTTTGGTAACGTGCATTTACAATTACATACACAAACGCGCGTCTAGTGCATTTTCTGAACTTAGTCTTACTCATAAGGTAATGAACTATTACTATTTACTATTACAACCCTGTCGATAGAAAAATCACACGTTTTATGGTTCTATCTTTTTAAATAAATGTATTTAACAAAATTTTATTTACTTAATTCAAACAACATCTGTTACGTAGATTTGGATACCATTTTCAAATACCGAGAAATAATAATAATCCCTGAACATTACTAAGGAAAAGATTTCCTTGGAAAATCCTTTTCCAAAGGATTTCCTCCTTTTGTAGGCAACGTAAACTTTCGTCTTGTATTTTTTTTAAGAAAATAAAATCTAGATATACATAGCTACAATTTCGTAATACGCGTGTAATAGTCGGTTGGAAGAAGCACGACAATGCACTAATAAAGCAATTACACATTAATTGCGTTGCATAGATTACTTCGCTTGTTAGGCCAACATTTCCAATTATGTTATTAGTTTCAACTTTCATTTTCTTGCTGTATATAAATGAGTGACAACTCGGCTAAACTCGTTTTTCTTATTACTCAACCAGTCAGCCGCTGATTGATACACAAATCTAACGTGAAATATGAAATAGAATCTTATCAGAATAGTTGTCACTTGACAACGTTCTCGAACCACAATAGTAATTCTCTTGAAACTAAGTACTTCGTATAAGGAGGAGTTACAAGAACAATTTCTGTTCTCGCAATATCTTGACGACTCTGCGACAAAAGAATAAGTCGAGGGGTCGATTTTCGATGGTTTAGAAGTGGGTGGACCGCTGAGTGGACCGCGATTTACAAATCTCTGTCGAGGACAAGAACCCTCTTGACCCTCTCTTGAGGTGCCCGAATTGCTCCCGACTCTACTACAGAATTTCTATAATTTATAGGGACACATTATCAGATCCTTAGAGATACGCGTCTTCTATAGGTACGTACCTACATAATTTATGCAAATTACACAGTATTTCTAATCTTTATCTCTCAATCAATGTTATTTAATCTTCAATCTCCTTAATGAGTGTTAAATAATTTGAAAGAGGATGTCGTTAAATTTTATTCTATAAAATTGATTACAAAATCAATTTATGTACAGAAAGAAATAAACGAGAAAATTCAAAGGTACATATTATGTATTAGAAAAAGGATTCGAACACAAAGGACATGATTTCCAAGGAAAGCTATAAATGACATCGACCTCGTTATCACTGACAGGCAGAGATAGAAAGAAAGAAAGATGGCAGTCTCCCCGGAGACCTTCTTCAACCGAAGATACCAGTGTGATACGTATAGAAGCCTTAGTATCTATACCTAACGACAACTTTATTACATTCAGGAAATCGAGAGGAGCACCTCCGTAATAACTCAGCATCGACTGATAACAAATTCAATCGAACCCGACACTGAGCGCGTACGCCGCGGAAATCGACCATGAGAACCCCAGGAGCGGAGTCACCTTGGGTTTCGAAAACTCTATACATAGGCTCGAAAAGTACATGAGATTACTGTATAATCAGTTCCGCTACGAAACAAAATGAGATTATTGCCAAGGTGAGGTAAGTGCGGCCAGCGATGGATGCACGGCGCCGACGACCGCGGCCACGGCGGCGGCCATTCAACTCAACCGTGGCCTCGCGCTCTGCTAGCCTTCATGGAAACACTGCCGCTGGACTATCCACCTCCACCCGCACCACCCATAACATCATTCACCCAAACAACTGACGTGACCACCTCAAAGCTATGCCCGTTAAATTCTGTAATTAACTCAAAACGAAAGAGAATGGTCACGCATCATAAAGTAATTAACCAAATGAATTTCTATGAATCTAGTTGTCATGCTACGATTCATACAAGCCTCAACTATTGTGTTGATACACCTGCATACTTTGTCCAAACAAATGAATAATGCCTATTAAACATAAACATCAAACAACACTACAAAACAAAGTTGATAAAAAATGTTTGCTTACTAGTAACTAAGTCCAAAGTTGTGCAGCAGACAGGTCGAGGTGAACACTAACATTCAGTATTTGTGGACATCGTAAGTTTTAAAGCAAGGTAATTTTTGCACTTAAATCGTACTTGACGACATGACTGACGGAGCCGGTATTTCTAAGAACACTTCACAACACTTTTATTAAAGTTCACATTTTCCAATGTTTTAACTTAAACTTGTCTTAAACTTATCAGTTGTTGAAGTTAACACAAACGTGGGTCACAAGTGTTGTGTACAAGGGATGATATCGCGAGCGCAAGTTGGTGGTGGTGTGGGGCAGCGTGCCACCTGCCACTGTTAGCGAACACGAATCTACTGCCGCCGGCCACGGCCTGCCGGTCCCGCGTTCACAACTCCAGCTCACCATGACATTACCGGTTTACATTCACGCACGAACATTTTCATTTGGACGCATACATTGCTGCTCTTCCTATATCAATCTCACGGGGCTTCCGTACTCAGCGAGCTATGGATAGCAAACGTATAAATTATCGTTCCTGGTGTTATACGTAGCGGCTTAAGCTTTGCGTGGGAGGAAAAAGCTCGCTCGGTTCGCTTCCTACGTATTGTTAAAAGCAAAACTAGCGCCCTCTCGGTGATCTTAGCTGAACTACGGCGACGCCATCTACCGGCTACGTGGTGTATTTCTAACTTAATGCGTTAAGTGTACATTGTAAGTTGTGAAATGTACGAGACTTGGAGTTAAGTGGAAACCGATGCACACAGAAAGGTGGCACTGTAAGACGAAATGCAATTTTATAAGTTATAACGATCATACATAGAGCAGCCTAGAATTGGGCCCATTATATTATGGTAATAGACTCGCCCTGGATGAAACTCAAAACAATGATTAATGAAAAGTGGTTAACCACTCATATTTAATACTAGCTTTTGCCCGCGACTTCGTTCGCGTGGAATAGTGACTTCCGGCAAATTTTTGGTTTTAACCACATAGTTCCCATAGCTATAGGCTGATGATGATGATGATGATGATGAGTTCCCGATCTCGCGGGATCTCTTCAAAAATGAGATGTGGAAGATATTCCAGGGAACTCTTCAAAAATCAACATAATGAGCTCTGCGTTTGATTTTAATAGATGTATACTTACTTAGGGCATTGAAAAAATAGTTTAAAAACGGACTTAAACTAACTTAAAACTAAAGAAAGCTACGAATTACGAATTTATAACAATTAAAAAAGAAATTATATTAGAACCTATCCTTTATGCTATAATAACCAAGCTTAAACTAAATAATTTAAAAGAAACGACTTAAATCTAATCTAATTAATTTATAAATTAGACTTAAAATTTTATTAAAAAAACTAACTACAGTAACTACTAATAATCGATATCAAACTAAACCTACGTTAAAAAGTTAAACCAGAAAACCAGGAAAACCCAACAAATAAACTTATTAATTGACAAATACAACGAAACCAATTTAGAATATACGAAACAGCAGGACCACTACAGACAAATAATCATACGACTGATAATACACATTTTCTACAATAGTACCGAAGCGCTCGGCCGATACCCAACCAAATAATTGTAACAAAACCATAGCGCAATCTATTTCGATCCCAACGCCATCTATCGAGGATAAAGACAACTTGGATTATTTATTTATACTCCGTTCGGGCATTTTCTTTGTACTAAAAGTTTAATTATATTGATATAATTTTTTTCATACCTTTTTACTATTTGTTAACTTTTTTTCGATGAATTAAAACAATAACATGAACCGAAGTCGTGTAACGATCGACATAGAATTATCTATACTCCGTTAGAGCGTTTTCTTTGTACTAAAAGTTGTATTATGTTATATTTTTCATTGCTTTTTACTATTTTGTAAAAACAAATTTCCAATGAATTAAAACAATAACATGAACTGAACAATTGTAATTACACCATTGCGCGATCAACGCCATCTATCTACGGAGTATAGGAACAGCCCGACATTGTTCAATTTCGTACTTATAGTACGGAATTGAACAATGTGTTCCGTACTATAAGTACGAAATTGAACAATAGATGGCGCTGTATGTCCGGAATAAATTTATTTTTATTTTATTTTTATAGTGGGGAGGTCTCTCCTTCTCGGGTTTATTTTATTTTATTTTTATTTTATTTTTATTTTATTTTTATTTTTATTTTTATTTTTATTTTATTTTTATTTTATTTTATTTTATTTTATTTTATTTTTATTTTTATTTTTATTTTATTTTTATTTTATTTTATTTTATTTTTATTTTATTTTATTTTATTTTATTTTTATTTTATTTTATTTTTATTTTATTTTTATTTTATTTTTATTTTATTTTTATTTTATTTTTATTTTTATTTTTATTTTATTTTTATTTTTATTTTTATTTTATTTTTATTTTATTTTTATTTTATTTTTATTTTATTTTTATTTTATTTTATTTTTATTTTATTTTTATTTTATTTTTATTTTATTTTTATTTTATTTTATTTTATTTTATTTTTATTTTATTTTATTTTTATTTTATTTTTATTTTATTTTTATTTTATTTTATTTTATTTTATTTTTATTTTATTTTTATTTTTATTTTTATTTTTATTTTTATTTTTATTTTTATTTTTATTTATTTTTATTTTATATTTATTTTATTTTTATTTTATTTTTATTTTATTTTTTGATTTTTGAAATAAAAATATATCTATGTCCTTTCTAAGGTTCTAAACTATATCTGTACCAAATTTCAACCAAATCCGTCAAATAGTTGCGGAGATTAATGGTATAAGCATAGAATGTTCGACGTGATTCTTTAATTTGACATAACTTTTTTATTTATGAACCGATTGACATGAAACAAACACTAAATGTAAATTTAAGCATCCCACAATATATTCGTGAAAACCGCATCCAACTCGGATCAGCCGTTTCTGAGATTAGCGCGCACAGACGAACAGACAAACAGACAAACAGACAAACAGACAAACAGACAAACAGACAAACAGACAAACAGACAAAAAAAAAGTTAATTACATTTTTGGGTTCGACATCGACATAACAATAACCCCTGCTATTTTTTTTATTTTTATTTTCAATGTACAGACAGCACTTTTCTACGATTTTATTATATGTATAGATGTGCTCTTCTGCAACCCTTAGAGAATAATAGACTTGATTTTTTAAAGGGATAGTGTTTTTGGTTTCTATTTCGTAGGTACTATTCGCAAACACCTGAAAAAATTACAATGAAACAATGATGATGATTAATTTTTGGAAATAGGCTACAAAAGAGCACTAAGTCTGTCTGTCTACCAAATAGCTAAAATTCATGCTAAATGTTATTTAAGTATATGCAACATTTATTTACTTATTTTATGACATCATCACGAAACGGTTTTTAAATAAAATGGCCGGTAAGTGTCAAAAAACTCGAGCAGATGTTAAATGATGACCTAATGACGTTACCGACACTTATAAATGCTTTTGTTTGCGCATTTAACAACCGATTTTGAATTTATTTTGGACTAATGATTTAACCACTTGCATACATATAATAATTATGTTGACTTGTTTTGCAAATACCATTCTATATTTAAATGTCTAGGTACTTTAAATGTGTTCTAGAAACATTTTAAATGACAGCTTATAATTTTCCTCGAGAGTCATTTACAGTATAATATCTATATGTGGCAATTGGCTTATCACCTAACACATGAGAATCATAGCATTACTGGTGCCGAAGCTGCGGTCTGCCTAGCGGGTTACCGGGGCTCCGGCTCGAAAAGCAATAATAGAAACTGGGTGGTTTTTAGTCAGTAAAAGTCAGAGACGGTAGAAGACGTTGGATGATTTTCCACCCTCAAAAAAAGCACTACGGGTGAAAAGTGGGTGGGTATAACATCGTACATATATGTGTGTTCGTCTGCCTTACCCATAAGGGTTTAAAAGATGTGACGTCATGGTATATCCAACGTCTAAATAATAATATGTATTGCCAATACACCTATTTGGCTATACATTGAAACCTAACCTCCTTAATTCAGCCAACCAGTCATGTTTCAACGGTTCCATATTATGTATTTAAATAAACGAATGAGTCATGAACGTTTCAATAAATTTAATATTCTATCAACGGTAAACACTCTGACTCACCCACCTTGTTATTAGCGAACGTGATAATATTCTAAGGATAGAGCCAAAGGATATTTCTAAATGTGAGCAAGACATTTGCACTGTTTTCTTTCCTTCCTTAACTTTTGCCTACGGCATTACTCACATCAGTGAGATTTTTCCAATTTATTTCACCGCCCCTACAGTTTTTTCCCCTTCAATTTTTATATTTGCTATAAAAGAAATTTCTTCGAGGATCTCGTTTGTCTCTACCGTACCGAAATCCATCAAAGTCTTTAGTTATAAAAAAGTTAAGATGAGAAAGTGCAACAAATAAGCTCACTTTCACATTCGTACTCTTAATTACTCGTAGGAGGACTAGTTCTGGGCTGTTTTGTCTGCTTTGCATAGGTATTAGATCAAATATCTCATGCACACGCACACACATAGCTCCACTATTTGAGTTGTTCCAAAAACGAAAATAATTAATGTAAAGAACCAAGAAAAATGAGATAGACATTTTCAGATCGTTACGAAAATAAGATCCAAAAGAGTTCTGGATGATTTTATCTTGGGATTGCGATAGCAATTAAAATGCAAAAGTTAGTGTAATTTCATAATTTGTATTGCATAGCTAAAGTTGATTCTACGTCTATTTGAGATGTAAACCTTATGCCCCAAAGGTCTTAAATATTAGTACAAACTATAAGTATAATGATCGACACAACAATAAAAATTTCGATACAATTACTCAAAAAAGTAGATAAGACTACAAAATTGATGATTTCTCTAAGATATAAGAAAGAACCTTTCATTTAAAAATATCTTTACCTACATCTATGGATCGTTAGAACTGTTGAGTATTCATACTTGGGTTCATGATGGCGTATAGTTTACTGGAGGCAAAGTAAACGTTTCCCTTGATGCGCATTTAGTTCACGCTCCAACGTGTAGCATTTACCCAATGGCTGCAGGCCTGAATTATTTGCTTCTTGACTCCCCCAGGACATTATGAAGGGTAGTGCTTTGAGCATAGCGATGTGCACTTAACCTTAAACTATGTTTGATTATACTTTCATATTCATACACTGTAAATAGTAAAGAGATTATAGGGCTTTTAATTTAAAATTCTTTGAGAACAGACTTTTGTCAAAGGTTTCGTGATAAATATAAATAAATCAACACCGTAATAAATTAAAAACTCTTTAAAGTCAAAATTATGTGCATTTACTCTTTTAAACTTTAAAGCTATCTTTTAGGTAAAAGCGGAGATTATTTACAATGAAACTAAAAGAGACTTTTACTCATGAGATAACCTGTGAAGACTTGTATAATGCAATTGTTTTGTTTCATAAATCTCTAGTCTTGCTTTACAAGTAAACAAGAATCTTCTTAAACAAGGTGACTCAAACAATACCATCTTCGTTCACTTTTTTCTCCTAAATGCCACAACAGCTTTCATTTTTGTGGCCGGTTCAACATAATTAGTACCTACCTATATTTTCATCTGTTGTAAGGTCAGCCGCGAAATGTCAATAAGTCAAAATATCTTGGACACACACTGCCTTTAGCGATGGGGGGCCGTTGATTGGTTGATAGGTAAAAACGTTTGGTATTTAAAAAAACGTTTGTGACTTAGTAACATTCATATGGATTAAAGTTTTTTGTTAAACTGTATTTAGTAGTATTGATATTACTATTTTAATACGCTTGCTCACACTAATATGAAATCAGGGTACAGTATGTCCTTTTGTCCCACTCAGCTGTCGGGTAAATAATATTATCGATAAACGTTATGGGTAATCACGAGTCAGCTTGATCCAACAAAACAAAGTATTTTAAGGCTCGACAATAATTCGCAGTCTTTAGCACGAACACTTTTCAACATTCACGATTACAACTATCAAACTAACATGGCAATAAAACAATATTTCATTCTAGTAACAAACGACAGACCATACTTCCGAACATCTTAATACAAATCTCGTGCATGTCACAATATGTATTTGCGTAACGTTTAAACACATGCAAGACGAGCGCGAAAGTATGTAGGAGAACAATGAATAGGCCTTATCCTTTATGGTCCAGAAACTGCGTCCGGCCTAGATGTGCGTGATACTTCGGTACTTGAAGTCCGAACTAGTGAAAGTCCACCATTGTTGTGGTACTTGTGGTGACATACGTACTCGCCGATGTAAGTGCAATACAGTGTAATTGCCGCGTTGCGATACTAAGCGACTACTAATGTTTTACGTTGTTAGTCTTTGTTCTGTTCTGTTCTGTCGCCACGGTTTAAGGTTTAGTAAAGTTAAAGGCTTATTAATGTAATGTGTTTGTTTTGGAAAAAGCTAATACTGCTACTAGTAATATAGCTACTGATTTTTTATAAATTACAATCGAATGAGGTTATGTAGACGAACTGGTGACTGTTATAAAGTTGATGATTTCGAAATTCTAATATAACTTAATTTGATTTAAAATGAGTTTTGAGTTTACATGTATCTATCCTGTACCCAGAAATCTTCACATACAACACAGTTCATTAAAGATAGCTGCTAATTTGATTACTCAACTCCTATCAGCGACATCGTGCCATTACGATACATATCTGTTTAGACTTTAAAAACTATGACTTTTGTCGTGTTGTTCGGATAATTATCGATAGACTAGTCTACTAGTCCTCCTTATTTCCTAATATCAATCAACTTTCAAATCGCAGTAGCTAGTTACCAAAGCTTAGCGGTCATGGGCACTCAATTAATTCACGCTTTTAGTGTCTAATACAAAATGCAGACAGCGTTATTCAAATAAAACTAGTAAACTAAACAACCTAAAGAATTTGCGTGTATAGAGCTCATAATATAACAAAATAATTGTATTATTCTTTTTGCCGACTAAAATAAATCACATTGACTGGGCTATTAATAAAAGTCTTTACAAAATGGTATTCGTACATTTAAGACTTGCGAATTATAGAAGTCTACAATTATATGTAACTAGCTTTACGCCCACAATTTTATGAATGTAGTTAAATCAACGCCACGATACTATTATATACCTTCTTCTTCTTCGTATGAAATTACACACTAACTATTTATGAAAATCGTACCAAAATTCGTCCCATAGTTTTTGAGTTTATCGCGTTCATACGAATAGATAGATGTGATAAGACACTTCTATTTATTGTGTAACTAGTTGACCCGGCAAACGTTGATTTGCCTTATAAATGATTTCGTCAAAAAAATTATTAAGTATGAACAACCCCTTACCACTAAATACGCATATTAAATTTGATAAAAATCGCTAATGCCGTTTCGGAGGAGTACGGTAACATTGTGACATGGAAATTTTATATATTGTGTAAATATATGTAAGGATGCGTATATAGGTATAATAGCATTTAATATGTAGTAAACGATTTACAAGGCTAGTTAAGTGGACTACACAGATGCCAGTAATGGTTCATGTTTGGCACTTAGCGTGCCCACGACACCTTGGTTTAGGTCGTGACGGAATACCGAGGCGCTTTGTCCTTAACCATATTAGAATACATTTGGTTATATGTGTGTGGGCTTCCTTAACTTATTATTATACGACTACTTTATACATATAAGTACCTACACTTGTATATATGATTATATAGTTGTATACTGTGACATTTAACAAGATAGTTTTTTGTTATCTCGCTACTTTATTTAAATGTAATGAATATGTAATGTGACCTTAATGCTTTATTAGGTATATAGCAATGTCAAGTTCAAAAACACATATTGTTTCTTATTTTCCTCAGTTACGTGCTCCGATTTTTTGTTCTGACATATCTGCTGTTCTGCAGTTCCCCTCAGAAGTGATATAACTTGTAATTATATTGTGTACGATGAATATACATTCAAAATACATTCGAAATGGACGAAAAATAAAAAGAAAAGTCGACAAAACGTTAACCTTTACAATGTCATTACTCAGCAAATAATTCAAGCATCAAAACCAACAGTAACAACAGTTACACAAAATAACACACGTTTATCATTACTTTCAGGATATGTGGCAAGTAATTGCACATTTATCGGTTCGGGTAGGTATCATTTCATCGAATAACGGCAATATTACAATTGTCGACGATGCCGCCGTCGTTCAAGTGGAACGCCAGTTAGTTCCCATGATGAAACTGTATACTGTATACTGTTGTCGACCTGACTTGTAACATCACATGAGAATATAAGAGTATTTATTCAAATATCGCTGAAGAGGAACGTGACATATACACAAACATGAGTGACGTGGGAGAGGCATATTTTGGCTTGAATGAGACAACGTGACCCGGGTATCACAGAAAGCCTGCAAAAGACCGAAGTGTATTGCTTACACTTGTTTATATTATAACTTTCGTGAGACATACTAAATTAATTATTATGTCAGTAACAGGCCAACAGTCGCCGCGTCATGTGTCGGAATGCTTCTCATGAATATGAGAATCTAGCATGGCTTGAAACTAATCAAGTTCCTAGTCAAATAATATCCGAAAAACATAATATTTAATTTAACAACACACTTTTAACTTTTTTGGTAATGCAGGTGTCGCTCGAGCTAACCAAGTTATCCGTCTAATCATTAGCCCTATATTCCAGTTAGAAAAAGTGTAAATCGATAATATTAATTATAAATTCTTCACGTGATTTTAACCAATAATTACATTTATCTATGCAAATCGAATAGGCTACGTAACGTAGCGCTGGCGTAGCAAGGTCTACGAATCGTCTACGAAGCGACTACGCGACTGTTGTGCAGCGTCTACGGGACGGCTACGCAGCGCTAACTTACAATTTTATTTATACCACAAGTCAGTGTTGACTATATATAATGTATTTATAATAAGTAAGTTAAAAAACGGTGCAGTTTCCGCAATACACAAAAATATTTTACTAGCTCAATAAAAATAAATGATCTCTTAAAGTCACCCATTTCGAGTTCACGTAAACAAGTTTCGATTAATATGATTTCTATTTAAAATTAATACGATTAAGGTAATAAGATTGATTTATTAATTTCCGTGCTGCTTAAAACCAGACTGATGAGTTTAGTTCACTTCCTATGGCCACAGAATTTGGTACAAAAACGAACATAATGTATTACTCTATTCAACAGCCAATGACCTGCCAGGGTCCAGGGTCATTTGTTTTTTGAGGGTTCCCTCTATCTGGCAGAATTTTAATGCTCCGAAATTTGTTTGGCATAACACACCTGGCAGAATCTTCTTTAAACGAATATACATATGGCATAAAAATTGTTTAATATAATTATTGTTTTGCCGAATGTTTATATGTCCGAATTTACAAAGGCATACTTTTAAGATGGTAGAATTTTATTTGGCATAATTACGTTTGGCAAAGCTTAATTTTGCATAATTTTGTTTCACATAACGTTTATTTAGAGCGACGATTGTTTGGCATAATTTCACTTGGCATATTAAGAAGATGGTAGAATAAAAGTTAGTAAAGTGACAGAACCGAATCGCTACAAAACCGACTGCACGTAGTCTTGTCTGCCCTACCCCTAGAGTGCAATTTAAAATCGCGTAGGCGCGGAGGGGCGAGGCGGCCCGCGGGCTGAGGAGCAGGCGGCTATGAGCGAGCCGCCGCGGCTGAGGCTGGCCGGCGAAGCCGGCCAACAAGCCGAAGCTGCGGTGGTGAGCGAAAGCCGTCTGCGACGATTAGCGCGCGTGGGACCGCCGGAGCCCCGCAGCGCCGGAGCCGTGACAGAAACCATGCTTGCTTGCATGCTGTTTGCTTGCTGCATGCTTGCATGCTTGCTTGCATGCTGCATGCTTGCTTGCATGCTGCATGCTTGCTTGCATGCTGCATGCTTGCTTGCTTGCTGCTTGCTTGCTTGCTTGCTTGTTGCAAGCCTGCTTGCATGCTGCATGCTTGCTTGATAGATGAGTCTTTCAATTATTATGGATATTAAAAGTATGCCAAAAGACGATTCTAACTGTGAACATTCTGAGATATGATGGTTCTACTTTTTAATTATTATGGTTATGAAATTTATGCCAAAAGACGATTCTGACAGTGAACATTCTGCAATATGATGGTTCTACCTTTCAATTATTATGCGTATCAATTTATGCCTAAAGATTATTCTGACTTATAAAATTATGCGTATTTAATGTATTGCAAGTGATGGTATACCAAATGATTTTCTGCGAAATGAAGTTTCTGCCATGCGTTGTTATGCAAAATAAAATTATGACCAAAAAAATTCTACTAATAAAGGTAGACCCGTTTTTTGAACTTCGCAGAAACCGATGTACCTATGTACCTATATGGTTTTTATTTATTGACGTAATTAGATGTTCTTATTTGCACATATTTCTTGTCAGCTTTAAATAATGTACCTACTTAAAGCTATTTCGTAAGATTGAACTGGAATTTATTTCAAAGCCTGTCTATCCATACACCACCATCGACGTCTTAATTAATATTTTGATGACGTACTTACAGAGTACTTACAGATGATATATCCACTCGTCGAAGTAATTACTAATTCGACAGCATACTTTCAAGTGCAGTTTTTTTTTTAAGTTATTTACTAAGTCCTCTAGTCTCATGATGCCATCGAAAAAATTACAAGACACGTGCAAACAACTACTTAAATAACTCCGATGACAACTGAATGAAGTGCTTCATACGAAAAATATAATTAAGTTATTGTACTCATAAACGTAATGACTTAATCAAAACATTTTACGTTATTCTCTCATATTTTGATTTTCACATGTTCACGCAACAATTTCATACAAAATGGCAGCATGTCTGCAGATAACACGTAACTACCGGAATATGTACCGTTTGTTTTAATAATTTTCTACATGTTTCTCACGGAAGTGCACAAGTAATTGAGTTGTTTAGTTCTTCACATGACGCGAAGCATTCAGCGTTACATTGTATACACACATCAAGCTATGTAAAACCAATATAAACTGACCGTTGAATGTGCGAAAAGATCATACAAAACGAGACCATGATAAACTGGTTTTGTATAGTTCGATGTGCAGCCGTGTTCACACTGTTAGTGATAATGGAAAACTCTAGTTAACAGATACTAAGAAACAAAAGCAATGACATTTTAAAGCGATATGTGACGACCTACTAACTGTTGAAGTAAACCTGTAAACACAATGTTTCCATTATAGGAAAATGTTCGTAGGTATTCAAATGACTGCTTGCCTCATCAAAAGGAGTAACAACCGGAGCAAGGGATTTGGACGATTATAGAGCCAGGTAAAACATAGTATTATTTTGTATTGATAATTGCCATTTGTTGAGAGCATCGGCCCTACCCTATTTTTGAGGGGGGGGGGGGAAATCATCCTTAACTTGCGTTTGACTAAGCGAGCGGTAGTGTAGGATTCTTCCTGACTAAAAACCACCCCGTTCCAACTCCTATTTTTTGAACCGAAATCCACGGTAACTCGTTAAGCAATCCGCAACTCCGGGACCAAGGTATTGGCCTTAACTTACATAATTACACTAACTTAACTACTGAGTTTATTCCTGTGGGGTATTGAAGACATTACATTACGTGATGCACCTATACAAACATTCAAACATCCTATTGACATTTACATTGATTTTCACACATCAATCCTAGATTTAGCTTCTTGATACTTATTAACAAAAACAACATGTAGCAGGAAGGTACAACCAGTAGTCAAAATTAACAGCACACGGAGAAGAATAAAAAAACGTACGTACACGCTCTATAAGATTTTTTTTAAAATATCTATTTGATTCTAAAGACACTATAAATTTTAAAATATTATCGTCATTACGCTTTTTTTGTCCCCGATGAGTATATACAGCGTGTAACAAAATACCCATAGATATCAAGAAGCACTGAAGGATACAGGTTGAATAGAATCTCTATACAAAGCTTCAGCTTAAAATACGTTTAAAAAAATATTGGAAAAAATCATAACTTCGTAACATGAAAACATTGGTTTACAATCCTTCCCGTATCGTTTGTAATGTTATCTAGAAACCGTGTACTTGATATGTATACCCCCTATTTGTTACGCCGTGTAAAGGCAGAGGTGCACATTATGGCACGTAAAACCCACTGTACAATGTATACCGACTATTCACAATTTATGTTGATAGTATTACTAGTTGCTTTACCTAAAGAACTCAATTCACGTCCAACCTTGTTAAAGCCACTTTATAAACGATTCAGATTTATTAATCCAACCAATAACGAACAATACAATTGTTCAACATGATGTATTAGACAAATACAGTTTATTTTTGATTGAGGAAACATCTCAATTTATAGTTGGGAGTTCAAATGTAACGAGTAACTGCCAAGGCGACCCGGATCAAAGGCCCAATGATATCATTCAGATTTGGTATACTGATTACATAGCTAACTCGTGGCCGTGGGACTCCATTTTTCCCGCACACAAATACTTCTAATAATCCACATTGTTTCTTAAAAATTTCAAATGTAATTAGCGTTCGTATTAATTAAAATTGCCAAATATTCGTATCCGGTGATATAATAAATAGTTATCGCTGTACTTAAATAGTTTTACATCACAAATTCACAGCTATTCACAGTTCAGTGTGTAGTTGAAATTATTATGAAATTGATTTCGTAAATAGAGCAAAGATTTTTTTGTAATTTTTCCCAGTATTGTTCTGGACATTTAATAGAATGAATTTTTATGAGACAAGCCCCCCGCTACCTCCCAAACCCTGTAAGGCAGGATCTACAGTAGATACAACCATATTGAAAACACCGGAACACTGAAGTCCCGCGTGTCCTAGGGACATGAATGACTGTCTGGTACGCGCAACGAAATAAATCAGAAAATATTAAAGGAAAAGTGTCCTCTTGAACAGAACTGCACGTGTTTTATCTTACATTCTTATCAGCTATGTTTAAAAGAAAACTTATAGAAAGCGCATAACTTATGTCGCAGTTTAACTCTCTAGCGGAACACAACTTATATTTAAAGATGTAACATAAACGTTTCCCTCCTACACAAGATCTCTAATTAAGTAACTATTTTATATTTAAGAGCTTAATTTACTAAATACACGTGTTAATTCAATTCATTTCAAATTACAACAGAACCTCCAGTACTTACTTCGATTTTTCCAATATCCGTTTTCCTTTTAATAAAATCAGCTATTCTTCGCTATTAAAGAACATTAAAATCAGTCCAGCCATTCCAAAATTTTGCGCGGTACACAACATATTGCGACCCATTTATATTAGACGAATAGAATATTTCTTTGTTTGAATAGATTGCCTAGGCGAAGTATATCGTCCTGTCGAAAACCTTGATCAGTACAAAGTTCATGTGACACAAATAGCATTATTGGACAATGTGGTAACCTTCGCAGCCGGCGCCGCTCCTAGTCTGGTCTGGACCGCATATTGTGCACGCACTAAAGGACTATATGTATACTATGTCAATATATAGGTATTATTATAATAGATTTTGGTACTTTGGAGATACCATACTTAATTGAATTTGTTGTTAGAATAATACAATAAAGGATAGAGGAGACGAATATCAGTGATAATGTAATAACTTACATAATTATAAGCTTATACGAAAGCACTTTCAGGGAGCCCTGTAACAATCTATAAAGAGAAAAATGGAGATTCCTTTATAGCCAATTTTTTTCGTTTTATCTTTCTCTCTCTCTCTGGTCGTTCCCTCATGACTGAGGATCATGGTCAGCATTACGGTTGCATCTGGAATAGATGATCTGCTTCCTACAACTGTGTAATATTTTGAAGACGAGTCCTTCACCTGATCACTCTATCTCGTTGAGGAACATCCGCGCGATCTCTTACCTTCGGTGTTCTCAATCACAATCAGTTTTTCTAAATTCGTACCGCCTTTGCAGACTGTGTAGCAAAAGTACGAAATAATACGTGACTGGCAAATGGCTATAAGAATAAAGAATCAAAACATTATGTATAGCATACCCAACAAAAACAATATTCAGCCATTCTTATCGTATAATATCATTATTATATTATTCCGATACCTAATAGACATTCCTAGGGAGTGGTACTCAACTCACAGAAATTCCGAGAACCTCTTGAAGCAAGCGCCCAGTTGTTTGTTGATGTATGTACCTTTTGTTCAACAACCAACAGGAATGACGAGTATGGGATGTCAGTATCAAAGACCGACCACCGGGCTTTTCCTGCCCGATACAAAGAAACGTATATAAATCAATACTGAAAGTATCTTTTGATGTTTCTCTAGTTTTAATGTTGCGTGATACTTTATTGAAGATGTTTTTAGGAGAGTAAGAGATGTGCGGCTTTTTTGTGGTTAATAAATAATACTAGTATGATTACGTAAAGTGCAAAACGAATATTGGGTTTAAAATGAAAACTATGTTCAAAGAAGATTGATTCAATAGCATTTTGTATGTAGAACGTACTAAGTATAAATATCGATATTATTGTGTGACAATATAAATTATAATTTGTCCCCGAGTCAAGAATTGAGCTTAAAATCATATTTCACAATCAAACCTCGAACTAACAGACAAGCTAAACACAACACGTGTAATACATGCGAAAATCACAATCAAACTATTAACAATCATTATTCGCTTAATCAAACCGGTATTATGTGTTTGAACCAATAATAATAAGCTTAGCAATGTTAGCATTTGAATGTTTGAAGTTCAAAACGCGTAATATGCGCCCGTAATCGTGATTATGATTACGGCCAAACGGCTTCCGTGCAATGCACCCAGCCGGAACAATAACACGACCGGCAACTCTGAATTAAAACAAAGCTTATTACTCACATATGCGACGTAGAAAATTATCAACTGGTGTACCGTGTACCTCTGTGTAGTGTCTGCTCTCTTTTGTTTTAGTAGAGTATTTATTTTTATGTGAATTTGAAATTAGAAGCCGTGTAACAATTGGCCAAAATCCTTCGAAGAGGCCTTTTAGCACATACCGTCCAGTTGTTAAGGGCTTAATTCGAATAGTTGTCTTATGATAGAAAATATTAGTCTATTTAAATTGAAAAGTTTGTAGTTCTAAGTTCTGGGGTAAGCAGCAGTAAGCAGCAAACAAACAATTCGAACTAAATCGAGAAACCTCTTCTTATTTTGCAGTCGGTTCGGTTATACATAACTACCGCCACACTAGAGTCAGAGTCAGTCAGAGAGTTAATGGTTACAGAACAAAATCGTTACTAAAGAATAGTTTAAGAAATCATTGAATGACTCCGAATATGACAGTAAATAACTTAAAATGAGTAAACATTATTTGCTTGCAGTTACGCAAAAAGTGTTATCTTCTGAAGATTACGGAAAACCTAATCTATTCTACAGAAAGGTAGGTTCGTCATGTTTGATTTTAACTCTTGTATTTGATCAAGACATTCACCGAGGGGCGATGTGACGCTTTATTTTAATAAACACAAATTCGATCGCCGCCATGTAGACGCCTTCAGTCACTGCTCGTCGTGTTTAGAAGGGTCTAAACAAAATAAACCGCCCACACCTACAGGCGGGTTTATATCACAACACTATACAGCGGGCTCCTAATGCTCCTATCAGTAGATCTCACATGTGGGTCCACGTAACGCTTGATCGATTCTAACCAACTTTTTGTTTTGAACTCCACAATCGATTATTACCATCGAAATCCATTGAATGCGGGCTAAAAATTAGCTTTTGTGTTTAACTTCTCACTCTTATGAAGTAATGTAACAAACGTGTTGTTTGACTTGTTTAGCTTAACAGGACCTCTTGTTTAAATAAAGTTTATGTGTGTGTTATTGTATGGAGCATGCTATATTTGAAGTAACATGGCTAGCTAACGTTTACGACACGCATTCTGGGAGTCGTGCACGTGCCCCCTCCCGCCAGACGGTGCGCACACGCAGGAAACACGCGCCACCGCGACCGCTACGTTCCCCAGTCAACACACGATCGTTAAGCCCCTTACCTTTATGGACTTGACAAATACCTTATAAAGGTCATTCAGGTCAAGGAGGCCTGCTAAATATTAAACGCTGTTAATTTCATGTTTAGCATTCTATAAATATTTATGCAAGGAATAGAGCTATAAAGGCAAACTAACTGCGGAAACTAATAGCTGCGGTTTAATCGTTTAGAGTTAATTTCTTTAAAAATTGGAAACGGACGTTGTAAGATTACTTTAAACTTGATTGAGATTTAATGTGGTCACATTCTTTCTAAGTAAAACAAATATTATCACATCGATAACGAAGCTCGTAGCTTAGAAATAACTTAAACATGTG
Organism: Spodoptera frugiperda; assembly: GCF_023101765.2. Lineage (NCBI taxonomy): Eukaryota > Metazoa > Arthropoda > Insecta > Lepidoptera > Noctuidae > Spodoptera > Spodoptera frugiperda. The sequence goes on along the minus strand of NC_064226.1, from coordinate 8,217,709 downwards.
CAGCATAAGTGTGTGTACTATTTGATAATGAGGACCTATCCCATTCTTAGAAACCAGCTTTTGTTTGTTCTTCGATAAAATAATATGTCAGCGTCAGCCTCGCGGGCGCCGATGAGTGGTGCGACTTGCGAGACGGATTGCCGTGAGACGTGGGCTCTCCTCCTACAGACTTATTAACAGACCTTGGCCTTATCTTTCACTCATCAATAACTAAAATAGAATTATTAATACCTTCTGTTACCAATGACGACGCTGCCTTATAAGAAAACATTGTCATTGAGATTAGCAGTATACCAGATGATCCAAATAGTTTTTTGCGTCTATAGCTAAAGCGTTTCGCAGAAATTGACTTATTGTTTTTTTATCACAATGAATAATAATTGTTGATCCTAATACATCCGTTCTGTATGCAATATTTCTCTATATGTATGTTTAGCAATAAAGAAGACAATAAATGAATAGTTGATACAGGTTCCACAAAGCGGGAAGAATTTAAAGCAGGTATTTGTTAGCGGGTGTTTAAAATCATTCATTCCTCACGCTTCAATGGTTTCTATGGGATGGGAACGAGCGGACCCAGGGGAGACGTGCGCACTGCGCAGGTACATCGCAACGCAATAAAAGATTTTTTGTCGTCAACTTGTCTCAACGCTCAAGTGCCACTTGCCATTATATTGACTGCACATGTTTTTATTTTTTTATGAAATCATCGCAAAATTCAAGATTAGATAACGTTTTCTTTGCTATTTTGGTATCGAAATAACATAAAGAAGTAGTATTTTTTGGCTTTGTTCGATTTTTCACCCAATTAATAAGGGTTCGTTTTCCCAGATACATGTGATTACTATAAAGACTCGTGAAGTGTGGGTGGCGCTGTACGCCCTAACCTCAAAAAAATAAAATAAAAAAAAAGACGAGTTAATAAAATAATAACATGTTTATATTGTCAACAGAGCACTAAAATTAATTTATGTTACCTAAATCAATTATGAAACTTCAGTGGTAATTAACGTATGCCACTGTTTTAATACATAAAAAATCACCTGTACTAATTAAATAAGGTGATCCCTTACTTTTTATTTTAAATAAGTAATAAAGGACGCCAGTTAACGAGAAACGCGGCCGTAGTACAGTCGGCTCCCCCATTATAATACACCTTTGTTAACGTTCTGTCCCTGTCTTACAAGGGGCCTTTTAATATTTCCTTCCTTTTCGCAACTGAACCCCATTTATGGGTGTACAGACGGTATAAACAATTTCTCGAGCGGCGCGTAAATTTGAGGTTATGTTAGTATTAATTCGACATTCGTCTGAGACGAACGTGCCGCTGTGCAGCGCTTACCGGCTTAGATCGTGTGCATTCTCGTTACGTCACGATCGATATCTTGTACAATCGAGTGCATTATTATTGCAGTGCCTGTGTCAGTGTATGAAAATATTTTTTTAAAGTTCAATCCGACATGGTATCACTTTTAAAACTATTGTGCCAACTGAACGATCTTTTGGATAAATTCGTCTGTACTTTGTAAGGTAAGAATCGTTTACATTTCATTGTTTATATTGTCATTTTATTTAAATTTTTCTTCAATTTTAGGGTTTCTAGAATAGTTTTTCTTTTAACTGTTTTAAATGGTCTCGATAAACGATATCGATAAAGCAATTAGTGGATCATATGTTGTTTATGTAAATGTCTGCAATCATAAAATAAACCGTTGGTTTTTAAATCTGTGTTCTAAAACCATTAGGCCCATTAGAATATCTATTTCGATTAGGGAAATACTGTTCTGTTTTCAGTGCACCGTTGTCTCTACATATTTTCAGCTGATGTTTGTTGAAGTATCCTTTGTTGTCATTACCAAAAAGACCGTTAAATACAAAAAATACAAACATTAAAAATGATATTTGCTATCTCGCATTCAAAATTAAATATACCAACTTCAATCATCTGGAAACATATAAATAGATGCTTAAAAAATATTTGCACAAAAAATAACGTATCGTTTCGTTCGCTTTTCTATGCTCCCTCGTAGTTTGAACCCTCGCCCGCCACACTTCAGCAGACAACCACACCAAAAAATATTTTGCGGTTGCTAAAGTTCTTAGTACTTAGTAATAAGGTTTATTATCGCTTGATTTTGTGGTCAGTTTATTTGTGCCCCGTCAGCGGCGTGCATTCATCCCGCACCCTCTTTCATTACCTATACCGTATGCATGTTGCGGTTCCTATTGTGACTTGCATCAATCCATTAGAGCGATTAATCTCTAGTAGATATTTAGATGATATTGTTGTGCAAATGATACGAAAGATTAGATCTATTAATTTGGCCGTTTTGTGCGCCATCTGCATTATAATAAATACTTGAATACATGGCGCCTAATCTTCTTAAAACGTGTTTTGAGTACGATGTGTTTATGTGTTGTTATTATTATTTGATTGAGTTATTAAGTTATTAGTCGAATGGGAACAAGTAGAGTACTAAGAGTTCTTTCCTAAATTTATAAAATTCCCAGATGTATAAAATAACTATTAGGGCTTTCTAAACTAGCGTTGAGACTAATAGTGCCCAGTTCATAGTCGTAGATTCTGTAACCTACTGTAATTATTTCTGTGCTGGCATTATGTTCATATCATGTTTATCGTATAAACATAAAACGAACAAACAATCAATTTCCTATAAACATTAAGCTATCAGAAGTATCGTTTGAATTAACGGCTAAAACTATAAGGAATGGAGACCGTTACAAACACTAGTCGACACGGATGTCTAAAAATTATAATACATACAATATACATATTGCATCTTTAAAACGGCAGTTATTAAGTTTTCTGCATCACCTTAGATGGAAACCGGGTTTATTATTGAGAACTCAGACAGGATTTACCAATTATAGCCAAAGTGTGGGCCAGAAGATTAGTAACATATTCAAATTTAATAAAAAGCTTTTCAATAAATTGTCTTTTTATCACCATTGCAGTAGGCACATCATCATCAAGCTGATTTCTTTGATGAATGTGTTTTTTAAACTCTTTTGTTTCTTGATATTAAAGACAGTGACTATAACTATTCGATTTTGTCACTGAAATCAAATGGTTGCTAAATAAATATTTGCGAAATAGTCATTTGATTTGTAAATACAGCGAAAATCGATTTTAAAATCAGACCAATTCTCACTGCTCTCACAGATTACTTAGCATTGACTTTTAAGCAGTCAGGTCCATTGATTAGACCGTGATAAACGGCCATTTAATTTTCAAAATCATTTGCCATGTTGGTGCCATTATAAAAAAATCTGGTTAAGATGCGGGTGCAAGATCCGTATCAAAATCAAAGCAAATAAGAAATGAACAAACTCTTAACAAATGTCAATTGAAATCGATTTTGCAGCTGTGCCTCCATTTTGTTTTTCTCTGCTCAGTACCATGAAGAACATAATGAATTTATGATAGCCAGCCAGCTGCAAATAACTTAATTACAGATAATAGACCTTTTTGCATTTATTTAAATATGAATCTTAGCAATCAAATCATTAGATTGTTTCTTCCATGTTTCAAATATCCTTGATCTATACCAATCGAGAGTGCACTTTGCAACATTTGACGTGCTTTATGATTCCGACATGGATTTTAACGTTTCTAACCTTTGAAAGCAACTGTGCTGTAGTCACGCACATCCAAAATATACCTTCAAATGCCTGCACATCAACGTATACCAAACAGTTACATTTCTATAATCGATATTCAACTCTAAGTTTTTATAATAAAGTTCAATGTTTCCTGCACTACAGGGGAAGTGTGACTAGCGTCTGTACTTCTATCTAGGTAGGTACTTGAAAGTTCCATTCAGAGCAGAGATGATTGATTCATAACCGCAATTGGATCATCATCGCTTTATGCCAGCTTTAAATAAATAACAAATTAATGCCTATGAATATGGCTATTTATTTGTCATTTATGGTGTATGAGCCATTGAGAATAATCGGTATTGCTAATGTTGAGTTCATATTTTCCTTTCTGCATTGGTACTCGTATTTACCTATACACTATACCAGTAAATCAGCTGGAAAAAAAAACAATGTGTAAAGTGTAGAGGTAGATAGGTAGACACTAATTAATATATGTTATATCATCTAGATTTTCAGGAAAATATTCTTAATATGACGTGTAACATGACTTTGGTAGTAACCTTTTAAAGGAAAATTCTACTATAAAGTCCCGTCACAATCAATACTAACGCGAAGTCTCCTTCAATACGGCCAATCTCAACTCCTACGCATTCAATTACATTACGCGATCCAGGAAAATGTAAACAATAATATTTTATAATCTATACTACTTACGCTCATGACGTTACTCCGATTGTGACAATTGAATATTATAACATTGCTTGCGTACAATCATCATAACATTACGGCAATTGTTTAACAAATGTGTACTAGGTAGAGTACTCACGTCGATGCTACACGATTCTACAATTCATTTACTCATATCAAATCAAATGCGTTTAGTGCAATCAATTTTTAAGAGGCTGACACTCCGCATCGCCTCACCTAAGGTGGGACAAGATATTGAATGACTATACCCCCTTAAAAAACCTTATATTTTGAAACCTTTCCTTTGAGAAAATAATAAAAAAATGCGAATATTCGACGATACTTTGCTCTACTTACGGATTTTTTTAAATTAAAATGTTTGTCAAACCTGTTTATTTACTTACAGGAGACAGGATTTTGATAAAAGTGCAATAAGGTAAAGCAATAAGGTCATTAGGTATTGAACAGAGTACCCCAAGCTCGGTAGTGTCACTTACAAACAGCACACAAACGAGCCAGTCGACCACAATTAATTTATAACAAATGTACATACATTACTTATGTAACCATATGAAATTAGTTTTTGCAAAGAATGCTTGACGAATTTTTCGTCACTGCTAGTAGGTATGTTCTAGCAATTGATTCGTTCCATTAAATTCGATAATTTTGCACAACAGCGTGGAATTTCCTAATAATATGTATGCAAATTACTTCGACAAATGAGAACTGTAATAAGACAAGTGCAATTTTTCATTGCAGCACATACAATTGAAATAACCACAAGTATTTACTCACTTAAATTGGCTTCTATGCAATATTAAATGGAATAGCCATTTAATATTATATAGAAGCCAAAGAATGTATAGACCAAAAGACTAACAGAGTCTTAAAGATCAAAGACTGAGTTTTGCTAATTAATATTTACGTCGTTGTTGTAATTATTGCTTCACAGTTTTAGGATTTTAGTGTAATAATATGATAATAAGTACCTTCCATGACATGGTGGTTCTCAGTTGAATATTATTGTGGAAAAATGCATCCTCTATATGTCAGAACTGTGCACATTGTAGCTGAATCAAGAATGTCACCAAAACTGTATTCATTAAATCTCATAGTCAGTAATACAGTAAAACAAAGACCTAAACACAAAAATAATCACCAACAACATACATTTCATATTAGGTAACATCAACAGCTGGCAAAGTCACCATAAGCAATAACCAGCTGTATAAAAACGTTTTGTTTTCTCAACCATACAAAAGAAAACAAATTAAATGAACAAAAAATCTGTCAACGTAATATCCTGTACTTAGTTGAATAAGTATTATATTACACGAATTTTGCAATCAACTAAAACAATAGAGTACCTAATAGCATATTTTGAGTAAACAAAAAACATCATTACGATGAAGTTTCTAGTACTTTTTCAGAAGTCACGGTCACGGTTTACGTAATATTGTTTCAGTATTTTTCCAATATTCGATATTGTCTCTACACTAAAATGTCGAAGTAAGATCTTGACAATTTATTTATAGATAGATACCTAATACTGAAGATTTATACAAATAGTAATAAAATTGTTGAAATTTTCTGACAGTAAATGATACATACCTTGATTTACTTATGTATTTAGACGGGGTGAAATTATATGTATATACCTTCTATGGCTCTGAAATAACGCTTACGATGATAAGAATTCGATTACAACATCCGGAATAATTTTTAATGAAATACCTGCGGTTTCCCACCAAATTCTAGAACTTAACTTTACAAAATTTCTATAACATTATGATTTACTTATTGCCATCACAATTCATTCAACATGTATACCTACCTACTAACTAATACTACATCACACACGCAGTATCAGACAAGACAAAGTAGTACTAAGACATGCGTAGTACTGGTACATCGCCTCATATTCCGGGTCTCCCACGCCGATAATCTAGACAATAACCTCTTTGATTAACTGAGACATGTAAGTAGGGCTCTCATGGACCAATTACCGGCTGAATAGATAACAATTGTAGATATGGCCGAAGTAATTATATCTTCATTAAGGCTGTATTAAGATTTCTCTGTGTAATGTAATGACGAAAGACAGTTTAACTTATAAAGTTTCGTGTTCTTAAGTTAACCTTATTAGTGAGCTGATAACATACTGTAGTTCGAAGAGTTAATGAATGTTCGTGATACTTTTAATTTTTTTTTTTTTGTTTTAAGCATCCATTTGTATTTAGAGTAAGCTATTTGGGAAAGGCATTACATTCTAGATGGTCGCGATGCCTCTAATTTTATCTACATGCTGCTGCAATAACCATTGCCATCAAATGGCCTGTAAGCTTTGTTTATAGCGTAGTTATATAAAAAAACATGTAAATATTTAACTCATCTTTATTTATTCCTTCCTCAAATATTTGATAGATGGTTAGACATTTTTTTTTATGTTTTAAACGGTCTAATTATCATAGATGACACACACGTGTATGTGTAACTAAACACCATAAAAGTTTCTACTCAAGTTACCTTGTCATTTTAAAACAACTCGAAAGTATATTAACAAAGAAAATTCTATTAATATCTCGTCACAGTCGCACGATACAATTGATTTATTTCTAATAACAAAATTCATTCCACTTTCTTTTAAAAATAAGTAGGTAATACCAATACAAGCTGACGCATATTATTATTTGATCTAGTTTGGTTATGCTTTTGTTATATGAAGCTATTGTAAATAAAAACGGTTCATTAAAAACCTGGAATTTATACAAAAGATGGATATAATACATTCGAAAACGAGGCGTCATAGTCACTGTATAACGAGCATAAAAAGAAAATTACCAACTTTTTTACTGTATACCTATAAAATATATGAACGTAGCGCGTTCACCTGATTCTTATATAAAATTTACTTTTACTGTGCTTTTACTCTTTAGTCTTGTGAAACCCTACACGTTGTCCTACATACGGCATCGTTTCTTACGGCGAAAATTGCAGCTGTCACTCATCCATCAATTGAAACATTAAACGTTCGGACGTCGTACGACCATAACATACTTTAGTACTAACGTTTATTATGAAGTTTCATATGTCCAAGTCCAATAAAATAATATTAATGGTTCGTCTTTCTCACACGTTTGCCAAAAATTGGAGGAAAGTAGAAATATCTATTAGGTACTATTTGAAATAGCTGTGCATCATTTGAAGATAGGTACTTATGTTATAGATAAATTAGACTCCTATTTCTTTCCCATTTTTTCCATGGTTGAGAAGAAAACCAGAAAAGCCCACCTCAACTGCACCTATTAACTCTTGCACTCATAAGAGTGCAAGAAGAGGTCATTCTTCATGTATATGTAGAACAAAACAAATATTTACACTTTGCACTTAACTTGCACTCGTGAGTTTCAATAGAAATATATTCAATTATAAAAATATGAAATACCCAGAAGTGTAAAAGTGCATAACAAATATTATTTCAAGCCATTATGTCATCGGGAGAGCTCATGAGTTATTTTTATATGGCAAACAAACATAGACCGTTGAAGTAGGTATGTGATATGTAACCTACCAACACTAAATTTCAAAGAAACTTATTGTTATTTAATAAACAAGTTTAGAAATTAAATTGAATTTAATAAATTTTCCTGTAAATTGAAATACATTTTGTTTAGGTAAGTAGTTTCTTTATCAAATGACATTGAAATGTTCTTCCAATTTTAGAGAATTCAACGAATCCGTCATTTGCTTGTTCAATAAATAGATAGTTTAGTTATTCGGCACCATTTTGGATTTACTTCTTTGTTGTCTTAACGATGCGGTTTCCATTCAATGTATGTATCGTATTAGGAAGCTCAAACGTTTAGCTCATGAACATTGTCATGTAGAATATTTTTGAATAAATTATGTGATTCACAAGAGCCTGCATACCAGACCTGCTTTTCTAATGAAAAAGAAAACATTTGTTTTCTAGTGTTAATATTTGTATGAATGGTGAAGTAGTGTGTGTGTATATCTATCTAGTTCAGGTGACCCCTTTCCAAACTTAAAAGAATTCGATATTGTACTACATAATATGTCATGTTCATAACATTCTAAATACAACTTCATCAGTAGGTTTTATAGCAAAGAGTTTTTTGCTTTTATGGACCTTTTTTGATTACGGGAGAAACCTTCAAAAGGCGCCTAGCTTTTTGGGGAGAAAGACTATGGAGTGTGGGATTTTTACCTTACTAAAACCACGCCGGCGGTGGCACGTATACACGGGCACCAAATTCTAATTAGACCTGCTCCGTAGCCCCCATGGTGCAACGCTTGTTACGGCACATCCCCAGTGACCACACGCATGTATCTAGATACGAGTAACCTCTTTTTTAAGCAAACAAGAAAACTACTACCGTAATCGCCATTTAGTTCCAATCTTCAAATGAAATTGCAAACAACAACTTGCATACACGTAATGACATCGTTCATAATGCATTTAAATTTGAAATATTTTAACAAGGAATTTTATTGTTCTTTCTACTTTAAACATTGAATAAACGACTACAATTACTTAAACCTTAAGGTATACTTCGCATACCTATTACAAGCAATGAATATTCACGATATTATAATTAAGTAATGTAGTACCAGTTGCAATAAGTGTTTAATTTGTGTACATTTATTTGTACTATTACACGGAACTTTGTACAAACACCTATTTAACTATAACAATGAAATTGGAACAGATTTCTTCTGAGAAAAACAATGATAATAGAAAGAGAGAGAATTTCCCAGATTCGTTCGATGAAGTGAGATGTAGAGCGCGGGATCTACCCGCTTCATAATTCTATAGCAGACAATATCGTTGTACAGACAGACAGATCCACCGTGCTGATGACTACAGCCGACTAGTGCCGGCCTACTTGTGCACATAAATTACAAATAACGCTATAAACTGTACCGAAACATTATTATTTTCAAACGGCTTCGTGATTACTATTGCCGCTTTCGTCTTTTGTTTGTTTTCTAGCCGACTTTATGACATCATTTCTTCACTTTTGTTTTAACTGTCTTTCTCTATCGTGCTTGTAATTCTATTTTATTTAACGTATCGCACACAGTTAAACAATAATAAACTACACATTAAAATAATAATAAACTGAAGTATGTATATAATATTTAATTCAGACGTTGATTTCAAAATATGCATATGAATTATAAAAGAACAGTTGATTCACACCCCGCGATAAACATGTCGGGATCATAAACCCTTTATTATTACATCACGGTCGTTCATACCATGAATTGATTATATGAAAGGGGCGACGCTGATGTAGGTAACGAACAAAACTCGGGTCACATTCCTTAGGGCCTATTGTACCACTATCGCTCTCGTAGTCGCGCATAAATCTTAGTTTGGTTAATAAGTGTGGGCGCAACATGGCCACCTAACAGTTACGTTATATAAACCATAAATTCCCACAACTATATTGTATGGCCGAATGACTTGTCTTTGCTAATAAATTAAATACCTAGGTCTAGAACAAAATATAAAGCTATAGTTAATAATAAAGTATAGCAACGATATCAGGTTTGCTTTATGCTCTTAACCTTGATGCTCAACCGCGATACCTATTTATTACATTTAATAACTTAATGTAACCACATCACTGGGCTGATTGTATACGTTTTGAATAATCGAACAACACCGCTTAGAGTCTGCTTAATAGTCCAAGCGAGACGAGTTCGTATAGAACTGTCTCAGTAACTTACGTGCTATATGTAGACGTAGTTAATACATACTGAGGAATTGACATTTATTTTGGTACTAGCTTTTGCCCGCGACTTCGTTCGCGTGGAATAGTGACTTCCGGCAAATTTTTGGTTTTAACCACATAGTTCCCGATCTCGCGGGATCTCTTCAAAAATGAGATGTGGAAGATATTCCAGAACTCTTCAAAAATCAACATAATGAGCTCTGCGTTTGAATTTAATAGATGTATACTCACTTAGGGCATTGAAAAAATAGTTTAAAAATGGACTTAAACTAAAGAAATATTATAATCTTTCCGAACTTAAGATGAAAACTAACTTAAAACTAAAGAAAGCTACGAATTACGAATTTATAACAATTAAAAAAGAAATTATATTACAACCTATCCTCTATGCTATAATAACCAAGCTTAAACTAAATAATTTAAAAGAAACGACGAAATCTAATCTAATTAATTTATAAATTAGACTTACAATTTTATTAAAAAAACTAACTACAGTAACTATTAATAATCGATATCAAACTAAACCTACGTTAAATAGTTTAACCAGAAAACCAGGAAAACCCAACTAATAAAATTATTAATTGACAAATACAACGAAACCAATTTAGAATATACGAAACAGCAGGACCACTATTGTTCAATTTCGTACTTATAGTACGGAATTGAACATGCGCTGTATGTCCGGAATAAATTTATTTTTTATTTTTTGATTTTTGAAATAAAAATCCTATGTCCTTTCTAAGGTTCTAAACTATATCTGTACCAAATTTCAACCAAATCCGTCAAATAGTTGCGGAGATTATTGGTATAAGCATAGAATAGTGTTCGACGTGATTCTTTAATTTGACATAACTTTTTTATTTATGAACCGATTGACATAAAACAAACACTAAATGTAAATTGAAGCATACCACAATATATTCGTGAAAACCGCATCCAACTCGGATCAGCCGTTTCTGAGATTAGCGCGCATAGACAAACAGACAAACAGACAAACAGACAAACAGATAAACAGACAAACAGACAAAAAAAAAGTTAATTACATTTTTGGGTTCGACATCGACATAACAATAACCCCGGCTATTTTTTTTATTTTTATTTTCAATGTACAGACAGCACTTTTCTACGATTTTATTATATGTATAGATAAATCCAAAATAACTTTCATTTCAATATCCCAGTCTAGTGATCTGCAGATAACAGAGGGACTGTTGCTTTGCCGGTTCACACGTCACATTGAGGCGGTCGAGAACACTTAAACTCCCGTGGAATGAACAACTAATGGATTCAGGCCTTAATGGCGGCCACTTGAGTTCAAAGAAGGGCCGCTAGGGAACAATTGAGGTGCCCGTGCTCCCAGACCCACCCATCTGCTGATACTATGAATTCCGCCTTTCATTTTGTCACGCACAAAGGGCAACACCTCATTTAAAAACATTAATTATTTATATCCCGTGATGCAAATCTATAGAAGAAACGTTCCATTATTCTTATTACGTTAGACATTCCAAAAGAAATAAAGCTCAATAAGGAAAATGAGAATTCAATAAAAAGTATTATATGAAACGACTATTCCAGGAGATGACTCTATTGTTTTCACACTTTATTATTAGCTAGTGACTAGGTTTAGTTTTTATATTTTAAGAAAATGACGTCGTTTATCAAGTTGCGTGCGACACTAACTTAATAACGTACGACACAACAGGAAAATTAAGATTTAATAGATCATTATTATTGTACGAACGAGAACGTTGTTAGCTTTACGGCAAAAACTATCCCAAACACGACACGGCAAAAGCGTGGGAGTAACCTGTTATGATTTCAACGCGTCTCCATTGATGTCTCTTTAACTATGTCAGACATATCGAGGCGCCATTATCGTTGAGAATGACAGTAGCTAATTAACCGAACGTGATGATTGATCAGGGAAATTTTAATGTTGCTTCCGTAACTGGAAGTGTCATCGAGCGCCGAAACACCGGAAGATCAGTGACCAGCGAAGTGGCAGCGACACTGCCATCGCTGCCAAATTCGGCTCGCAACGGTACCGCGCCGGCAGAAATTAACGCCAATTTCCTACACCGTGCACTGGATAAACTAGTTGAGTGTTATTGTTTTGTACAAAACTGTATTTTACAGTTTTATTGTCGGCTATCAAATTACTTCACTGTCGTAACAATAAATGTTACTATAGCCCAGGTATATGAGGTTGAACTCCATGTGAACTTATTAACGCTTTAACTTAATTTAATGATGGCACTGGCACTTGACTCATATCTCTGACTTTATGTCTCTTGTATATTAATTGTTTTAAATGACGCATATTTTAATTGTTTTATAAGCAGAATTTGCCTCACAATCCTAAGAAAATGTGAATCATTTAAATAATAATGAAATAAATACTTCCTAATCCATTTAAACTTAGTTTAATCCATTCATTAATTATTACTGCGCATGTATATTACTCATTGTCCTATTATGATACAGTAATTTGTTTTGTATTGTAACTGGAAGAATATCGAACTTATGAATGGTATAACTGTTCACCATTGTCCATTCGATATTTTAATCCAACTTCTATATTGAATTCCAGCTCCAATTCAGAGCTGGTCAACAAAAATATCCCTTGTTTTTGTTAGACCACAAACCCTTCGGTCGTAAAGTTTCACCCTCGGTATTAGAACACGGGAATTTAATTACTCACTAGTATTTTTATAGTGTCTACAACTCTGTACGGTCCCCAGAGATTAATTTTGGTCCCCTTATCCTCAACTATCCAGTCTGAAAACTATATATGTAATTCTTATTTATTTTATCTACAAATGTCTAAATCCTGGGATATTTTTGTCCTTGTAAACTTAGTTCGTTGCTGCGATTCAAGTCTAAATACCAAGCTCTGATATTAACTACTCAATTATGATTATGTTACAGCAGAAAAAATGTTTATAAATGCACAATAATTCGATCAGAAATTCCTCTTACATGTTCCCACAATTTGTAGCAGAAACTGTTTGTACGTTAACTGGTTTGGTGCACACTGAAAACAAATCTAACTAGTCGTAACGCACGCGAGCTCTGTTCACCGAACCATCAAATAAAACGGTTGTATATAATAATTACTTCATGGTCGTAAATATATAAAACCGTAGACGGTGTAGAGACGGTAGAGTGCATCAAGTGCGCCTCAACTATTTAGTATGAGTGGTGCGTAAGTCTGCCGGAGCGGATATCCGCAAGAGGCACTCGGTAACTCCTACTCAGTCAGACGAAACAATGTTTGGGTTCGGTGCTATAATTACAATAACATCTGTCTATTCCAAGCAAACGATTTAATGGTAGTCTATAATTGAAATGTAGACATGTACCAAATGTACAGAACACGAGTAAAGTTTTATAAATAACTTCATTTTATTAGAGCTAATGAAATAAAAACAGATTAACCAACTGTGTCAATTAACGCGACGCGGCGATACGTACGACACATTAGTACTTTTATCCGTTGAATGAGTAAAATCGTGACATGCCCTTCATTGAAGTGACGCTGGTCGCTGGTAACGAATATTTTACGAGCTATGTGGGTCACGACTAGACATAATTGTTGAAGTTATGCGACAGGGCTCCGGTGACCGGACGTCGTTGTTTGCCGACCTAAACCCACGCCGTGTGGGAGGCACCGTGGTCAATGTTTATGCCTCCATAATCCTCAACGGCTACCAGCTTTAAAGCATATTTAAACATTTAATTAATACGGGCACATGCCTTTTTTACTTGTGGAAGTCGCTCTCGAGATGTAAGTGGGCATAAAGTCACATCTAATTATATCAAGCTTGTAATAAGCACAAGTGGTTCCTATATTTAGCGGTGCGTGATGGTTCTAGTTTATTAAGTCCAACTACAGTAATCACGACTGTGAGTACCCATCAACCCACTTCGTCCATGACTTGCCAGCGGAATCTTATTGGGCTTCGCCTTTTACAATTTGTCCTAATAAAATACTTTACACTTACCGTTCAGTAATGAAACTTTAATGAGTATTGAGAAAGAGAATATAAAACAAATCGTTCTAAACGGTGTCGTGCCGTATTAGATACGCATCACCCGTTTTTATGGTTTATCTGATGTATTAGTAAATGGAAACAATGGCTAGCAACAATTTTTTTTCTGAAATCGATATTTAGCAATAATTGTTTGCATCATTATTTCAGGTGTTAAATGACAATGGGTGCTCCAGCGTGGGGTTCCCGCGGTGGCGGCGGCGACCGTCCCCGGCTGCTGCGCATGACACCGCTCCGACATAGCTTCGCAGCGCCCGCGTCGCCGCCCGCGCCTCCTCCGCGCGCTCACGACTACGCCTCCGACGCCGACACCAACAAGAAAGGTAACTTCCTTATGTGTCATATAACCATATACGGTGATAATGGCGTTTACCTAAGCCGTTACCTCCGTTTATTCGGAACATTAACTGGATGATGTTAGATTTGACTTCCAGAAACTTGTATAATGGTGTCGTACATGTGTAACGTAACGGTCACTGTAGATATGTAACAGTCATCCCCTACAACCTTCTATTTGTTCATGTTTCAGAAGAGGGATGGAACGCTAACCTGTCCCAAAGATGGCGGAAACTACGACGACGGTGTTCACGATTGCGGCCGGGATCAGGCAACCGTGAGCCGAGCCCAGTGCGCTGTTCACCGTCTCCACCAAGACCTCCAGCACACTGCTCCCCTGCACCACCTTCAAAACTGTCATTCCGACATCGAGGAAAAGTGTACACTACTGCATCCCTTCGTGTGACTAGTGGTGCCCCAGATTTACTTCGTGCGTTGGGAAAGCTTGGCGGTGGCCTCCGACGACGAGCGCTGTCTGCTCATGACGTGTTGGCGCCACCACCACAACAACCATCTACTTTCTATGTTCCTAGTCCTACTGCAACACGGCATCCGCCGTCACCCTCCCCGCCTCGCCAGTCAGCATCAGTTCGAAGGCGGTGTAGCTCACCAAACGTTTACAGAGCAGCCAAAGATTCTGCAACATCTAGAGACCGCGCACCTCTTATTAGTCAAGAAGACGAAAGCCGAGATGTAGTTGATTACAATTATGTGCCTGAAAGAAGGAAAAACAGTTCAGAGGGACGAAGTCGTCGACCATACAGTGAGAATGTAGAATTAGATGTCCCTTATAGAAACGGATACAATCGGCTACCCTGTGATGCTTCTCAGAGGTTATGGGAAGAACCATATAGATTGCCGAGGGTTCAGTCTAGACAGGAGTCGATGACACAGCTGAGGAATGGTGTCGCCGAGTTACGTGTCAGTGCGACTCCAAGATCAGCACGCCCGCCACCCGCGCCACCTGCCGCTACTCAGCCAGGGAAGCGACCACCTGCTCCTGAACCTCGAGATACACACACTTTTGAGGTATGCAAGAATTTATGGTATTTGTGACATTTATTGCGTAACATAAAATAACTATATATTATTCTTGTAAATATTTTAATGCCATGTATTCATGTTAACCCTAAATGTTACAGGTGCGGTTTACAAAGTCAGCTGGCGGGAAAGGTCTCGGTTTTAGCATCGTGGGTGGGCGGGACTCGCCGCGCGGTGACATGGGCATTTTTGTGAAAACTATTTTCAATAATGGCCAGGCTGCTGAATCTGTACTGAGAGAAGGTAAGAGCAATGTTTACGATCATTATCTTGACACAGATTCCAACGTTTTCCAATGCATTATGTATGGCTATTGAAGCACTGCTTGACCCGTTTAGAGATTTATGAGCGGTTGATAGCAATCAATCAACTGAATGTTGTAAGAAAAGGTGCATTAACTTGAATTACTCGTAAGATGAAAGTTTGTTTGTGCCTGTTTAATTTTCCAATTAGCGTTTTAAGTTGAAGAATAAAATGTTAGGCCTATTAGACCAATAATGTTTATTGAGTACCCATTGTCTGCGCACAATTGTTTAGAAAAACATGCGATAACCTTTGTTTTTACCATTAATCATTATTAAACTTCATAGAAAGGTGCAGAACATTCCAGAGCGACTGTTGTAAGACAGCTGCATTGTATATTTATTACTCAACAGTTACTTACACCTGCTGTTTGCAGTATAAACAAGAATTTAAGGTTATATTCAGTTGAACAAACAGTGGATCTAATTAGCATTGGCGCGTGGCAATTAGATCGCCCTTGTAATATGAAGGTACTGCCTTCAAATAAAAAAATTACGATGCAAGTGCTAAATGTTCTCATTTCCTAGTCGTTACGTACTTGCATGCATTCTAAGAGACTTCAGTATAGGAATAGTGTCACTCCTTATTGAATAACGTTGCCAAAACTAAAATTGTTTTTTCTATTAGCGTATAGATAGCCCCAAAATACATGTCTTTATGTAAACCAAAAAAATGGACAATTAGCGTACATTATGTAGTTCTACAGGTTCTACAGATTGATTTAGGATTCAAAAAAGTAATATAGGACATTTTCGATTGCCAATGTCTGCGATGACACTATAACTGGGTATATAATAGAATCACACAACACATTATTTAAGTAGGTACTATTTTAAACTGGTGTCATAAAGATAGAGGGCGAACGTGTTTTAATGCGTCGTGTCTTCATTACTTACACTTAAAACATCAAAAACAAGTTTGTCTTCAAACAGAAACAGAACGTACAGACAACAGACAATATGTTTGTTTTATTACCAGTTTTGTGAAAGGATATTTGGATTCTTTCATGTTTGCGTGCTTATTAGGAATCTCGGTTCTAAATGTTGAGTTTTGAATTGAATATTAGTTTTTGTACGTCTTAAGACATCGTAATGTTGGTAATATTTAGTTACGTTTGTTTTTTTTAAATGTCAATTAGATTTAAGCTTTAGCTTTTCGAAAATGATAGTAAGATATATACTCATAGTAGAGATTCATAGGCTGACCTCAGCAAGTTTAAAAGGTAGATACCCACCTAAGTTTGACTAATTTACATATTATTTTTGCTTCGATAGTTATTATACCTTACCTTTAAGTCACAAACGCAACGCCCTCATAGCTAATCAATAGGAAGTTACAAAATATCTGTATAATTTGTACGTAGTACCGATTCATTGCATTAATTTATTGATTCTAACTTTGTTCAATTATGGATACGGAATTAGGGTAATGAATAGTATTAGCTAGTGCATCATTAGAGCATTTTCTGCATATCGAGTAGAGCTCTTATATCCGTATTTGGAGAGATACAGTTGCAAACGCAATTAATTGATGCAACGGTTACAAAATAATTGCGAAGGCACTGCTGCTCATTAATTATATCTTAAATAGGTATTAATTACGATTAAATGTTGCGTGATTGAGTATTTTATAGATATAGTTACTTCTATTTATCATGACGTCTCTCAAATCTATTATTTCACAACGTCACGCCTTTTTATCCCCGAAGGGGTAGGCAGAGGTGCACATTACGGCACGTAATGCCACTGTACAATATACACCCACTTTCACCATTTGTGTTATAAGTCCCATGTAATAGGGGGTGAGCCTATTGCCATATAATGAGATAGATATTATCTATTATTTCAGTTCTCACTTATTGAACCATCCTATCTTATTTTACAGGTGACGAGATCCTCTCAGTAAACGGTCGTGGTACGGCAGGGTTGACACACGGAGAGGCGATCCGTCTATTCAAGGATGTCCGTGCAGGGCCCGTGCTGCTGCGGGTGACGCGGCGTCCACCTCGCTGACTGCGATGCGCCTGCTGCGACTTGCACGACCAGCAGGCGCCAAACCGTGCATCTGACATCTACTCCACTATGTAGGCCTCTTATAAAACGTTACCCACACTAGAATTGTCTCCTACGTTGTGGGTACGGTTTATAAATACTCTCACATAGTATACTACACAGCATAAAATCTATGTAGATATGGAACAAAAATGTGTGGTTTGCTGAAATCGCTATATGGCAATCTGTTGTCCAGCCATTACAGCAACTGTGAAGTCAAAGACTCACATAAGTATTTATCTCGCTAACATATCTATTAATGACATTACACAGACATTTACCATTTCTTTGAGACAGGTTGGTCATACATACTAACCTTAGGATGCTTCTGCCGGGGTCAATATATTTCTGCAATTTAATATATTGCATTATTAGTACCTAATTATTCAGTCATACCGGCCATATATGGTTGTCGGCTACACCAAAAATATTAGGACAAATGGCTGGAATAAAACTGCAATATTGCTTGAAAAAGTATGCAATATTGCTGGCTACTATATTACAGTCTGATGTTTCAGATAAATATTGCCCATTTCGAAGTAATTCGGTATAAACACAGACCTAAGTCATCATTAATGAGGTTATTTACTCCCATTAAACTCCGATGATTTGACAAGGCATAATAAAGGTACATCAAAAGGCTTTTAATAGTAAAGCTAGTTCAGATGCAATCGTTTCAAGTGTGCCTTACGTGAAACAAAGAAATTATAGGCATTGATATAAAACAGGTACATACAGATAGATAGCTATTATTGTAAAAAGTCCTAATTTTCACGAATTGACTTTAAACGAAGCAAGCATGGTACCTAAAATACCATACATTATGGCTTTTCGTAATAATAAACGAAACTAATTCATTAGTTTTTCTTCTTCGTGAATCTAAGTATTTATTTACTGCTTGGATCCGTCAACTTTACAATTAATAAAATACAATATACATACATATGAAGTGTGATTAAAGTTTAAACTATGCAACTTTATTAAAGTGTAAACAAATTCGAGTATTATGAAATATTTTGGGACTGTATTTTTAAAGCCTATATGCATCACTTTATATGCAAATATGTATATATTTTTATCAATAATTTATAGTATTTCAACATTGCATTTATTAATTGCTGAAAGATTGTAATAAAAAATAGACAAGCCTACTTAAGATATGTTTGTATTTTATAGAAAGTAGGTAAAAACATTAGATTTGCTATTTATAACAGTTTATATGCAATTGATAAAAACCAATATGTATATGGTTAAAATTTGCATATAAATAAGTTATTTTGTATATTGAAACTAACCAAACTAATGAAAGCAAACGAAAAGTATTAGATACACACAGTTTGATACAATTTTGATAAAAATTGTCTGTGATATTGATATTCAAAGCTGAGTGCGACATTGTAGTGTTTTGTAATTATATATATTATAGGGCAACTAACTTATTTTTTATAATTGTGACATCTACTTAGTATTTATTGTAAAAATGTAGTACATATAATAAATAATACGTTTTTTATAAGGAAACTAGTATGTTATTACTAGTATATAAGTGCTTTTATTGTACTTTAAATATTGTAAGAATGAATGAAAGTGTATTTAGAAAGTATTTTTGTACAGATTTTAAAGAAAGAAAGAACTTTCGACGCACAAATAAGTAATCGCCTTAAAACTGCATGAAATACTAATTTTTGTACAAACATACATTATTCCTTATCTTCCGTAAGTATTATTAAAATTCTAAATTAATAAAAAATATAATTATGTATGTGATTTACTCAACGAGAGATGTATTCTAAATTTTATAAAATAAAAACGAAATTATGTATTGGAGATGAAATTGTATTTTGGACGAATGATTGTCAAATGTATTTTTATATTGTCGTGTAGAAGCCAAATAATGTATTTTATATAATGCAGTGTATTTTTTAATAATGTAGCTAACGGATGTGTTTGACCAATGAATAATAACACAATATGCATTCAATTATATGAATGGTAGACGCGATAGCTTACTGAGTATTTTTGCATTTTAATATAGCATTTTACTTATAAGTACGATATAAATAAAAGTTTTAAAATAATACTCGTATTTCATTTCTACCTGGAGCTTATAAATATTTATTCATTAAAAACTTATTTAGTATTAGCAGAGGCTTCTTATAACTACTTCTAATAGTAGCTATACAGTACCCTTAGTACGAGTTTGGTTTACGTTTAAAATAATCGAAACGAAAGCGCTGTAAGTGCTCTGATTAGTTGGTTTATTCGAGCCTGTCAAACAGAGCGCCGATCAGAGGTACTAATGGGTCGATTGGCATTTGAAGTATATTCTACTACAGACTACTATAGTATAGCATCATCACTATACCTTAGTCTGCTAATGAAATAGTAGCTTAGAACGCCAATGTCGTCTCTCTCAATACCTTTAAAAAAATATGGGATCCTCAAATAAAGAATACCTTAATAAAAATATAGTGAAGATTTTCATTTTAGTTATGGTGCTAATTGATACATCGAGTACATCGTGGTAGTATACATTACATACATTTATTGAACGAATAATGGGGAGAAATACTCAAAACTCAACATAGATGTCGCTGACATCGATATACACCGAAGTAAAATGGTTCTGTAAACGTAGACAGTAGTTATATAAAAATAAAATTAAATGATGAACAATTATAAAAACAAAGTTCGAAAGCTGATACGAACTTATACCTTGTACATTATCACAATATCACACTTTGTAATTCTTGTAGATATCTCTCGGCAGGTGGCACGTGCGATGCAAATAGTGCATACAAAGTTACATCTAGTATCTCATCTAGTCGATGAATATATTTTTAAACAAAGAAAAAGGTATCTTCATTTTATGTTGTTACTTCCTTAAGACAAATTGTATTGTTGCAGTGAGAAAACTACATAAATTTCAAAGTGTATATAAAAACTCCACCCGATTATAAGTAAGAAAGAAATTAATTTAAAATATAAAAAACTTGTAACACTACAATTATATACTTGCATACTTATCTTATCTTCTTCTATAATATAAAAATAAGTCGGGTTTTCCTTCCTCCAGAAAGCACGCTATAACTGCAGAAAGCACGAACCAATATCCACGGTTTTGCATTCGTTGGACAGGTCTCGGGCTTCATGATGTTTATAGTAATTAAAAAGCCCAAATTCTGCCACAAGTTATTATTGTACGCGGACGAAGTCGCGGGTAACTGCTAGTATATATGTTACAGCCAAAGTAATAAATCTTGATATTATATATACTGTCTAGCAATTATATATAACGACTACTCAATTTAGATAAAGTGATAAATGACACAAAATTAATCACATTAACTAGCAATTTTATATACTATCTTCGAAGACTTGGATAATGTAATAAAAGCATGCATGCAAGCAGCATGCAAGCAAACATGCAGCATGTAGCAGGCAGGTTTTCTGTCATGGCTCCAGCGCTGCGGGCCTCCGGCGGCCCCACGCGTGCTAATCGTCGCAGACGGCTTTCGCTCACCACCGCAGCTTCGGCTTGTTGGCCGGCTTCGCCGGCCAGCCACAGCCACGGTGGCTCACTAGCAGCCTCCTGCTCCTCAGCCCGCGGGCCGCCTCGGTCCTACGCGCCTACGCGATTTTAAATTACACTCTAGGGGTAGGACAAACAAGACTACGTGAAGTCGGTTTTGTATCAATTCGGTTCTGTCACTAACTTTTGTTGCACAGCATATTAAATTTTTAACCGACATTATTATATAATTGTTACAGGAACTTATAGCAAATTAGTTTGATCGAAATCATGTGTTCCTACATAAGGCCTACTAACGTTATGCGACTCGAATTTTATGCCAAAACAAATTAGTCTTTGATCTTAAAGACTAATTTTTATTCGTACAAGTTATTCTTACAAGTAAGAGTCTTGTGACATTTTGAGTTACACATGTATTATTACTTTGACTAACTTGGACTTTCTATTATGAATAATGTCCAGATAAAGTGATTAATTTATTAAATTGTCTAGTGAATTTGGTATTTATATACAATTATTCATAATGACCAGTTATTATGAATAATTGCTATTTAATCACTCTGACTGTAACATATACATATATTTAAATACTTATTTTCCTTATACTTTTCTCGACTGTACGTGCTACACTTTGGAATGAAGCACTCCTAGGTACTATGAAACCTCATTAACCCCTGAATGTCGTCATTGCCATGACATTAATCGCCTGTGAACGCGAACGACGTGATTATACGACGAAAATTTCAGCTTAATTAACAATTGCAACCTTATACATTTAGAGGACATAGTCGTATGTAGAACGTTGCAGACTAACTTGTGACTGGGAACTAAATTAATTTAATATAACGGGATATTCGCTCACGGGAATTTACTGAGAAAAGCTCCATCTTGAGTAGTCTTTTTATAAAAAAGCTGTTTGACTCATTACCAGTATTTACTAGACTGGCGAGGAGGACCAGAGAAGGTAAATTCATTTTTAGTTTCATGCAAAGATAGGTAATATTTCATGCATAGAGATAAAGGAACCTCTATCTTCCAATACTTTGTCACTATCTTTACATACTGTGTCGTAGAAACTGATTTAGTGCCTACGCATTTGACACAGACTACTACCCTTAATACGAGTTTGCTTTAAGTTTAAAGCAATCGAAACAAGAGCGCGTTCGACCCTCTGATTGGTCGGCTCGAATAATTGATGAAAGATTGCAGCACTTTTAAAAGGGTATCATGGGTTCTTTAGATTAAGGATAAAGTAAAACAACATTATTAATTACGGTGATTATATAATATAATATTGTAACATAAAAGATTAATAGTAACTAAGATAACATATATCACCTAATAAGTAAAAGAATATTGTGTATTCATAAAAGGGTATAATATAATCAGATGTTAATGACGAGAATAGTTACGTGTCATTCCGCTCGTATGTAGTAGACATTAAGGTTTATATTGCAACGTCGTAATGCTGTAAGAGTCACGAACATAATCAGTTAACGTATATGCAAGTAGTAGGTACAAAAATATAATATCTATTTGTATCTAACTAATTAAATGACATGCTGGCTCTTATTATTACTATGAATACAATATACATATTTTCGTTGGTTGTCGACTATAAAAATGTTTTACTATGGTAAAGGATATGTCCTTGAATTAGTTTTAATATCTTCATCGATCAAGAAATGTTTAATAAGATTAATATGATAAAACCATTTTGTAATATTACCCTTGAATCAGTGCCCTTAGTACGAGTTTGCTTTACCTTAGACAAAACCAAATAAAGCGCTATCGACGTTCTGATTGGCCTGTGCGAATGAACCAACCAATCAGAGCGCCGAACGTGCTCTCGTTTCGATTTCTTTAAACGTAATTCAAACTCGTACTAAGGGTGCAGCTTAGTAAGAAACGAAAGTATCATATTCGGATTGTCTCAAAATTAGTACAAAAATAGACAGTGTATCTGTTACTTAGTACAAGCGGCGACGAACTTAACATAACCCGCTGCAAAACAGTTATTAATAAATAACAAAATATTTACAAGTTCTTAATTAAATAGTTCGATGTATTAAACCTAAGCAATGGTATGATAGGTACCGCTATTGGCAATAAGTATCATGGCAAGTAAAGTTTGCGTGAATACATTAAATAGACTTTCAACACATTTTATATCAAGTAGAAAAATAAACATTTGCTGTAGCAATGAACGGGAATAAACTGGTGAATATGATTACAATATTATGGAACAAGGCAGTTACTTAACATGAAGTTAAGACATGAGTTGTAACCTCTTCTAAAGTAGCAAGTTTTATTAACCACGTGAATATTCATATTAATTCTTTAAAAAAAAAGATGTCAAACTCATGTTGGAAAACTGTAAGAATCTCTCCATGTAAAAAGTAGATCTCCATCGAAACCGCACGCCCTAATACTACATTTACGTAGTTCGAAAGCTCAGCTTTATAAATGACGCTTCACAAGCTTAGAATATAATTATTATGTCAATTATGTACATCACCGTGTGCGCATAAATGATTCATGAAACTAAAAATGGCACAAATGACATTAATTTTGATCTTCGTTTTATAGCCCGCACTTTAAGTACAAAGCCTAAAATTTAATGTTATCTTTAACATTCCTACAATCCAGACTAGTTAATTAAACCGAATTAATAAATAAACGATTTTAACAAAAAATGAAACAGTCTTAAATAACCTTATATCTTTACGAGAATCCTTTACAGACAGATAACATTTAAATTAGCTATTTACAATCTTATAGAGACAGTGACTAATGAATGAGGCAAATTGTAAATAAAAGAAGAAAGAATAACCAGTCTCGAAACCCTACGCTCTCATCGCAATTTCCTAAATTGAATGGTGTCAGTTAGCACCGTTTCACTCTCTCGCAAGAAAGCTCACAGATAAAATAATCTGTTAAGCGGGCTAACCGGGCTCAGAGACACGTCACCAAACTCAATTATTCAAGGAGATCTTTTTAACCAATTTGGTATCACTGTTATATGAGTAGGCTTTACTGTATTATAACTTGTTGTAATATATTATTTGTATTCAATTATCCATATTGCCTTTAGGGTTCCTAAGTACAAGGGTAACCGGGCCAGCAGGCAAAGCCTTCAGAGCTGCCCAGGCTTGTGTGCGCGTGAATCCTTCCATCGACTGTCCGCCAGCTGACAGAAGTTCCGCACCGACTAGAACACGACCGCTTTGTGCTGCTGCTCCTCCTGGAATTACAAAAATCAATATTACAACGTTATACTAAGTATTTTTATTCAACCTGATGTTATAATAATTAAGTTAATTTTTTTTATACCACGACGTTGGCAAGAGCCCATACGGCCCACCTGATGGTAAATGGTTACCGTGGCCTATGAACGCTTGCAACACTTGGGGCATTATATGCGCTTTGCCGAGCATTCTTTAGGTTCAATGCAAAATATTTTCTGTTACATTAACATCACTACCATTAAAACGCTTACTTACTTACTAACTACTTAGATACCATCTACTGATCATACTTTATTTGGTTGAAGTTCCCATTGCTTACCTGCGAAGAGTTTCTTAATGGTCAAAGGACGATCGCCGCGGGGTGAGTCGCGGCCGCCATCCAAGCCGAAGCCGAGGCCGGCTCCACCACCAGCCTTCTCCAGCAACACCGTCACTACAGCACCAGTAGTTTTACTGTCTTCTCCTAAATCTTTGTCTTCAACCTCATTTCGGACCTTCGACTCCGCTGTAAATTATAAAAAATAAAATAAGTTATCTAGAGGATCATTGAACTCTGAATGCATTACCAACCCTATGCCAACTGTGCAGTCAGTCAAACACTTCTTGCTTAATAAAGTAGTAAAACAAGTTTTTAAAGATTTAATACAAACCTTTGTCAGAGCCGCCTCCTACACCGTTTGCATTTTGTCGATTTTCGATCTCTATTTCGATGACAACTTCTGAACGTTGTTCCTGCAAGAAGAAATATAATAATTAAATTTACATAAAATGATTAAGTATATCAACGTTAAGATTAAAATTGTTGTTCTGAGCTCAAAACTTGAGCTTGTCATTGCAAAGCTCTCTTGCAACTAGTGATCGCTTTAGTATCTACTGTGGCTTTGAAATTCATATTTGTCGATTCATAATCATAATTATTTAATCCCATGTAGTTTACGTTTGTTTCTGAACATAGAACATTTGTTATATGTAGGTTAGGTATTTAATGCAACTAGTGATCGCTTTAGTATCAACTATGGTTTTTAAATTCCTATTTGTCGATTTATAATACAAATTGTAATAAAACTTTGACAAAGTAGTAAGCGCCATATTCCTTACCTTAAGGATGCTGACAGACTGCGCGTGGGTCAACCCTGCCATAACGCAGCCGTTTATACTTCTCACTTTAGCTCCTCTCTTCAGTCCTGCTTTGGCCGCCACACTATCTGCTAAAACTCTATGAACCTGAAATTAAGAAAAAGATCTTGTTAGTCCCAATTTTTTTACTCCAACTATCATAAATATAAAAAACAACTGTGTTCAATTCCTTAAATTGAAATTAAACATAACAGGCTACAGTAATAAAATATTGAATAATTAATATGAAAAATACGTACCGTAACCTCTTTCGCTTCACAGTCGATTCCACCGGCCAAAATAACTCCTACGCCAGTACCAGCTCCTCGCCTGAGTCGAATGGTTTCAGTTGGTACTTTAACTTCCTCTGCAGAACTGATGTCAGTTTTATCACTCGGTGTATCGATTTCGATTTTTTTAGTTAACTCTATTGATTTGTCTTTATTTTTTAAATTATTAACACAATTACCATCAATGTTATCAATTGTGGCTTTGTGATGTTCGATTACTTCAGGTTTGATATTTTTCTCTTGTTTTTGGATCAGGCCATTCTCAGACTTTTTGATAATAAATTCATTTTTCTCTGTGAGACTTGTCGTTTTATTGTTAGTGTAGTTATCAAGACCAGCCTTTTTAATTTCCTTTATTATTTTTTCAGAAATAACTTTCGGGCCATCTTCAATTTTAGAGGTTTCTAAATTAATATCACTTTGTTTATTTTTGTTGGCTGAGCTAGAGTTTCGTTTCAATCTCGTGTTTTTGTAATCATTCTTCCTCTGCCAAACATTGTTGTCGCTGTCACTATCTGAGTCAGTTTCGGCAATGATTTTATTGCGTCGTCTGGTTTCACCTTTATTCGACACAACACTCACCGCTGGCGTGAGTGTAGAAAGGCGCTCAGACGCTTTGTGTACTGGACTCGGAGACCTGTCGCAAGACTCGTGCGAGAATTTAGATTCAACAACAGGTGATTTAAGTTTAGCATCTCTACCACTCCTGCATTTCGCTGATGCCAAAATGTTTCGTCTGTTGATCGTATCGATATTATACGATTTCGAAACTTTTCTCTTATCGGAGTCAGCGACAGAACTTTCAAGTGAACTGCAACTCGCTTGCGATCCAGAAGTGGCTGCCGAACCTGCTGACGAACTGAGGGATACATTTGTATCGGAAGACACAGACCGACAAACGTTACGCTTCGTATATTCCTCTGTAGTCTTTTCTATTACATTCGTTTTGTTAGGTACTTCAGATTTAAATACTGAATAAGTTGTATAGTGCGAGATTCTTGGTGATAGTCGTGAACTATCGGATTCCATATTTTCTATGTTGTGCATAGGTGATGAAGCAGATGACCGGTAACTAGACTGTGTAGAACTCATCGCAGAGTCATTATCACTGTCCACTACATCTGTAGCCGTACAAATTTTTATATCTACGTTCTTGTAGTCTCTAATGTAATTTAATATGTTGTGGTCTTTTCTCGGTGCGTTTATATCAGTTGATAAAATCTTATTTGTTGTAGTTGTTGTGGACACTCGACTTGTTAAGCCATTCGTATCCATACTAGACCTGAGAGACTTTGTGGGCTTGTAAGATGATTTGTTCAATGCTTCTATCCTCTCATTATAATTAGGTTCTGGGGTAGATTCCTTAGAAAGCGACGATGGTGTATAAACTTGTAGTGACTTTCGCTTGAAAGCAGGAGAATATTTTGGTAAATTGTTAGGCAATAAATCAGCTTTCCATTTTGTGTCATTCAAATTAATAGGTTTTGAATTATTTGTCTTATTTGCTTTCGCGTTTGTATTGCTCTGATTATTTTTCAAGAGGAATGATTTGGATAGTGCATCTTGCACTTTAATTTCTGGAAGGTCCACTATGGGTCCAGTTTGTACTTCAGGTATAACTAAACATCTTAATTTTGACATTGATTTCTTCCTTTGTTCAATTAAATAGTCTAAGTTAGATTTGTGTTTTGATATGTTTTTGTTGCCGTTATCATCACTCACACTACGCACATGATACACTGTCTTAGCAAAAGTAGAATCT
Source organism: Spodoptera frugiperda (assembly GCF_023101765.2). Classification (NCBI taxonomy): domain Eukaryota; kingdom Metazoa; phylum Arthropoda; class Insecta; order Lepidoptera; family Noctuidae; genus Spodoptera; species Spodoptera frugiperda. The sequence continues at coordinate 8,189,902 of NC_064226.1, read as the reverse complement.
GAACTTGTGGGTAACGTAGTAGTACTGCCGTAGAACAATGGTTTGGTTTCTGTGTACAGTGATGTGTTACTGCTCTTCGTAGAGTTATACGTTGAAGCAGTTGAAGCACGTTCCACACCTCCCAAAACTTCTGGTCTCTCTGAGTGTCTCTTGTACGAACGAGGCAATTCATCCAGATTGTCTTGGGATTTCGTCAAACGTCTGTCCAAAGATGATACATCGGTATAGCTGCTTGCATATGAAACTGTGCTCTTTCTTGTTGTTGAAGAGTTTCTAGTCGGTAAAGTACCACATTTATCCAAGTGATCTGTAGATGTTGAACGATCATTTGAGAACATCGCAATTTTGTCTTTGACACTAGCCTCGCTGCGGGCATCTTGTGTTCTGGATGTGTAAGAAAATCGGGGTCGTGCGCCAGGCCAGCCTGCTGGCATCCGTAACGGCAGGCGGGATGATGGCTCCGGGGTCTTCTCAACAGCTTCACTAGGAGTCTCTACTCCATCAGGTGGCTGTCGAGGACAGGAAGGTAAGGGTGTTTCGTCATTAGACAGACTTTTATCTTCAGCGTCGCTCTTGTTAACACGATCTGAAATTGAAAAGAAAATAATATGAACAAACCATTAAACGTTAATAAATTTGTACAACATGTTTCATTTTGAAATTACTAAATCGTGTTAAGTACGAAACCGTTTTAAATAACAGAGCTCCCTGTAGCCACTTTATTCCCTACGCCATTATCGGCACGCAAACTCGTCTGAACGGTGTCTGTCCGAACAGCTGATCTGATCGTGTAATATTACACAAACATTTTGAAATTCACTGTCGCGAATATGCATTATTATTATATTATCAATTTATATGCATCCACTAACGACATCGGTATGCGCGTGTAACACTTAATGAAACATACCTAAATGTGCATTCAGCATCTTATACATAAGCGAACACTAAATATTTGTATCCAGGTCAGCTCTCGCTGCCGGTGTTATCGTAAATACTTCAACTCGCAACAACTGCAAGTAATAACACTAAAACGTATGCATTTGTTTGATTTAACAAGTTACGGAAATATTTGAAGTGATGCGATAGACTGTCAGATAGCGTTGAATGGAGTTACTTAAATAAGTTGGCACTATGAATCACTATAGTGTCCTATTACAGTTGACCAACACGGTATTAGCTAAGATGGTGCGTCACAGTACCTACGAGTGTATACTTCATCACAAGTGATTCGTACTTAGTCACGGATACTTGTGGTAACATGCTAATTATTTTAAAGATAGGGCACATTGTTGCTTCATATGCCTAGGTGTCGTAAGCGTGCCTATCGAACACGAAAGTTTTGGAATTCCCAGATCTGGCAAACTAACATTTACTTTTTTGAAACAGAATTTTGCTATCCGCTCTGTGTTTTATATGTATTCGTTTCCTTTTGCTTATCCTTTTAAGGAAATAAGCGTGACTTTATGTGCATAAGACACGTTAAACAAAAGAAGAGCGGTGTTGTGACTGATATTTTCCTGAAGCCTTTCTTGCTTAACTGTACATTGATAAAATATGCACGACGAAGTCAAATCACAATAACAACATAAAGATGTTTATTGAAAAAAAAATACCTTCCTTTTCCTCTTCGATCCGGTGTAAACAACGCGAGTGGTGAATTTTGACAATGCTATACGTTTTTGAGTCAACCACTATCACTTTTTGAGTATACATTATGTATCAGCAAGCCAAATTATACAAAAAATATTACTTTAGAATATTCTTGAAATTATTTAAAGAGATCACCATGACATTTGTGAGGTATTTAATAAATATGTAACACTGAGATAAAATATCCGACCGAGATAATATGAAAATGGGCGAAGTTTAAGAAATATGCGGTACAACTGATGGTTGGTACCAGTATGTTCGTAGTAAACTTTATATACGTAAGTACAAATATTTCGCAGACACGGCACGCTTCCACATATTTATACAAGTGCTTCTGAAATTTCTGCCTTAGAATGGACAAACTCAAGGGTACTGAGTATATTGTTAATTTCTTAACGTCATTTAATTGAGACAAAGACATTGAATACATTTATTCAGTTGCGTAAAGCACACGTAACTCCGTCATCAAGGAATCACATTAAATTCTTTGTTTGGAAATGATACTAGAAATAATATTAATCGATAATATTGTACCATATAAGGTATCTACCTAAATACATATAATTATACTGAATATGTCTTCATAGCATCCTTAATATCGGTAATACCCGCCTATGTTTATTCAGTTTGTCAAAATGTCCTTGTGTGTTATCAATGCAAGACATGAAACATTCTAAAAACCTTCAAAGTATAATAAAAATACAAATCAAATATTTAAATGTATGTATTTATTATGTCTATGATTGAAAGAAAAACTATGTGACGGTAGACAAAGAAAATGTGCCCAAAGTGTGACGTATCCTTCTGACGACAAACTCTAGCAAACATGTTTGCTAAATCTTTCACTTGAATTTAAATACCAGATATGTATTAACGATTACGTTTACGCAACGATTACTCCAAAATAAATTATATAATACGCATTACTCTATATGATATCATACTTCTGAATTCACAAGATGATATAATTATTTCTCTCTTTCAAAAATAATTTCCATATAATAATATTCATACGCTTTTTAATATAATTAAACTGAAATATAATGTATTTGAAATAACCGGTCTGCCTAATGCAGCCACATTGTTCAATAAGGCTACATGTGGCGTGTCTCCTAGGAAGCAGCCTGAAGAAGGTGACCGCTAGGTCAACTCTACACAAATACATACATAGGCTACAGCTTAGCTCGGCGCGCCAGATTCAACATATAAAGTGAAGCTGTACACCTATGGCGTGATTATAGAACCAGGTTATGATACTATTGCGAATATATAAATACACGACTATTAGATCCAGATAAATAAAAGTGAACAAAAATCCCTCATACAAACCGTGAAGCGACACCGAACGCCTCGGCAGTTTCCTCGTGTCCAACATTGTGAAAAAAACAAAATATCACATCCAAGGTGATCGTCATTTGAACCAATTCATAACACTACACTTTCATCCGTCAAACCAGTTTTTGAATCCTGTTCTTTCTGAAAACTTACTTTCATTGTGCACTTCGGAAAATTAATCAGAAAAAAAAACTGAACAACTTGCGAAACCGAAAAGCCCTGTCCACTTATTTGGCGACCGAATAATATTACGGATCTCAAAAATCCGAAGAAAGAGGATCGTGTTAAGAATGCGGAACGTGTCCATTAACGACCGAAATAACAGTTATTTTACATAGGGCGGTGCGTGCAGTGGCGTGCGCCCACGGCGGTGTGCGAGCGGCGAGCGGCGAGCGCGGAGCCGCCGCGACATGGCGCGATGCACTGACTCGCGTTGGACTTGCAGAAATTTGCAGCGTCGCCGCCCTTGACGGGGGCGTTGCTCCGAGCCAGGGACGGACACCGAGCTGCGCACGCGACGCTCCCCCGCGGCCCACCGCACACCCGTCACCCGACACACTGGCCCATCATCACCGACCAAAACCACACTCCATTTATTAACAACCGCCTCGTCGGGACTAACACTGTGACCTAAAGACACTGCGCGACTTAAAACGATCCGAACACGCTACATAGGCCAACTGAAAACACGAGCGCGCACTATACCAGCGCTAATTCTAGTGTTCTAACTTTGATCTCGATAAGCAATAAGCATCGATCTGTATCGTGTGCTATTTTTAGCCAGTAGGCGCTGGAGGGCGGCGACCGTGAGCTCTCGCGTACAGCAGACGGCGCCCGCGCACCACAGATGTCAGGGTCGAGGCGCCCCAACTCTTTACTTGATCTCTTATTTCCGTCCACATATTGTGTTTCTAACATCACTTCTATAATCTTGTTATTATGTGATATCGGTATATTTTCCAATGTATATCAATGTGTGTCCCTTTAAATGCTAAACTGGTCCATAATAGCCGCTTTCTTTTGCTTTCTTTTTCATATTTGCGGTGAAAGAACGAGTGGCATCGTGGAATGTGCCTTGTAGGTATATAGGAGTGACGTCGCCGTGGCCACGGGAGGCTGGAATGCTGCCTGTGCCCTCCGCCGCCGCCGCCCCTCGCAATCCGGACGCGGCCTTTAAACCGCTCCGACGTGTTTGCAGAGTTGTTTGCACATTTTTTTACATTCCCGTCCTTTTATTAAGCCCTCCTGTAATACCTACCTCAATATAGGAATAGATATATCTGTGGAGGCGAGTTCTGGAGTTGAGATTTTTTATATCTTTCGTTCATAAATATTTCATAAGAAATTCTTTCAAAGTAAGCTAATTTTAACTTTAGAGAGTTACCGAAGCTTTATGTAAGAAGTTTGCGGTAGGTATAAAGAACGATGACACAACGAACTTAACCGAATGCATTGTTATTGTACCTACAGCTAATTTACAGGGAACGAGGTTTCTTGTTCTTTGAAATATAATCAATGGATCCAACAGCGAAACTATGAAATGGATAAGTGAAAGAAAGTGCAATCGATTTCACTTTCAAAACTAAATTAACTTTCTCCAGTGACATGTCTTACGTAATGTTAACAAAACAAGTTAGTAATAACCGCAACATTTATATCTGTAAAGGTCGGAAGGCAAATATTAACTAAACTAGTCTTATCAACGTTACATTATTTCCTCGCGACAACACTCAATGGCCATCGGTTTTCTCTCACGTTATGTGCATCGGTTATGTTTAAATGACACATTATGCAGTCATAAAATTAATTAAGTAATTAATTTCTCGTCCGCAACGGAAACTACAGCAGCTATAAAATACATTCCTTGTGGTCTGCACTTAAAAGCTACCTGTGCGTATAAGGCACAGCCGTTTTTGCACCGAACTTTCTTACAGTGAATGGTCAGCAAGTACATTCAGACATCGCAAAGAACGTACTTATAGCACAATGAATAAAATACTTTTCCGTCGGAATGTGGTTACCTTTCTGTAGCAAGTCAAACAGGCCAAAGCATGCCCTGGACTCGTAAAATATACACAAACTCCATCTTGTGAATTAAAACCTTATGCCCTTCACATTTAGACACACATCACTTTAATTTAAAAACATTTTTTGTTTGCTCTTCAAAGGAAATGCCGAGACTTCCAATTTAAAAGGCAACCGGATAAATTAATGCGCCACAAAATATTTGAGGCTAAATTGCAGTGTAATTTTGATTTTTTCCCATCTACAGAAAGTATTTCCAACGAGCATGCTCTAAAGTCCTTCATAAACGTCCTGTGAGTTGAACAAAATGAGGGTGCCTTCCTTCCCTGAAGTACGTAGGCGATGGTATCTGACCACAAATTGACAGTCACTTTCAATCATAAAATGAGTCTGGTACGATATGCAAAGCGGTGGCTAAACAATGAAAGCCGACGGGCAGGTCGTGGTCGTCACTTTAATGATCGTGCCGCGGGATTCCAGCCCACCTTACTTTCCTCGAGGGAATTTATTTGAAAGTACTTTTATGTTCAGGTTTAAAAAATACAATTGTTCTCCGCTTCATTGAAAGTCGTGGTCATGCAGTTGAAATGTTTTCAAACATATTTCATTAGTGGCATGTGTTTCAAAGTTGCGCACGCAATCAGCACCTAAGGCTAAACACTTCTAACGATTACTAACGAGAGGTATTTACAACTACGCCAATAATTAATATCGTGCCGTAGTCAGTATTAAAAGTATTGCAAAATCATGATTAGGCCTAGTATTAATTTGCTTATCCAACAAAATGTTTAACGTAAGAGTCTTCTCTATCTAATTTATCGCAAGCGTGCAGCGATAATAATGTGTTAATGCCAGGTCATTAAGTTCAAATTTCAGGTTGTGCAAACAATAAATTGTTACAAGATATCTTATAGTTTTGTTATAAAACAGGGTCAAAGAGGACCGATGTAATACGAAAAATATTGAATTTTAGTTACATGTTACGAGATGAATGAGTCAAACTGTTCTCATTCTCTAATAGTTTACTATTGTATGACAGAACTTAATCCAAGCAAAATCTCTATTGTGAAATAACGAACTCTGGTATTCAAAATATCTCGATCATCGTTGACCTTTTAATATAATAATGTTTGTACATGTTTCCTGGTAACTTTATGTAATGTTGTAAAAAATAGTACAAAAACTAGTATCGAGTAAGTGGAACACTTGAAAGGTTTGAGTTTGTTGTTATTTCATCCTGCGGCACGCTAGCAATGCAGTCCAAGCCTTGCACCGAAACTGCATTACGCCATGTGTTGTGCCGAAGCAGGTGCGACCGCGGCCGCGCCTGCGCAAGGTGCACTTTCACGCCCCGAACAAGGATTCTGATATAACTATACTCAAAACTTTGATAATTTTGCGACCATTAAGGATGCGATAAATAACAAGTTTCTCTATGGGTTCAATAACACTACTCCGAGAAATTAACATAGATATATTTTGAAATGATTATATATCTCTAATATCGTTTAATAGAACGAGTTCCAACAACATCGTGGTTTCTTATAAAATAAATACTAATTTTACCTCTATATTATGCCTAAGTATTATTATTATCAGACGCTAATAATGGGTTAGCTGTATTCTAAATAATGTAATTTGGACTCAACAAAGCCATTAGCTTATGTATAATTATTGCAACACAAACAAATCTCAGATACATATTAATAACTAAGTATTTACCGTTACTTCGACCATCTATCAACGACTTAAGAGCACTGCGTGTCAAGAAACGAGTTCGTTAAAATCACATCAATTTTAACTTCATTACTTCATAATTTTCCGATTAATTGAACAGCAATCTGCGCATGGGCAGCCTCCCTCAAACCGCGAGTATTTGATATGCGCCTGAGTGACTCAAACTAACGCGTGCTGCATTAACCACTTTATCACACAACTCTATCGGAATTCCTAATACTAGTGGATTCTAGCAACATTTATGTTGACGATTAATCTTCTTATGTAACACGGTTTCTGAGAAATACAGAAGCTATTCAGGTCATTACTTTTCGTGATTAAAATTCATAACTTGCACTTCTTTCAAAGATTCCATTCCGGTGAGTAGGACGAAATAACTGCACTCTATCTTACTGAAAAACTGTTCCCACTTATTCATATAAGAAGGCACATTTATCTACCTACATACGGTACCTAAACCGGTATGGATGCAGGAGAATGCAGCGTAACGTTTGTCCAAAAAATATTTGGTCTTACATGAGATTACGACAAATTACAAATATCTTTTTCCATTCAAAGATCGTTTGGCGTTAAAGAAGACGCATGCAACTACAACCGGTATCGTCATAACACCATTAGCATTTATTAAAGTTACAGAATGCAGTGAAACTGAACGTGACTTTTGTGACCCACTGGTCGAAAAATTGCATAATTTGTGAGAGGATTCAGATACCCCATCACCTAATTGACTCATACGTATCTTGCAACAACTGCTGTCTGTTGGTCGTGCGTGTACCCGGATTTAGGTACTGACCAGTATTACAGAATTAACGGGACATCTGATGTTCTTGGTAGCGATAAATCGCCATGTTGATAAAAGGGCTTTATAATAATTTACATCTTTAATGGGCTAAAATTACCTTTGAGCTTCCAAGAATAGCCCTCAGGTAACTTCGATAGTAGTTCGTAAGGATATGGCTACAAAGACCTCTTTGACACTTAATAGCTACACCTATGGATACCTATCAACATATGTATAACATAGTTACTCACCTTCCCAAAAGCTCCTCTCAAACGATGATTTTCGCTCTTTCTTCTTGATAACATCAACAGGTTTCCTGAAAAAAAAGAAAAGTAAACTATAATGAGCATGAAATTCAAAAGTAGGCTGTGTATGTAATAAATAATTATTTCGAGCCGCTCTACTACAGATTTCATGATAAATGGAAGTATGTTTCATGATGTATTAGATGATAGTGATAGTCAATCGCATTAAAATCAGGGTAAGTTACAGTCACGCTACGAAAAGTAACTGGTATGCGTACAAATGAATAATAAAATGTTTTGCAATGATATACGTGTGAGTGAACAGTTTATTTACAAAGCGAGCAAGTAATCGAATGAACGTCTGTTGTGCACGCTTCGAGCCTACACAGCGGGTAGTGATTTATCGCGATTCAGTGTAAGTGACCAATTTCTGTAATAGTAACAATTAGCGGCGGCGGGTGGCGCCCGCTCCCGCCTTCTGCCTCGACACACCGCCCCGCCATTACGGACACTCAACCGACAGTTTTAAACCATTTATTAGTGGAGAGCGAGAGTTGCATATTTACCAGATAAACTGAAAGGAAAAAATATTGACGTTTTGCAGTAGCGTGAACGACATAAACGTCTGAAAGTACATGTTATAAACTTTAAATTAAGTTCTATGGCACGTATAGTAACTTGAATGGTTATTTTAAACCCCAATTAATATTTCCGTGCCTAAATCTAATTTTAGATATCCTTACATTTCTGAAGTTGTTCGAAATTTCAATAGTTTGAGGCTACGAGACGCTACGTTGCAAAACAATGAGTTATGTTCGCAGCCTAAATCAACGTTAATTATTCCAAACTTAATCAATTTCAATCAAAAGCGATCATATAATTTGCAGCGAACGAGAATGTCTCAATATTCTTGGAATTTATTCTACAACATTTGACAACGAATAACATCGAAAACAGGTCATCGGCTGTCTTTATCGAAATGTCAGGGTCCGCGGCAACGAATGGAATCAGAATGCCAACAGATTGGCGGAGTCGAAGTATGAAGGCAACCGATATCATAGGACAGGAATTTCTTCAAATATTTCTATGAAACATACATTCATGACATTCACAATTCTTTCATGTTCAGTATTCTTAAATGTTTATTATCACGAGAAGGTACCACAATACATACATTCGCACCAATATTTTTACAATAAAGCAAGTTATTTACGACTATAAATACACGAGGTCATTCGCAATAACAATTTATAATGTCCAAGCCGCATAAAAGAAAAATAAAAATCGACTGAATTATATTGAAGAAATACGTATACATTAAACCAACAAAGTGCAAAATCACTGCGCATTCCTTTATTGGTATAAAGTTATTTTTACGATTAAACGATAACCTACACAGGAGAAATACAGAGTGATCGCGAAAGGCAAAATGGAATCAAGCCTAGCCTAACGTAGGCTAGGCTAACCACGTCGTGACTCCCCCCGCACTCCCCCATTTGAGAGCCGAGGCGACGCAAGCGCAACTTGAACGTTCTCGTTCACCGGAAAGCCTTCGCGATATTATTCAGTTACAAACTCCAAACTACTTGATCACCTAAACCTTCTTTAGTTAAACCGGTATCAGATCATAACTACTTTATCGCATAAGTCCCCTCATACGTTCGGCTTATACGGCATTAAAGTGTTAAGGCCACATGACTGCATCTATCACGACATTGGCTTTCTTCAAGATCAGACTAATTGATTTAAATCGATTTGCACCGATTTAAAACGGTTCCGAAAACTATATGAATATTTATTAAGGTTGTTTTACAAAACGTAGTAGATTCAAATTAACGTTGGCAGCAAACTAATTGCTATGATCAATTAGGCATAACGAATTTGAAATTAGAACCTAAATTAGGTACGCTACAACCATTTTACAGGTAAATAAATAGCGTGCAAGAAAGACTTTCGATCTTAAATGAAAAAAACTGAACCTGAAAGTAAAATTTCTATTTCTAAAAATATTTTTTTCTTTTTCAAATCGCGTCTAAGTATGAAGAGATTCTCGATTCGACTCGTACTCGTATTTCATTGACTATTTTTTCCTGGTGTCCACGTTTCTAGCAGTCTGCATGTAATTTGATCATTTAGAATTCAATTAAAAATATATTAAGTGCTACAGACGGTTTGATATTTCGTGTCTCGACTCGCTGGAACGTTGAATGGTTTTGTTTTAAGTGCCCAATAAAATATGAAAAGAAATGATATTATTAACCTGTCTCGTGTCGTGGTCTAGTATTAGCCAATACGAATACTTTAATTTCTATTTTTATCGATGGTATGTAAAGGTATTTATTGTCCAAATTGGTCTGCTATGAAAAATGTTTGTTCTTTCTCCTTGATTTTTTCCCAATTAGTTTTTGAGGTCGCCGGTCGAAACCAGTTTAGCTGAATGTCAGTATTTTACGTGGAGCGTCCGCCATATATCCTCCACAACCCCCTAAGGATGAACACGTTCTTGTTTAGACTATCCCTGAATTACAAATTTGGAAAGCTTATATCAGTTATTTTTTAAACTAGTTTGTGAAATATAATTTTACTAGCGACCCGCCCCAGCTCTGCATAGGTGCAATGGTGATATATTATACATATAAACCTTCATCTTGAATCACTCTATCCATTAAAAAAAGCGCACCTGGAAACCGACTTATTTTTTTATAATGTAGTGATATTTAAATCTAAGTAAATATGAAGAATTTTTTTACTGAAAGTACATTGTCATAAAGGTAATATTACAAAATGAAATCTCTCCATATTTACTGATATTTCAATACAAATGTATGAGCGCACACTGCACACTGCATAATTATTAAAATGTGTGTTTACCAATCTTCTGTGCATACATACATACATACATACTTATTCCTGCATACATTTATCTAGAAGGTTTTCGTTGCATACACAATTCAGATTGACAACTTCAAACGGCCAGCTGTCTGTACCGTGTTTGTAAACTATCACTATGAATATAAATTGTCGAAGGTAAACACCATTAGTCCACGAAATTCCTGAACAACTAAAAGCTAGCACCTCGCTCAACACCAAAACAAACAACTTCAAAACGAATCGTACAACTCTGTTTATTTAGTCTTTTTGATTTGGAAAAATATATACTTTACTTAAGTGGTAACTGCGTAGGTAAGTAAATAAACGGTAAGTATTTCATTAATAACATAATACAATCAATCTTTTTAAGAACGCTAATGTAGGTTACATTTAGTTTTCTTTATTTCTATGTTAAACAGATATATGTGTGTTACTATCTTAGTCTTTTAAATAGGGTCGAGTATATGTTATCGTTATTGTGCCATATAAGACTCGATATATAAAAAGCCTTTTACTGCAACGGCAACTAAATTCCTGTCTGTACAGACTTTCCAACAAAACGGAGAACGACAGAATCAATTATCTAAAGTACGTCTGAGTTTCTACTACGGCAGAACTTTATTTGCATTCTTTCCCATTGATGTCCCAATGAGCCATTAAAGTATACACACGTGCACACATAGACATACTACAATTTGCATTTAGGAAATATAACTCAGTCATATTCAGTCATAGTATATCATAGTATATCATAACTCAGTCATAGTCATAACTCAGTCCTTAGCAATTGTTTTCTATACAAAATCGTTGCTAAGGAATAGTTAAAGAAATCATTAAATGACTCTGAGTGCGGTAGTAAGTGTATTCATGTGAAAGGTTATAAAATATAGCAGCTGGATAAGCAGGGTGGGCTGAGATCTCCACGTTGTTGCAGGCTCGATACCGTTACCAAGCGCCCGAGCTACACTTCGCAGAATCACTGCATCAGCCTCCACTTCATTATCCACAGATATATTACCAAGGGTTACCGGTACCTGCATTTGATGGATCAGACACGATCACACGACGAAAGCCTCATTTCGAGCCAGTTCTCATTCTCATGTCAATATTTGCAATGAAAAGATTGATGGCGCTTCGTTATCTAACAGTTTATGGGCCATTTTGAACTGTACATATTTTATACTGTTAAATTCAATTCAATGTATTTATTTCATAGATGATTTACAGGCAATTTTATACTGTATAGTAACTGGTTAGGAGACAAGATTGAAGAATGAATTGCTAACTGGGAACCTTTTAAACGGTATGGAACTAAATTAACTCTTACTTATAACTAACTAATAACTTTCCTATCTCGTTTTATGGTTTCGAAAGACCATTAGAAAAGGTGGTAAATGAAGAAGGTGATCAAATGAAAGCTAGAACGATGCTAGTCACAGTGACAGATGAGGCTCTTGATGGTATGGAGACTTGAGATGGTTTCAGTGCAGTAAGAATCTCACATCCCCTAGTCTTTTTCTCCAAAAGTTAGATGCTTTTTAGAGGTTTTTGAAAATTATCACTAAAATGTAAAACAATATGGCATGGCGTTTTATTTTTTGTAAAACATTCAAGACATGTATTAACACGTATAATACGTATCAAATAGCAACAATACCTACTCAACATATAACAATATCGAATACCTATACATATAATTGACTTAATCGTCAACTGGCGAGCGCGAATCTCGCGAGCGCGCGAGTTGGCACTTTTCGATTTTGCCTACTTTTTTTGTCGTCAACTCGCGCGTCTATATAATTTGATGTTTTAATGTATAGTCAGCTACAAAAACGTTATAACAAATTCAATTTGGTTAGGTACTTACCTACTATAAATGTATAAAAACTTTATGAAATTTGATTTTTAAAATAAAACAAAATATACATCGTTTTTATCTATATAAAAAAATCAGCGTATATTTTTACTATGGAATAACACTGTATATGTGTAAAATTGCCATGTGGTATTTATTTTAAAGTGCAATCGCACTATAAGAAAGTGAACGACAATCAAGTTAAAGTGAACAAAACAATTAAGTAAAGCCATATGTTTATTCAAAAAAGTAAAATAGTAAGAACAACGAGTTAATCTAAGGTTTAACTAATCAAGATGCCTGATAAAAGTAACAGAACACTTTGAGAGTATTACCCGAAAATTTAATTGTTATAAACTGGGGTAAGTTTATAACAATTAAACTTTTCACAGTACATCAAAATCACTAAAAACTTCCACATTTTCACTCACCAAAAATAAAATCATTTGTGAATTATTTTTACCGAAAGAATCACTATTTTTCAATATTTTCAATTAGGGGTTCAACAACCCATATTATTTTTTTTGTCGATAAAATTAGATGTAGTACTCAGCCTTAACGGGTTAGAAGTCCCAACCCTATCACATTGAATAATTATTAATAGTTTTTGTTTTCAATCTCTTTTTATTTGACTGTACTTTACATAGACGCGCGAGTTGACGACAAAAAAAGTAGGTAAAATCGAAAAGTGCCAACTCGCGCGCGCTCGCGAGATTCGCGCTCGCCAGTTGACGATTAAGTCATATAATTTATCCATTTAAGTCTCCAAATAACATCACAAAAGTATTTATTGAGCCTGAGACTGTGGACGCCCACTTCATTGCTATTTTCGTTTTTGCAAATTGAATCCCACCAAAGTAAGAAGAAATGCGCGTTAAATTTTCAAGGACGTGTCGACTTTTATTTATAAATGGCTTTCGTGTCTATTAATTTGTATTTGCATGCAATAGTCACAAAAACTTAGCATTAAATTTTTGTTAGAAATTATACCTAAGGACATATGTATTGTTAGTATTTAAGTTTAAGGTTATACAATGTCGTTTTAGTAATAACAGACTGTTTCTCTATTTTACTAGACCTTTAGTTTTTAATATTTAACTCCAAATGTATATAACATAATGAAAACACAATATGAAAGATTTTTCCTTATAGGTTAATCTAGATTTCACTACATTAGCACCTTCGTCCATAAATACCTAAATGAAAAACAATTCGCTTCCAAGCACTTTCGGAGGCACGAAATTTTCGTAGGATGTGAAAATTTAAGGGATCGGTGCCGCGCCCCTCCTTTGTCTCGAAACACTTAATGACTGTTAGCTGAAGATACAATTGTTTGTACATGTAAATGACTAAATAGCCCCCTTATAAACGGGCCAGCGAACAAGTCGATAAATGGAAAGTGGGAGAAGCGTGCGAACAGGGTCGAACGTGCTATTGTCACCGCAACGTCACTTTGCGATATTTCCTACTCATGAACATAGTACACAGTGGCACACACATTATAGGTGAACGTATATGAACAAGATCAAGGCGCCTCGTTCACCGCTTCCGCCTCTCCAGTTTGGAATTCCATACATTCGCCGCGTCGATACGGGTTAAATTAAATGACAAAGTTAGAATGCGGCGTTGTACGCCGCCGCGCCGCCGGCTCGCGTTATTGCAAATATTTCATTTATTAAACCTACTTCTGTGGAGAGAAAATAAGTTTCTTTAATAAAACGGTTTTGTTTAGAACAACTGTACCTTTGCGAATGTTGACGTACATATCGATTACTGAATTGTTGTTCATAGATAAAGAGCATGTAAACGTATGCTCTTCAGAATTTAGATAAATAGCACTTTGCATGTATGTAAGTATTAGATACCTACGTTATGTCTAGATACTCGTACCTAATGACATCAAAATCTATTATCCATTTTTACAAAAGTTAGGTATTGTCTATCAAGATAAATCACTGCATACAATAGACACAAGCATGACAATCAACAAAAGTACTTTTCTAATCAACCCACTCTTATTTCAAGCCTTCATTTCCACTGATTGGAATGTCCATATTATTATAAATGTTATTCAAAATTACCAAAACAGACGTAGGTATGTCTATAATACTCAACTAAAAGATGACTATAATTTGCAAATTCTACTTACGATTATCTAAAAGCAGTCTTACGTGGGCGTAAAATGCAAAGCCGATAAAAACTGAATGTCGATAGCATCGCCGTGATCGATGCCCATGATTATCATCACACACGAGAGAAAGTATGGACAGATACAAACATAAATTTAATAACAGTATTAGATGTATTGGATTGCAGAGACGGCGTCTGAGAGTTGCAGGGCCAATCAGTGCGGGCGACGGCGACGCGGGTACCGTTAGCACGGGCCGCACTGTCCGCGGCTGTAGTACCCACATCAGAACATACAGCCTACTTAATAACTGATAATGGACCACTCGTGTAAGATAATGTACCAATGACAAGATTTATAAATGCAACTGAACACGAAGCGATACGACATACTCGTACGAGCAAAACGAAAATCGTGTAAGTGGAACACATTTTCGTTACACTACATCTCAATGAGACCTAACTGCGCTATTTGGAATTCAATGACAACAAAACCTAGTTGAAGTCGGCGGCCAACATTTGCGACCAATAAGTGTTACACGTACAGAGGTACAGACGCTAACAGAATACGATTGTAAAACTGAGAAGATGGTCCGTTAGAGAGTACACGACTGAATGACCTCGAACGTTGTCTCGCCCAGCCTAGCCGCGGTGACTTGCACATTCATGTAAAACAAAGTTGCTCTAATAATAGATTATATGCAGTGACCACGCCCAGTCGCATTCTGGGACAAGTCAATATTGTGTACCTACAACGATCATTTACATTACACCTATCCATTATGAAGAGCGGTCGAAAGCTCTGTAAGTTCTCATTATTATGGTATTCGTTATTGAGCATGTTTTCTCTTTCAAACTAGTATGTGGGTCATATCGTGATCGTTATTGCTTTGATTATCTATAAAAGAACATTGCCTTTACAAATATGTGGGACTGAGACCAATTCTCTCGGAGACGTTTATTGCTTAATAGTTTAAAATTCGGTTCCAATTATTTATTGACATCGATAAACGGTCTGTAATCAACATTCTCTTAGTGCGGATGTGTTTTATTAGCGAAATCTCGAACGAACGCAGGAATAATGAACAAATGCATCAGGAAAACCAATCTAAATTTCTCTTTTATGTTCAATGCCTTCGTTTTACGGATTTATGGCTTATCCTCCTTCTTCCGAAAGTGAACGATACAACATTGAACTCTCCCTCGAATCTATATTTACTATGTATCAACATCAAGAATAGTAAACTATGATTTCTGAATGACAGCGAGACTGCAAAATCAACATCATGTAATGAACAAATTCAATATGAAAGCTCATTCCTTCTCTTAATGAGAAGAGTCCTTTAAGACCCTACAATTAGCAAATAATGGCGGCTCCACCTTTGTTAATACAGCCTTACACCAAAACAATAATTGTGAAAGCTGAAACGGAGAGAAAATACCGTCCTTAATTACAAATCTGCAGTTCATTACAAACAATTAGCTGTAAAATCAGAAATAATGGCAACCAATTTATTCATAAGTTTTGAGACGTTATAGATGTATCTAAAATTCATTGAATAACAGCTATTTGTAGTAAGTTCCAATAACTATAAACTCGTGAAGTTCAGTTGTTATGAAGTAAGTTTGAGGCAGAAGTTACAACGTATAGCGTTTGTGCCCGGTTACATAGAGCTGGCGCGTCTGTATGGCGCAGGGCAGACGGCAGGCGCAATGCGGTAATTATTGCAGCCGTGCTCCAAGGAACTATCTTTCGCAATTATACTGGCCATCAATTAACGACAATAAACTTAACAATCGAAGAAAATATAAAAAAAAATGGTTTAAGAACTCTATACAAACATCTAAACTCCCTAACCATATTTTAGAAGTTTTATTTTTTTGTCGCATCTCATAAAACATAACAAACAATTTAACCTAATGAGTGTTTGTAAATAGAATATGGCTGGTGTCAGAGCCTTTGCAAAAGTAAACTACGGCGATTTGCATATTTTTTTTTCTTTTAAATTTCGCCGGCGACCCCAATTTGAGTCCATAAGCCCAACCTGACCCATATAACTTGACCGATATTTTAAAGTAAATGTTCCGAAATTCATCGATGAAAAACATCAGCTCGGAAAAATTGCCGTTGGAGCACTTTACACATTAGTAGAATATTACTGAAGTTGAAAAACAAAGTCTACTAATCATCCAAAGATTTAATTAAGGAAATAATGAAAGTTAATTATGTAATTGTTGGGAAACTTCAGCAATTTCAAAAGTGGAAAAAACAGAAAGTTATGCTTTTACCAAAACGTAGAAATTTCCAAAGTCTTTAGATAAATCTAATGGAAATGGACTTTTAAGGGTTAGTTTAAGACGCAGACAGCGCCTATCTCTCGTGCAGGTACGGGCTAGGATGCTGCCTATCCTGAGATAGATAACATCGTGAATAATGCATACAAATAGGGTGAGACTGCGCAACTAATCAAATTCTATGAATATGTAGAGTGGCCGTTTATAGTGTTTGAATTTATTTAGTGGAGCTTTACCAGAAATGTAAGGATCGAAGTGTTTACTGGCCAGTTCCGTATAGAAAGTGTGTACCTAATGATTAACTATACGCTATTAAATTGAACACTTTTATGGGGAGTTACAAAATGCTATTAAAGTCCGTCGAGAGAACGTTTTTGGGTCGCGCTTGTTGTTAAACGTGTAGTCAGCGGACAAAACGAGTGTGATCGATTGTTTGAATCCCCGGCAATGTTAACTTTCTGTACTAAAGTACACACCAATGAGATGAAAATACTTTCGTTTGCTGTGAAAACATATTTGCATAATGCACAAAAAGTGTTTACTAACAAATACAATTCTGTGCCTTTCTGTATACTTTATTTTTATTGAAATCCTTTACCTTTCTTTGTTTTGGCATTTTACCGACCAGGTAGAGGTCGATGGTCTTTAGTTAAGATGGCTGAATATAAGAATTTCACGAGTAGTGACCGTCATCTAGTTTCCACACCTATTAGAAAGGATATGACATTCTGAGCTAAATTGAAATGACTACAAATACTTAAGTTATTTATTAATATGAGATACTTAATTAAAAAAGTAAAGTATTTATTCTAAAACTTAATTTACGAGCATATAAATTACAATACTAATATTGTGTGGGAGGGTAACCGAATCTTTCTCATTCACGTTGTAGTATGACATTTTAATATAATATATTAATATAATTAGCGATGTCCGGAAATTGTATCGATTTAAATAAATTAGCGGTTCTTTGTTAATCATAAATAATAATAAATTAGCGGTTCTTTGTTATAAATGGTCTCGTTGGTCGAACTAGTCGCAAGCGTGTATGCTGAGTGAAAAGTATTAGATTCCCGGGTCGGTAAAAATATTGTTAAGATTTTTCGACTCCTGAATGTAACCATATTAAAACCTTTGTTTTTTTGTCAACAAACAAACAAAGTAACAACACATAACCTAGAATTGCTTATGCAAAAGTACTCACTCGTGGGAATCTAAACTGGTGAAAAGTATATATTACATCAATAGGTACCACCTTTGTGCATCCTTTCAGAAAATAAACAACCAATGTTAGGTTATTATCATAGATTATAAACTTAGTCCATGGTTGTTATAAACAGTAAGATCACGGACATGAAGTAATGTACCAAGTGACATCAGAGGACTTAGTACTAGTTTGTTTTACATTTAACGAGATCCCGTTCGGCGCTCTGATTGGCCGGCTCGAATGAACCCACCAATCAGAACGCCGAACGCGCTCTTGTTTCAATCTCGTTAAACGTAAAGCAAACTCGTACTAAGGGTACAGGTGATGGAAGTATCACACATTTTATGATGTCACATCTTAAGTCTGCATGGGAAACAGTCAACAAGTAACGACATGAGTCATTACTCAGACCTGAGTAATGTTTACAGTAACCTCAAAGGAAAAAATGTAAATAACATACAAGTACAAAGAGATGAATCGATAGACAGATTTAAGTGTGACTTCATTGATGATCAAATTGATTAATATGCTAGAATTAATTTTAATATTTATATCTTGTGATTATAAAATTCTTTGATGATAAGATTAAGAATACATTCGAGAACTGCTTTACAATAGATTACCCAACATTTAAGTGCATATACCAACATATTCTAGAGTAGCAATGTTACTGCATTCGTTGCACAAAACGCTTCAAACGTAGACTCGAAACGTGAATTTCCAGTCGGAGATTACGCAACGCAAACTCGCACGTTTACAAAAATGCCAAATATACATTAAGATGTACGATTACATATAATGATATCTTTTTGAACATAACACAAATGTGACTCAGAATACTAACTTTAAGTTCCGTGTGTTTTTACATTACAACATGAATACCTTCACATGACTTCTTCATTGGTGTAGAAGTCGCAAGCGTGACGTCTGAACACGACATTTTGACTTTGATTTCCAGGTTTCGTAAGGATTTTATGATTGACTGGATATTCAGTGAACGCAAGGTGCTGTTGTGTATTCTGTGATTAATTGTCAATTCGGTTTGGTGACTGTAGGACTAAAGTTTATAGACGTCGCTTCCAAAAAAAATGCCCCTTTCAAAACTGACTTTTCTTGAGAGGGGAAAATTATCCAAAGACGTCTCCCGCCTTGGGTGAGGCGAGATGTCAGACTGACTAAAAACCACCCTGTTCCTACTCCTGCTTTTTGAGCCGGAGCCCTGGTAACCCGTTAGGTAGTCCGCAGCTCCAAAACTGACATAATATTTAAGTTCAAAAAAACCATCCTATGCATGTGCATACCTGTTTATCTAACTAGGTACCTTTATAAACCGAAAAACAGATGTGTATTACAAAGAGTACTAAAATGATTTTTTTTAAGTACCTAATTAGCAATAGCTACACAGCCAATTTGTAGCAATCAGCACTATTCGTGCAGCAATATCACATATCCCAAACACGTTAGTGTACTGTTTACGAATTGAATTTCATAACAAGCTAGCATTTGCAATCAATCGCTTTTAATAAAGAAGAAATCTGATTCGATCACGAATCAAGAAACCTAAAAAAAGAATTAGGTATCGATATAAAACAAGATAAATATATTCAGTGGATGTCCATAACGGTGTCTTGACCTCTTATTTGTGCACAAAAAACGTAACATTTTCCTTAAATCCGTGTTTGGCATATAGATTGGAGATCCTGTGCTTTTGTTACTGTGCAAGAAATACGATTGTTTACTAATCCGTACGAAGGAACGCTTCAACTGTTATTCAGATATCTGACTATGTTATGATTTTTCTTTCGTCACAGCAGAAGGTTTATTTACCAAAAGAGTTGTTTATTTATTTACGTGCTTAACAAAACTGTAGTAAAACACATATTAGGTGCCTACGGAGATGGTCGGATCAAAATCCAAATTTTACTATAAGCGATAATAATCAATTAAAAACCACAACTTGATTCAATCTCACACCACTTTATAAAAAAGATAATAAAATAAAACCTTTACGAAGAAATGCGTTTATGATTATTGACACGAGTAAAACGTAGCGTGCATAAGGTGCATAAAACTGCACGGTGAACATGTTGTAAATCTTCACCAGGGTGCTGTAGACAGGCCGGATATTAATTTAACTTAATATAACACGTCTTTCTAGGTTATGCACTAGATGCAGAAGATATTTATTAAAAAGCCTAGTTAGGAGTTTATGGGTTGTAAAACTATTATGGCTGGATCGTCCTAGAAAATACAATGAGAATTTTCTACTTTTATTTTTTACACGATTCGTTATTACTGTATAATCTAAATAGTTTGCAGTAAGGTTGTACTGTACTTAGAAATCAATAAATAGTTTATCCTATTTTAAAATCATTTACGATTTATTTAATTGAATTCTATCTTAATTATGTCAACAATCTAAATATAATTTACCCATATGTAAGGTCATATCGAGTTATCAACTGCAGCAATATTACTTTTATATGGAATACAACTTCCTTTAGCAATTTACTCTTTCGCTACAAGAAATAAAACTGGCATCAATGAGGCGCTTAAAGACTAAAGTATCACGTGCGTATGTGTTCATGATGAGAGATAATACAGAGATGTACCAGATGAGTGGTCAAACAATGATTACAATCTACTTTCTATTTCATGTTCCGAAGCCATGACGCCTTGATTAATGTTCTTCTATGATACGTTCGTCATCTGCATTTGTGTTACGCAATAAGAAAATTTTGAACTTGAACGTAACTAGGCAAAATGTTTGTAAATATAGTTTTTATTAAGTACTAGCAAACCCGGCGAACTCCGTTTCGCCACCAATGATTTCCCCTGTTTTCCTGCTTTTCTCTTGATTTTTTTTTATGTGAGCCACTAATTGTTGTTTCGGGTCTGGGTGTCATGTGTATGTGAAATTGTATGTTTGTAAACGCACCCACTACACAGTAAATCCTAGTGTGGGGCAACGTTAAAAAAAAATTGAAATAAATTATTTGAATAAATGATTTGACTTTGTCTATAACTGTAACCGATGACCTTACCAACTGGTTTACCAACTAAGTACACGTCTACCAATAAGGATTAAGTATGAACAGACATGACGTTGTTTACTCCGAAAATAAATGAGTGTCACGTCACGTGTCCAGAAGTCACGCTTCCAATCACAAGTCCAACGTGAACGGGAAATATTTCACTTATCTGAAGTACTTACAGGTGGTTTGTTTACCAGATTATAATGAAGTAGGCACTCGTATCACGCGTCGTTGCGTCAGCATTTTCAAGTAAGGGAATTACCGTGTTAATATTTTTCAATACACGCGTAAAGCATTTATGTCTTAAGTATATTAATTTAACAGATGTCTCATTATAAAAACTAGTGGTCGCCTAGTGGTTGAAATTCAACCATATACGATTTAATTTACAATACCACTTAACATACGTTCAAGGATAATTTTTATTTAACTCAAACTCAAACAAACTCTTTTATAAAACTCTATTCATATGAGACGTCAATATCATCGCAATGTCTATCGATTTTGACGTTTTGTCAAATACGATCAGATACTATGCATGTGTGTGTAATGTTTTATTTATTAATTTAATGTACTTTATAAGCATTATTTTTGAAAAATATTAGCGTCCTGCACTTCTCCTACACATAAACTATAAGTGTACCAAATTTTATGCTCCTACGTCCGCGCAATTTTCGTAAAAAGCGGTCCAAAGTTTTTGCATCACGTATTAATATATAGATGACATATCTTCTTATATGTAAATGGCCCACAATCCAGCATTGGACTGTCATAAGCCATTGATGATGATAATGTTGATATTAAGTACAATACAAAAGTTTAAAGCGATATTTAAGTATCTACCGATATTTAAGTATTTCAGTATCTATTTAATTCTTTAAATACCCATAGGTAGTTGTGATAGTTAAGTTATTTTTGTATTCAAACAAAAATTCGAAGTGGATTTTGTATTACTGTTTGTTAAGCGATTTGTACTAAACCTAAATCGAATTTGAATATCTGTGCAACATCTGGATTTGAAACTGCTGAATAACGGATTGGTATCTCTATATGTATATTGTATAAGTTTATATAATATGTTTATAATGCCGAGACAGTTTTAAATATTTATTTTATAACAAAACAAATAACAAATGTTTGTTTTATGAGTCGTTACTGTTGATAAAATAAAATGATAAGCTAATATATTCAGAATTATTTTTATTTTCTTTAAAAATACTAATAATAATATAACGTTCACGATTGCCAGGTGACAAAGAGTTCAGGTTTATCTCTGTCAAATGTGCATTTCTGTAATCGGTTATTGGAGCTTGCGGGATGAGTAGGTGTGATGATAATTGTGTATTCTAATTTACCGTTCGCTGGTAATCCAGTTCCTATACATCCATTACCAATTTCGAATAAATATTTGGCTAAAAACTTTCAAAGAACAGTTTGAAATTCTAAACTAGTAACTAACTGACTTCTGTCTAGGTCAAAAGCCTCCTCACATAGTCTAAGTCAACCCATTTGACGATTAAACTGCAAAAATTCTTCAAACGTCAAGAATTTCGCAAATAACTGTTTAAATTCTGTATGCATATCGTCTTAATTGAAAAAGTATTCGTGGGATTATATACATAGGCACTCAAACATTGTTAAGAGTGGGTCGCAAATATTTGACAGCGCTCTTCATTTCGCAAAATTTACCGTTTTTTTTATCGTTTGGTCGATTCCGACGTCTAGTACTATTATAGTATTATGTGTTGTAGTAACACCTACAGATTCACCGTTTACTTTTCAATAATTACAGTTGAATGGGAATATATCAGCTGTAGTGGCATCGTTATATGGAACGTTTGTTCATCGTCATTTCGCCTTATGGAACATGCTACGTAGTAGTTACTCGTACCTACACGTTCTGGTGCACTATCGACGTGGCACTATAGGGTCTCCGACTAGCTAGCTATACGTACAACACAAGTAGGCTGCTCGTTGCATTTCGAGCGCGCGGCAGGAGGGCGAGGGCGCAGCTGGTCGGCGGTGGCGCCCCCTACCGCCACCCTGCTATTGTTACCCGCTAGTTTGCATGAAAATAGAGAAAACTCTCCATGTGTGTCGCCGTTCCGAATAAAATATTCTTTTCTTTGTTTATAGCCGTTGTTCCTGTGCAACTAGTAAAAGTATTGTTTGCTGAGAAAACAATGAACTTAGGCATTTTATCATTTAGCAGAATCTTCGCAACAATTTTGCTGGTTACGTAAAAAAGTTCACAGGAGTTTTTGTCTTCGATAAAACTACACATTAAATGCATAACGCCTTCCTGTTTCAACTCGCTGCTTTCTTTGTAGCACGGTAACAATTATTTGAATAAAATGTTTGTACATTCGTAAAAACAAATTGACCACTGGGGCCACCGCAGACTATGAAAGTTAATTAATTCTTCAACAAAATGGATATGCAGAATTCCATGAAAAATGGACTGTAATTAAAGTATGAGTGAATCGCACATGCACATAGAGTTAACCGACCGGAATAAATTAGAAGGAATCTAGTTCGCGTTTATCTATCTATCAATGTACTTACATGAATCATTGTGTGCAAGCCTGTTTTCAGATATTCAGAGCACAAATGCGGTTCCACTAGGTACCTGTTTATTGTTACCTAATGCAAATATGGCGAACCCACGTGCATGCCTATGGAACAGTCAAAGCATATTTTGCTATGAACGTCAGTATTGTCCAACTAATGTCAATAACGCTAACTAAACAGACGCAGACTAATTTATGACACGCAGTACAAGCCATTATATGTCCTATTTCAATAGAATTATAATCATCATTGCGTATTGTACACCTTTAATGTATTTCTGTATAGGGGAAAAGATGTATACTTAAGTTATAATAATACAATCCTATTGCATTTGATTATAATATCTTGTAAGGCTTGGAGCAATCATGGTTGGCCGTCACAGCGCGCACAGCTGTGCCCGCCTGCCGTAGTGCCCGTCTGCCGCCCATCACAAGAAACTAGAGAAAACAAAACTCGCTACCAGTTCTGTTGGAAAACGTTAGCTTCATTACCAACCATTTGCTCGGCTCACTTGTAAATGGATATTTTCAATTGCAACCAGTGATTACTTCCCCTAGGTGAAAATTTACTTTCTTTCATTGATGACCGAGTTTCATATAGTGAAGAGATTTCCCTACATGTTTAGACTTCAGAGTTCATTGTACTACGAGTCACGAGAGGACAATGAACAAAATTATGTTAACGAATGCAATACATAACTGTTTACAAACATGTTTTTTAATTTTTTTCGACTTGAAAATTGGGTTTTTTACACCCTATTATCATTTTAAGTGCCAATATTTGCAGGTGTTTACAATAGCAAGTTTTATTTGTTTATAGCTAGAGATTCCCGTTTAGAATAACGTTTTTTCAAAAATAAAACATAGAGTTGATGTAATAAAATAGAATGGATATGTTCCTAAAGTTTAATTCGCATTTTATATGTCCTACACTAAAAGTTATACACGTTGAGTGTATTTACGAGATAGACCATCAAGTTACGACAACGAATAGCCAGGTTTACGTTGAAATGGCTCGTATTTATTTTAACAAGCAAGCGGAGCCGGTGACGGATACGCGGAACAAATCTTTTGATGGAGCATTTGTCGCGCCACGAAAGGTTATTGTTCACCGACAAAGACATTTGCGGTGTTTCATTTCTTCTAAGCAAATATGCAATATAGTCCAACTTGTTTTATTTTTAATAGTTTTTGCATTATCTACACAAATTGCATTGCAACCTGCACCTCGATTTTAATATTCATAAACTGTTACTTAATCAAAGTTTTCACCTTGATCTTATTTTTACAAAAGATAATTCTTTACCCTGAATATTTCTACATATGTAGTTAATTAAATAAAAAATATGCATATTCATAACTTGTAATTGATGAATTACGTTTTTTCCGGTTGTTCGCATGAATGTTCGCGTGCCAAACTATGATTTGTAATGAAAATAACACTTAACTAGTTAAGCGACTAAAACGTGAAATCTTTGAATCTTATTCGAAAAGATATTGAATAGAATTTAATGTTTTCGTTTAAACTAGTCGTTACTGGTTACTCATCAGTTATCAATTAAAATATGAGTTTGTTGCTTTTGAGATACCAAGAATAGTAAGTCTAAGTATAACTTCACATCGGCACACCTATCCCTATCTTTTCACTTGACATGACTAAACGAATCCGCATATTATCTATTCATTGAATAAATAATTACACGTAGACATAATAGCAGTTATTGTTATGAAAAATATAATAAAACTTGAAAACAAACACATGAGAAAATCGCATTATGAGAAGTGTTAACAAAGGGCACTCACCCATTATCAGTGACGTCTGCTGATTCATCCAGCTCGCCAATAGTGTCGAGGGATGCTCCGGAGCCATCTTCTCGCGTCTCGGTCGGAGGCGGGGGAGGCGCGGTCGTCGGCCGCGTCAGGGGTGACTCGTTACTATTCTCTTTGTACTGATGTTTGGGCACGAAATCTATCAATCGTGGCAGCACCTCAGGCAATGGAGGTTCCTCCACCTTTTCGACAGTTTTATTATTCATCTCAGCTTCTGAACGTTGTAGCCAGGTTTCTATACAGTTCTTTTTAGTCGGAGTTAATAAAGAGTCTGGGACTGGCGGTGGCGGGACCTCCGGTACGGGAATCGGTCGTGGCTTTTTCTCGCTAACAGAACGTTCGATCTTCGTATTTCTTGGCATAGGCTTAGGTTTTTCTGGAACATTTTCTGATTTACTCTCGACTTTTTTCATCTGTGCTGTCTGATTCACTTCCACATTATTTACTACATTTGGAACAATTGTGTTATTGTTATTTTTGTCGTTCTGCTGCAGTTTCAGTGTTCCATTTTCTTGATTATTATATCCGTTTGTGATATTATTTTTCTCTGTTAATTTTGATTCATTGTTAATTTCAATCCGTTTTTCTAAAAACCTTTTGCTAGTCATGTCTTTTAAAATATTTGTATCAATATTTTCAATACAATTTAGTACTTTCTGTATGTCAATTGTTTTCGGTTGCATAGTTGGGGTTGAAGGGATGCTGTTTTCTACAGAGCTTGCCATAGATCCCAGTCTATCTACAACTGTGGATATAGAGCTACTGGTGTCGTCTGATTCAGCATCGGCTAGCACTAAACAACGTTCCCATTCAGTTGACAACAGATCAATGTACACCTCAGCTTCTGGAGGCATTGCTTTTCCATCTGATAAACGCCGAACTAAACGTCTAACTTCTTCTGGAGATCCCTTTTTCAAATAAGCAATACCTTCCTTACTTTGTCGAAGTATATGACTGTCAAAAGAAGATTTTCTCGACAACTTCGTAATTGTGGAAATGCCGTTATGTTTTCCATTCACTTGACACTCGGATTGGTTTTCGTTATTAGAAAAGTTTTGCTCGCCAACTGTTTGTAAAGTCTGTTTGTCTTTAAAAGAGTTTTTCTTTCCTAGTTTCCTAGGTGGCACAGGTGGGGGCAGTGTTGTGGGTCGCACTATTTCAGACGAATGTTTTGAATTTATAAGCGATTCTATTACGTCCATGTTATTTCTTTCTGATTTTCCGTCTTGTTCAAAATGTCTCACAAGTAATGTTAATGTTTCATCTGAGTCTTTAAGCCTCCGAACACAGTCAATCCTAGTTAAGTTACACACCGATTCACCGTCTATTGCTAATATTTCATCTCCTGGTATAAGTTTTCCCCAAGGGGCGCTAGCGTTAGCTGCAGGACTGTCCTCAGCACATGATTGCACTAGTAATCTTCGTACTTTTTCAGCGGCGGCAGATCCACCTTCAAATTTGAGTCCGAGTCCCAGACGTTCCCCGCGTGGCCTGCGCACTATGACCTCCGCAGCTCCGGCCGCTGCGCCCACCGTTAGCACAGTGACGAAAGAAGGATCTCGGACGGGAGGTCGGCCTTCGCCAACCGGTACTATGGTGACGAAGTCCTCCGCAGCCGCGTCCGTCGCCATTCCGCGAAAAACGCGCCCGCGCGGTTTCAATCACCACTTTCGGATTCGAACCTGCAGACAAAAAATATTAATAAGCTTACGTAATAAAAATGCAATAGTTAATGTTTAGAGTTGCGAGCGCGACGACCGGCACGCAAGAACTGCGCGCAGCCTCTCTCTTTCACCGTTGCGCTGCACTTGAAATGACTTGAACGCTCTGTGATGAGCCAAGATCGGAAATGTCGATCTCCGTTACGCCTATTGATACAAACCACTCGACCAAATATGGAGTAATTTGTCAAAATAAAACTAAATAAAAAATAACGTTCAAATCATTATCACCAAATGACTATGATCATCTAGTCATTAATAGGCGAGTATTGCCGGCTACCGTTTGCCAAACAAACTCGTTCGCACCGAACTGTATCTATGATCATGTTAATCATTCTCTCTAGTTAACGTCGTACCTACTTCCTACTCACGATCGACCAAAACTTTCGTTGATCGATATGAAAGTATAACGAGCGTGTTCGTGGCGAGGGAACGTGTTGACCACAAACAGTCGCATCATTGGAATGGGCGAGATGTGGGTTAGTAGCACCAGAGGCAGTGCAGGCGTCGTCGGCGGCATTCGCGGAGAATCGACGCATTAGCATATCGCCCGGGGCTGCGGCGGCTGCGAAGGCCCGTTACTCCCGGGTCCCGTTTCGAAGGGCCACTCTTTCTCACGGCTCTCGACAATTTTCGTACAAAATTGCTCCCAACCGGCCACGCAATGCTTACTGTAGTCGGTAAAGTCCTTTCCTCATATGTTCATGACTGTGTTATGAATTTAAATTGCAAGTAAAGGTCTTAAACAACTGCTATTATTTATATTGTAAATCATTATTTGTGGTTAAATGTACTACCCACGCAATAGTAAACTATCATCATAACAATAGTTTTCACCTGACGAAGTGTAGTATGCGTCATAAGTAAAATTGAACGAAAACGAAACTCAGTAATGTAAAGTGGTCTAACAAACGAATTCCTAGTGAGCAACAACACGCTGATACTGCGAATTGAAGTAACAGCGATAATAACCAAGGAATGTACTCGTTGAATATTTCCTTTTTTGATCAGTTAGGTAAGTAAAACATTCCTTACCAACTTGTTAACATTTTAAAACCTTAAAGGTAAACGAGGACATACGTTTTTAATTGACGTTTATTGTGATAAAACATATTTTATGATCAATTTGTAAATCCTGCGCCGGCGGAGCATACTGCCGTGACCTTGGCTAACGAGACTCGAGTAGAATGGGAGCAAATAATACGAACACATCAACAGAATCTACTTCGTTTCACTTTGTTACCGCGTAAACAAAGAAAGGTTGCTGCATCGTATGTGGTATTGTTTAGCGATATCTCATAATTGAATCTTTACACTGTAACCTACAATACAAAAGAAGGTTTATTAATACATGTTCGACGACCATTTACAAAAAATATACACCTACGTATGGAAAGTAGGCAAATCTTGTTTAATGGTTTTACGAGCCGAGTTTGGAGAACGTATCCAAAAACCGTTAGTCAGTCATCATGAACTTGGGATATTATAACACATGCCTAATCCATTCATAATGTAGTATAATGGTGTTACCCATGAATATTCAGTGTGTTCACGACTCGCCGGTAATCTGGCGTAAGCGCGTGTTGTTTTAGACAGTATTTGGAAGATCGCTAATTACACAGCTTATGAGCAAGTGGGTGAAACGTTACGTTCTGCTGTTGTTGCATCGTTTGTGTACACGCTGCCTTCGACAAATGAGCATTGAGCACGATATTAGTCAAGATTACACATTTGTTTTTATTTCATTGAACTTTGCAGTATGTGTGTTGAATGGTCATGCGTTTATTGCTCCACGGAGCGAGCAGCACTAAATTCATCGGCAGTACAAGAAGTGGGTCGTCGGTAAGTACGCGGCTACACGCCTACTAGCAACAAAGAAACTCGTATTCCTAAGTTAACTTTTACAACTCGATCTCAAATCAACGTGCAATCTTAAATAGTTTTCACTGACACGCCATCCGTTGCTAATGCCTTCTCTCTTTAATGTTTGGTGTGAATTTTAGGTACAATTTATTTGTTTTCGCAATTCTCAGAGCACTGAGCCATAGCAGATTTTGTCAGTGTCTTAACTACGATCTTTTCATAAGAACCAGACACTCATACATAATTGTATATAAGGGAATTATTTATATTTTTAATAGGTAATTGTTACCAAATCAAATAGCATCCATTAAATAATATACATTCAACTATGTAACAGATCTAGTTCACGAGATCAATAATACGCAACAAATCATCTCCTTACCAAAAGTACAATAGGGCCTTCGGTAACTCAAACACAATAACCGACAGAAAAATTAACATAGAATCAACGATATTGCTAACAAACGGCGAGATCCGGTGACTTGAACAACACTCGTCTAATAACCTCATAGAACAGTAGGTAAGACAATAAAAAAAAGGTAAGACAATGATGGAAACATGTACATAAGGAAATAACAGAACATAACATCATTAGACAGACACTTATCTTTTCAGCAGGTTAATAGAAAATTATCAGATTGAAAATCTCTTTGACTCTTCGATACTCGTACTTCGATATGGAGAGCCATGCTTCGGCACGAATGGACTGACTCGACTGGAGTGAAATCACGACCTCACAGAAAACCGACGTGAAACAACGTTTGTGTTGTGTTTCGTCGCGTAAAATTACTAAAGCCCAATCCTAAATCCCCAACATGCCTCAAATTCCTAACCACCCAAAAGGCCAGCAACGTACTTATAACGATTTATTGTTTGCGGTATCTATAGGCGGCACCGATTGCTTACCATCAGGTGATCAGTCTGCTCATTTACTCTACATCTCATAAAAAACTCAATTCAAGACTCCAAAACCAGTAGGTAATGATTTTGCTGAAATGGCCTCAAGATTTCATCGACTCAGCAAAGTCAGCAGTCCTACTTAAAGAGCACTGAACAAAGCAGTACAATAAGGAAGTAACACAGATCCCATACAATGACACATACTGCCAATAAACAGAGCAGTCACTGCACCCTTGCGATCTGCAGGTAAACGTACTCACTTATCAGACGTACAAACATTGCTATCACTTTGCATGGTTACATTATCACACAATCAAGATGAATCTAATTAAGTGTTGAGGCCGCAGACAAACTGTGACGTAAGCACCTCTTTTTATACATTGGACACAGTCATAACTCTCGATCGAAGAATACAATGCGAACTATAACCGCTAGTGTTAAATTTATAATAGCCGAATTGTATGAGCTGCATAACTAGGAAACAACTTTAGTTTTTACATACACATCTTACGTAATCAATGGCTGTTTCTGTTATGCCAAAAAATGTATGTTAAAGGTCTACCTACTTTTCTTCAGGCTAATTGTTTTGTTATCCAACAAGCACTGTTCTCGAAACACCAGTTAACGGGATTCTTGATTTATCGTATAAAAAGTCTCAAGTATTACAGGAATTTTAATTTTTATCAGTTTCCTCAATCAGCAATAATGTATGAAGCGATCGATTAATGTGGAAGAAGCGAAAGCGGCACACGACACATGGAAACTGGCATTTCATAGCCCGAAATCTCCCATTAATACAAACTTGAAAATTTAATCATGTCTGAAAAAATTGTTATCACACAAGAATTAGGAGTTGAAATGTCATAAATCCGACATTATTTTGCATTCGGTTTGTATATACCAACGGATGACTGAATATTAAATTCTGTTCTAACATGGAAACTCAAGGATTCTACTTCTACAGCTATTAACACTAACGAGTAACGCACACCTTTAAATAAATTACCCACCTTTAAAAACCACATTACTCAACCGTTCCACTTAAGGATGCCTTCGCCTCCATTTATTGCATGCGGTTGCACCAAGAACCACATCAGGATTTCCAATCCTTATCAGACTTTGAAAACGACCTCTTTATACGAATGCAATGGACCTACATCTACATTTATGTTAGCTGCACGCAGGAATAATAAACAATCGACCGAGATAAGCGTTCATTTTAATCCGCATTCATGATACTAGTTATCTATTGGTATCATTTTATTATAGGTAGGTACAATTTGTAGGTACCGATGTATGTCGCAACAACTTTCAAAAACAACTACGTCTTAACCGTGATCGATTAGTGCGCAACACTGTTAGCCATGCATATTAAGACACGAAAAATAAAAGGAAAAGTATAACGCAACATTAATGGTCGTAGCGCCGGGCGATGGCCAATCGCACCAACTCATCTAATTAGAGGATCCCCGGGTTGTGCAAGCTCAGTGTGGTGGCATGCAACCCGCGCGCCGACACAATGCTGGCCTTATTTATTACTGAACTGCTCCGTGCTAAGTACGCTGCAACCATATATTCTACTTATTTAAATGTAAGTAGAAGATATCTGCATGATACGTGACTAACACACAAATCACTGGGGTTTTCTCAAAACAAAAATCCTTGATACGGTTTTGGGAGCGGTAACATTGTTTTGCAAACTTTTGTAAGAAAAACAAGGGAAAAAGAAAATACATACAAAAATATTTGCGTAGTCTCAAACAAATATAATTTATGAGCAGGAAATCTGGTTTTGAATTAATTAATTATCAACATTGTAATTCAATAACGGTTAGGATTTACAACGAACATTATTCTCGTAGGTGGTAATTTAGGGAACAGATTTTGTAGAATATGTTGGAGGTTGGTGCATAAACCTGCTAATTCCGTACGAGGTCTAGAGGTCAAATTGCCATCGGCTCGCGTAAAGTTACATAAAGCCGCGATATTCCAACAATTAATGCCTCACACACGTTGTTCCCAAAACACATTCGAGTTCATTGAAGTTTACTACTAATCAAGGTGCTATTTTACAAAACCAATCATCGTATTCAAATATAATGGATCGAAAATTACCCACTCATAAACGATAAACCGTTATCGGCAGTATGGACCTATACATAATTAGGAAGATTACTTTTACCGACATTCTGGTAAAATTCTTCACTTGTTCGACGTCCGTGTCACGTACTTTTCCTTTAACAATGACGTCATAACTTGGGAACGAGAGATGATAATAGCCGCTATCACCATGATATCACGTACTGTATAACCAGCTGTATAGTAAAAGTTGTTGTTAACTTGGAGTACGTACTTACTATAAAAAGCACTTTACTTTACCGACGTTATATTCCATTGATTTATTTAATATTTAATATTTTACTTAATGTGAAACATGTCAATTAACATATTCATCTATAAATTTTCGCTCCTGGCTAACTCTCTAACACCTTTGTTGACAATTTCCAATATCCGTTATTATGTAAAAGACCGTTTTCTAAACAATTTTGCAATAAATATATTGGTTTCTGAACCTATGACTCCATCGGCACGCGACATTTACATAGCCAGCGGCGCGGCAAGCGGCGTCATAACACTCAACAACTAGCGAATAACACGAACACAAGTATGTATATAAGACTAGTACAAACGTACCTACAATAGTGTATCACGCAGCGCCCCCTTTCGCTTATCTCACACGAAATTGAAATAAGATTGATAAAATCTCCGCTTATAAAGAAGAAGCGGGCCGCAAAAGGCGAGTGGTTTGGACATTATCTAGATACGTCCCAACTAACAATTTTGCCCTATAACCAAACCTTATATCTCAAAAAAGCTGGGTAAATGATGTATAAAGGTTTTGGTGGTGACTGATTGTTGTGTAAAAGTGTTTGACAACACAGTTTGGCTCTATAAGTTTATATAGCAAAAACGACCTATTAATAGTTGATGTAAAGGTTTACTTCACGACTTTATATAGCTGTTATAGTCAGGCGTTATAGCAACCTCCATTGTGACTAGTATACAACGATTGAACTTCATAACAGTTTTAACTGTCACCCTAATGCGCCTAATTTGCGCAATAAAGGTTCGAAACGAACTCCTATGTGTCGTTTGTTAAAGTAGAGATGACAACTCAGGAATAGGACGATATTACGATATTGAGGGTTTTAAGATCATCGTTACAGTACACAGTAATATAGTGGGCACAAAAAGTCTACATCGGAGTGATTTGGTGATCCAGCTGAGTTTCAAATTATATTTATATAGCTTAATTGTCTTATAAAAGGTTGCTAATGCCCATTATAGCTGTAGTGATAAACTTATATCACAAATACACTTTTTAGAAGCAGATTGTTTTTTATAACTATTATAGTTCCTCTATTACACAACAGTACTATAACGGAGATCTTATGTGTTTTAAAACATTATTATTGTGTATAAAGTTAGGCTAGCAATGCTTTTAAATGATAATTCCGTTTTGTAAAAGCACTTCTATCGCTCTTCTACAACAATATTGACATTTGAATAATTCTTTTTGAAGACCCATTTATAGAAAATGATTCCGTACAAAATACAGTTCACGTCAGTGATGAAATGGAGAATAATTCATTTGTGGACAGCGATTCCAGGTGTGACAGTTTTTCAGATTGTTTGATTGATTCAACTGAAGAAAAAAACCAGCAACTACGAGATGGTTTGAAGCATTGGGCTATTAATTATAATATTTCACACGAAGCAATAAAAAGTCTGCCTCGTTGGTCGAGTGGTTGCAAGTGCGACTGCCGGGCAAGGGGTCCTGGTTCGATTCCCGAGCCTTTTTCGGTTTAAAATGTTCAGTAGTAAACGGAGTCTGGAAATGTGCCCGGTTATGGCAATAGACTCACCACCTATTACATCTTACAATATAAATATTATGAAATGTGGGTGTACACAGTGGCATAATGTGCACCTCTACCTACCCCTTCGGGGATTAAAGGTGTGACGATATGTATGTATGTAGTTATACTTCTCTGACGTCATACGTAGTACCTACACAGATTTATAAACCATAACATTTATTCATTAACAAAAGTATTCATCATATTTATGGAATAAGGACAAAAAATAAAACAAAAATAACAAACAAGCTCAAAAGGAACCCTAATTTCATGTAATGGTGGATGTAATCTATCATAATGAGTACTATAGTAGAGTTAAGGAAGCTGGAACTATGTTTATAACTTAAAATAAGAAATTATTTTAGTAAAAGTCATTAATTCGAAGGGGGCATTCAAATATGTCGTAAATCCATACATAGTTTATCAGGAAAATTACAGTCGCACAACATTTTCCTCGTAAGAGACGAATGATTCGATCAAGTACAAAATAATATCTTAGTCGCCACGATACCCCGTCACTCTTATTTTTTTATTTCTCTTCTAAAACACTGAGACACTGCAGCGACGTGAACGAATGTAAAATGAATGAATGATGAATTTTAGTGATGTAATGGAATCATGAACTCTTTTACAGTACCCAAAAACACTTTAGTAGTGCTGCGGTGGCTTATATATCACCAAATAGAGATTGCGTTAGTGTAACATCAACTGCAATGGGCCAAAATTGTCATGCCTGATACTCTTATAGTTCTACTTTAACACTGAATGGAGATATAATTGCGCCACTTTCTTTGTAGATGCACCTTCTTTGGCCTTTTATTTGACCACCGTTTAGTTTTTACAAAACGTTCTATGGCCTTCTATAAAACTAACTTTTGTTGGTTGGGGTGTCGCCAAAAAGAGAGCCAAGACAGGCGTAACAAACGAACACCGCGGATCACGAACTGTGATAGCCAAAATGGAAATCAAAAACATGCATCCCACGAAGAGGCTTCAACAAAAATTATAATAATATGTTCATACTCAACCACTTCATCGGAAAAACAATTCAACGAACAATTATTGGATTCCAGAGATACCGCAAATAATAAATTAAAATCCCGATCTCTTATGTTTTAATTAACTTTTAAGCATTGAGTCGGATGATGAATTTGTTTTAATATCTGGTATTTTATTTACATATGTCTCCGTCTCAATTCGTCTGCCTCACTGACATTCCCCATTCCCGTTATCATTCGAGCGGTTTTAAGATGATTCTCACCACACGTCGAGATGTAACAATGGAATTTATCACAAACAGGAATGTTCGCATACCACTAGCATAACAAACACCATGTTATTGATACGTCGTTGTTGGTACAATAATGCCATTATACAATATAAACGAGGTACTTACAAGTAATGAGCAATATATTATTTTATGTAAAAACATAAAACCATGCGAAAGTCCAGTAACGAAAAACATGAACGTTCCGTTTTGGTCAAACTTGAAACAAGAAACTTAATAAGTTGCTCTCCC
Organism: Spodoptera frugiperda; assembly: GCF_023101765.2. Taxonomy (NCBI): domain Eukaryota; kingdom Metazoa; phylum Arthropoda; class Insecta; order Lepidoptera; family Noctuidae; genus Spodoptera; species Spodoptera frugiperda. Next base: position 8,154,413 of record NC_064226.1, on the reverse strand, counting down.
GCCGAGCCATATCGCCCACCAGATTAAGGAGTAAATTATTTATTAGAACCCATTTCCATGGTAGATGCAAAATTTCTAGAAAAAAACTCATCACGGTTCACCCACCCACCAAGATAGAACAACTTGGAATTATTTTTTATTTCGAGGAACAGTGAGTCTCCACAAATTCAATTAAACTGTAGCTGTAAATAATGAAGCCCGTCAGATTCAATATCAAATTAAGTATGTTCGTGATAAATGGCAGGATAATGTCCGTTTCATCATACTATTTAAACCTCGTTCGTCTTTGAAATTGGTATTTGACAAAGTCATATATAAGTGGGCTGTACCTACATACCTCACATACCTGACACATATACATACAATTAGGCATTTATACATTTGAAGACGAAGTTAGCGAAGAAACAAAACCGTGTCATCTCACACAGATGACTTGTAATTTGTTTTGAATAACTACAAACAGTATCATCGATGAATAGTCAATACTTTTGGTTAAATCCAAACATGTAAAGTGAAAACATAAGACAAATGTTTGCATACTTAAAACAAAGATGGCTACTTTAAAATGTCAAAAATAGAAAAAATATGTAAAACATAAAATATAAGGAAATCGTAGGCGTTGTCACCGGCGACGGCGAGCATGACATCAGACATTAGCGGTGTCGCAGCCGCCATCATGGACCATCGACTAGAGGTGAACATCCTATGAGCGTCCGTGCCGAACCGATGGACCAATCAGCTCTCTAAACACCCAAATATTATCGGAAAGCCAGTTCGACAGCAGGATTTTATAACCGTTTTTAATAACTCGTTGCAAGTTACCTCAGACACAGACACCGCTAATCGCCGCGATATGAATGAATCTTAAAACGATACATTTTTTTTACACACACTGTATTAAATGTGTCTCGTTTTTTATAGCCGACGAATTTAAAAGTTTGTGTTAATGTGTATTATTATTTATAACTTCCCCTGGAGATTAATAAACAAGTTTTATGTTGTACGTTTGTATTATGTCATTAATTAACTTAATTTAAGTATAGATAAATTTCTAACGCAGTGATTATTTAATTATTACTTCAAATTAAAAACAGATAAAAAAATTATATATTTAATGAAATTACGGAAATGTAGCAAAAATTTTATGAAAGAGTCATAAACAATTTCGTCGATAAATCTTTATTTTTTTAATCAAATTAATACTTTCATTTCACTTGTAAGCCGTTTTGAATTCGGAATGAACATCGAGCATTCTAGTTTATTTATTATGACAGACACAGATATCATAATTTATACTAACCGATGACTGGCTGACTTGACTATCAAAACAATAACATAATGCAAAAAAATATGCAGAGGAATTATATTTTTGAACAAACAATCAATGACATTACTGTGACATCATTTTAGACAGAAAAAATCTCAGAACTTTGGCATTAAGTACATTATAATCTACCAACATACGTATTAATTGTTTACTACTACCAAAACAATATTTACCGTTTACTGATAGTAATAGGTACTAGTATTACTTGTAGCACAACTACTGAAAGTAAATAAAGTCCAATACTAGTTTACAAACACAGCATAATGTTGTTTTAAGAGAAAGTCAGCTGGAACTAATCAAAGGTATGTTTATCCCATTCTACGTTAAAGTTCACAAAGCAACGTCTACCATTCTCGTCTTAACTGTACTTCGATTATATTATGCAATTTAATATCTATGGTAAATCTTCAATTAGATATTTGTAATCAAAACCTTATTTATGCTTCTATTTTAATTAAATTTGTCAATCGTTGAACGTTTGTAGCTATCAGAGTTACCTATTGTTTTTATTGTTTCCAAATTGTATAAAAGATAAATTCATTAACAACTTGCCAATTTATGAATTGTGTAAAAACAGACACCGGTTTTTACAATTTGTTAACTATTTAACTAATTGTTTTCGAACCTAAACGAAAATTGGTTAAGTACAGCTTGTGCCGCTTTTTATATCTCCTAATAGTTTTACAATATGTCAAATAGACAAATATACGTAAAGGTCTAATAATAAAAAGTAGGTGTCGGAAAATCATTAAAGAATTGATAAGTTAAGCTTAAATAAATGGCGTATCATTAAGGCGGGCGGGAAAATAGAACAAGGATTGTGGCGGGCGGCGCACGCGGTGTAGCGGGGTGCGGGTGGGGGCGCGGGGCGCGGCGCCGGGACGCGGGAACGCAGCCTGCCGGCCGGCGCCCTCCCTAATCTCATTACCGCGCACACGGCTGCTCCGCTGACCTTAGCCCGCTACCCGACATGGGAACCCGCATAATAATTGTGCCCCACACACCATTGTTTATATAGCCCACGTCAATCTATATAACACCGGCCTAACATCTCCTCCGTCAACAAACTAATCTATTAAATAATACTCACCCTAACAATTTTCCCTCCGAGTAGCACCAATATTGAAAATAAATTAAGAGACACTGAATTCAGCAATGTAACATGCACTGTATTGGAACGTCCCACGGCACATAACAACGTTCAAAACATCGTGACTTCAGCGGTGCGTGGGTTTCACGATATTCGGTATAAAATCCTTGGGAGTGCAGCGAAGTGTTGTCGGGTGTAGCGCACACGGGCGCAGCGCGAGCGAGCGTCGCGACGTCGGCGGCGCAGAGCGGCGTTTGCGCCCGCGCACCAGGTGGGGCCGACCGGTCGCAACCGGGCCGCGCTCTCACCACGCCGCACGCCGGCCGCCCTGCCACAATGTTCGCTATAATCGCACTTGACACCGTACCGCGTTCGATCTACAAGAAAGTTTCACATTTCTATGTCACTATGCGAGGAAAGCCACAGGAACGATGGAACCTATGCGGTCCCTAACCAAATCTGTCCTTTCGTGTCCAAAGCTACGCGATATCACGCCGACTGAAAAGACATCGTCGAAGCCGACTTAACACGCTTCTAATTTAATTAAGTAATTCTACGACATTCAGATATCGTGAGTGTTATGAGTATATTGAATAGGCTTCACTTATTGACATAATGGGTGGTCAGTCTTACACAACAGACGTAACAAAAACTTTTTCTTTAGTTCGATCAACATCACTCAGTTAGACTTTGACGAACTGAAAGACAGTGAAAGTAATTGCCAATTCTCTCAGCGAGATAACACGAGAGATAAGTTTGCAACCACTTTTCCTTCTTGTCATGCAGACAATCAACCGCTAATTCAATTATTCGGCGGTCGGAGTACTAATTCCCGTGATAGAACAAAAACTATAATTAATGTTTAAATGAACTGCGCTCGTCAAAGTAAACTAAAATATCATTTTACAAATTATAGATATAGAATAAGCAATCAGTCTCAAGTTTCGGTGCCCCGTGGGCAGTTGATGAGAGCCTAGCGTGGCCTGGTAATATCACTGTGACGAAGCATTTCATTTATATTTTACGAAGCATTTTATAATGACTACGATAACTCTTAATGTTGTTTCAATCAAGCATTCAATCCGGATGTAGACGTGCTAAATAAAGAGATACAAATCAAGTGCCTACAAAGAATCTAGGCTACTCCATAAAAGGATTTTTAACAATTACTTTGGAGATAAATCACGCGGTGCATTCAATAAAAGTTAGACATTGTACGACAACAAATGCATTATAATGTTAAAGTCATGTACTAAAGATGGTCTTGTTTCACTGACTTGACACAAATATAATTGGGTATCGAACACGCTTCGTGTAAGGTGATAGCAGTAATACCCTTACTGAAACGAGGCAATTTTAAACACGTGCCTAATAATGATATGTACATAGTCAGTGTGCTGTATACCTTACCTTTTTCTAATCCATTGAATTTTCAGGTCGAAAAGAAAATGTCCCTAACATCCATAAGCCTCTAACACTTTAATAGCTAATTAAACAGTTCCCCTCCTCTCTCACGGTAAATTTACTTTTTTATTGAGATACTGGCAAGAGTTTCAACAAAATAATATCACACCATCAGCCCATAAGCCGACACGGAGAAGGTTTGAGCATAAATCACCATGCTCAATGCCGGTTGGCGATTTCAAACCTACAATTAGAAATTATAAGCCCAGATTTCCTCACCATGTTTTACTTTGTCGTTTATCAGTGGTGTCTAAATAATCTTAGAAAGTGCATATAACTCGGAAAAAAGTCACATTTGTACTTGCCGTTGGAATGGTTCAAACCCTCACCCTTCGAGAGACCCCCAAAATAATATAATTAATCCTTAATAAAACAAAAAGTTTGTCCCGTCTTTAGCCCGTACTTATAATCAAGGAAGCTTAAGGTTTTAACTCTAAAGTTCCTGATTGACGGTAACGGCACGTTTCGAGTAAGTACCACCATTAATTCGTCACCACTATCTGCCTCTTAGAATAGAGCTGCTTTTTGCTTGTATTATGAAATATTATATGGTTAGGGTTAAGGGTTTTTTACTCTTGCCTATCTCGATACTGGAAACTGCAAAATTTTTAAATTTGAATGATCACATGCACATGATTGGCCGGCTTGAATAAATCAACCAATCAGAGCGCCGAACGCGCTCTCGTTTCGATTACTTTAAACGTAAAACAAACTTATACTAAGGGTACAGATTCTATTTATGAGTCTATCGCAAACTGTCGTGTAAACTATTACTTCTATAGTTATGATCATATGTAAAAAAACAGAAAATTTGTTATAAATTTTAGAAGCACTGTGCACTGTGGTTCTGAGGCAGTTGTTTATTAAGCACATTTTCGTGCTTAAGAATAGTTATACGGTTTCTATAACACCCAGCATACTTACTTACTACCTTAGCAGTTATAAGTATTGGGAACATCTTACTAATATAATAAATATGAAAGTTCGTGTATACGTTTGTTACTCAATCACTTCAAAACGGCTGTAGGGATCGGAATGATATTTAAAATAGGGATAGATTATGATGTGGAATAACACATAACCTTCTTTTTATACCACGGAAAAGCGGACAAAGCCGCAAGTAGAAGCCAGTGTACAAAATATGTTTAGTAGTAAATGCTTATATATGTTTAGTGGTTAATGCAAATCGTGACTGAAACAATTATTGTCAATAAATTAACCTTCGATTAAAACTACTATCGCTTGAGTAGACTGATGAACGCGAGGTCTTGAATCCAATTCTAAAGTTAAGCAAAGTATTATTGAGTCTTTTATTTTCATTTGTCCTACATTTATTGACTAAGGATAACAAAGTTTTGTTATGAAAAGTAAAAGACCATTCGAAATAAACATGCAAAATGGTTTAGTAACAATTCTTATACATTCTTTACAATCACTGCCAACACAGTAGGTTAAGTAATCAAACTCTTATGTGGATAGAGTTATCCGTTAGACACAGCTAATTTCATCTACCTACCTAACTAACGGCTGTCCTAAATAATTGCGTCCGTCTATCTAATAATTACCCATATATATCTACCGGGTGTTAATTAACCAGTGTTGGTGAAAATATAAATTACTATACATCTACCGCACGTGTAGGTACCGGCGATATTACACCGGCTCAACCAATTACGCGGGTCGAAAAAGACACCTACCGTTAAAAGATTTAATTTAAAAATAAGTCAAGCGTGAACCCAACTTACGTGTTTAATGTGCCGTATGTTAACTTCAACGCTTTAGATGTTCTGTTTTAACCCAAAACCCCGAAAGTTGGGAAATTCAAATCATAGAGTTCCAGTCGTTGTCAGAAAGGATTTTATGCAAAACATACTGTAATGAAGCTTATTTAGTTTGCGTAGTTAGTGTGTTGTTTTTAGAACAACACACGATTCAGTTAGATAATACATAAGTGTGTATACGCAACTGGAGAAAAAATACAACATGAACTAAAAACTCCCGTCTTACGCAATGAATATAATGACTGTACATAATTGTATCAGATATAACATAATATAATTATTATAACAATTATAAACACGCAACATCAATCTGTCTTTAAGTAGAACTAGACAAGAAATCGCATTCCGAGTAAGTATGTGGGTAGTACATAGGCCTCTATTATCAGAACCGTCATCAGGGAGAATATTCCGGCGTCGTTAAACAACACTCCTATCTGAGGAACAAACACGACGGCGGCATTTTTCTCATTTGAGGTTAATGAAAATCGCGCCGACTTCTTCCATAGCTGGCGTGAGACGCTCACCCAATTACACCCGGTAAGGCTCACAGCGGCACTCTCTACACTCTACACGTGTGGTGCCCACGTACTTCGAGAACCACTAACTTAATTGTAATGAACATACCCACCTATGTTCCTAAGTGAACTTTATCCGCAGTTTGTTTTACTCTAGCTATTTTATAATTCTACAAAATTAGATTAAATTCTCTACGTTTCTGCCAACTTTGTTCGTAGTTCGACTTCGAAATGAATGCAGTAATCTGCAGCCGCTTTTAGGACACCAACTACGATATAAGGACCTAAAAATGTTAAAAATGTAGTTAGTATTTTATCTCGTTCGTCGAAGTTGTAAAAGTCAAACGAGGAAAGCTGGTTTCCTTGCACGTAGCGACAGGCCAGCAATCATCATTACTGGCGACCCCATAACTAACATATTATCGGTGTACATGGCTCACGAGGTACCCAACATGACGTGCGGTTAAACATACCTCATATTTGTTCCGCTTTATCTACTTACCCCTTGAGAGAAAAATCAATAAGTCACCTAGCCTGTACGAGTAGGTACTACTAACACACGGCTACAAATCATACCCACGGATGTTTTGCCGTCACATAATGGAGGCTCTCAAAATAAAAGACTTCTTATGCTATAAAATCATATGTCACCGTCAGACACATAACATTCCACAATTTGTCACGAGTTTCATATCCGGAACTTAGCGCTCCGAAGGCAAACATCCCAGTCACTTGCCGTCGCTCCGATAAATCTGTCCTCAAGATATTCTCTTGGCACGTTTAAAACCTTATATTGTAGGAAATATTTAAAGAGCATATTTCAAAATATTATGTTGGTGCTAGTAGTTTCCGCATTGAAGTGCAGTGTGCACTCGCAGAGCTGTCGGTCGACCTGAGACGTAGGAGCGTCACGTAATAAATGTCTGCGGCTCCACCCCTTCCTCCATGTGCGGCTATTTCTATTCGCTGTTTATTACATTTGTGAGCCTCGTAACATCGCGCCGAGCTTTGCTCATACTTTGGTTGTTACAGAACTGCCACCAGATCACGTCCAATATAAGCCTCCATGCCAATGTAATACTAAGTAGGTCCAATATTTTTACTTTTATTGTTTTACTTTGTAAATTACTTTTCTTCGGTCGACTTTCCAAATTTAGAGAAAATTGATATTCTTTCTCTGTTTGTTTACCGGCGATCAATGACACAATTTGTTTAGGAAAATATTTATCGGCGTTCCGGGGCTGGCAGGCTGTGGTCATTAATAAGTAATCAGTGTGACCAGCCCGTCGCCCTCGGTCGCCCAATATAAACACATAAATATAATTTCGTACATTTCATAGTCCGTGTAATATTAACGACGCCCTTTCTTCCGCAGTCATAAATCAAATGAAGCAATCATGAAAATGAAATGTACAATTTTTCATCGACATGTTTCAGTACATGAAAGCATTTCCCCGAACCACCGCTAAGATTATTTTACATCCACTCATTACATCGCTTCAAATATTTATTAACGTAGACACAACTCATTGTCATTTGTTATAACTACAATTGGTTGTCGGAAAAGCAATAAATAATTTAAACCCGCTTCATAAATGGGTTGGATCCAATCAAATTGTTTCAAGACTTGAAGCTCTATTCAAATGTCTTTATTAATTTCATTAATTCATTAGATGCAGGCAGGTCGTAGGCCATTGATCAATTTCAAACCTTTTTAAAAGCTTTTATTTTTAATTATACAGAATTTCTTCACTTTAGTTACATTACAAAGTCACATTGTCTGACTTCTAAACTCATAATGTCAATGACTGAACTTGCTCGCAGTATTTATGTGTGAGTGGAGAGGTAGAAAGTTATAGTTCGATAAGAACGTAAAAAGTTATGTAAGTATTTATTTACAAGTAAACATACTATCGCACTTTGATGAGCATCTTTGATGAGCAATGTCTGTAACATTATAGCCTGGCAATCACTGAACGCGGCGGTATTGGTCTCAAGCAATGACATTGTCTGTCAAAACTAATTTCGCGAGTCTATAAAAAATGTAACAGTTTAACGCGGTTGGTTTCGCTATGAAGTAATCTGCGGGTATGCACTAATGGTCGGTTGCAGGCCGAACTCGGCGTGTAATGTGCAATTTGCAGGCAGCCATTGAGCGGTCACGCGACGGCACACCGCCACACCACACCAACGCCACACTAATTCAACTTTGCACACACACCACCTAGCCCATTTTACATAACCTAACATTGCCCCTGTAATTCCCCGAAGTGATAGACAGAAGTGTACTTACAGTAAACCCGCACTTTTTGCCAAGGACTTACCATAATATAACTCTAGTTATACGATAAAGGTTTATGCAGAGTCTTTTCACCATTTATGTTTTAAGTTCCATTATAAAATAGGATCGAGTCTAATGTCAAACACAGGGTTCATTGACGCGTGTATTTAGAAATCGTAAAACCTTATAGTCGGTTAAAACAAGGCTATTTTAAATAAATAAAATACAGTAGGTACCAATTACATCTACATACGTTTTTCAGATAGCCAATTTTCAAATACACTGTTATTTGTTTTTATGAGTAACGGTATATGCCACATAAATAAGTACTTACGTTTCGATCAATATTTTAGCATCGAACGTGGTTCCGTTTCGAATAAATTATATGTTTCATTTATATTAAGATGGAGTGGAGAAATTGGCAAGAATTTGCGACCTTTCAGGAAATCCGTCATTACTCTTTCAAAGTCATATTTAAATCAAATGGCATGAAAATGTAATATGCTCGAAGAAGTGTGGAACTACCTATGTAATGATATCTTAACCTAGATTTTATGTCCTAAAAATTATTAAGTTTCGAGAAAATTTACAGTCATTGCCAAAAAGTAGGAAACTCCAAAAGCGAGTTAGAAAAATACCTCATTCCAAGTTTGTCGCATACGAGAACATTGACACACGACCAAACGGGCTTTAGTGACACTGTGATTTGCAGTTTGTGGGAGATGAACCACACTATCCACAAAACTTATGTCCACGTCTATGTAGTTTATGTTTGAAACGAAAAAAATGTTTTGCTATTCGACAATTGTTATAGATAGGTCTGGAGCTCTGGTTTGATCTCCGAATTTTCGGAACTTTCTTTAATGATAAGTGTAACCAGTTGAAATTAATTAGGTATAAATATTCGAAATTACGAGAGCTGCTATGTTACAGTACTAGATTTCATTTCTAACATATTATTTTTGTTGCACAATTTTTCCACCAAGAAAAATAAATAATCGTACAAAAGCTTTTAAAGTATCGAAGCGAGTACATGACGCAAAGTTCACATATGGAAGCCTATGTGGGCGGCGATGAGTGCCTAATGCAGGCAAACCTCGAGGGCCCATACACTTGCGCTGTGCACTCGTAACTTTTAACCTTTACTTTTGACATTTCACTCAGGGAGTCAGGTATATGACGTTCATTATTTCGCCTAGTTTCTAGCAAATGAACTGCTTTTGTTCTTACTGCGCCATTCAACAGTACGTACCTACTCCTTGGTCGCTTTCTCCGAGTTTCGCAAACTTCCTAGTTCTCAACACATTTGCCATTTACAAAACATATCCAACGCCTAATAAAGACTCGGCACTGGATCGTGAACTCCAACTATAGCATTGTTCCCGTCCTTTACTTTGTTGTTGATAATTAATTGCCTGCACTACGGTACTAATTATCTCAAGGTACTAATTAATTCAAGGAGTGAATTAATGAGCTGAGCCAGTCAATTATTTTATCTTGTTGGGAAAGTTATAATCATTGGCGTTTATCTTACGTAACCCGAGAACCTTCTGTCATAACGTTTTCAGCCGAGCACGTAATGTTTGTTTGACTGAAGGGTAGCAAGAAGTGAGGCGTAAGTAATTTAAATGTGTGAGTTTTTGAATATCTGCAAAGTGTTAAGTGTCGCTGAGCGCAGCCGCGTAGGAGCGTAAAGTGGTTGCGGTAATGAGCAAACACCCTTCATTATCAGGCTGTGCGACATTAGGCGCAGGCATGCCTCGCAGTCGGCAGCTCGGCAGCGCGCGGCGCAGCGACACGCGAGCCCCATTGTGCTCTGTGTCTGCTGGCTGCATACTTTAACACTCGCATTAATACACATACAGTACCTAACCTATATGTACCCTACTTTATTTTACAGACACTAAAAGATGGGAAAAACTCTTATTGTTTTTCAGACCTACCACCCATTTTCATCTTTCAATAAAATAATGTATTGTTTCGCATGATGCAACTTGCACAACTTTTAAGATTTATTGATACTAAATCAACTATAAAACATTTTCCTATTCTGGATTTCAAGGGTAAGCTCCGAGAGTCACCCTCTATAAACATTTTGATAAACAATCCTCCCTCGCCAGTAGAAATTATATTACGGCTTTGCAAACTGAAATAATAAAATGGGGTTTAATGGCCCTCCGGTTATCAAGATTACCTTTTCAACATTACTTTATTCAACCTCGTGAAAAAAGGGTGTCAGCTAATATTTTTAAATTAATGTTCGAATTGGAAGTGCCATAGTCACGGGATGAATTCAGCATGGTAAGGGGAAACGTGTGGGGGAGCGGAGGGTGCAGGGAGGCTGCTCGCAACGAAGAGAGCGGCCTCATTGATCGCACGCCCCGCGCCCTGCCGCGCGCTGCCCGCACTGTCGCCGACACTACCACTCGCCTCGTGCACCGCTGAGCCTCCACCAAATATGCATACAAACTCAAACACATTATTATTATTACCGTTTTCAGCATCCTACCAAGCTCATTTAAACGATAGCCATGTAAAGGTGTTGTTTTTCAGTCTGGTTTCATGTTTATAGGAATGTATCTCTACTGAAACTACTTGCAATATTATCCAACTACGAAACATTATCTACATTGATGTCTAATCTCATTGTAGTCTCTTAGAAAAGTTGCAGGGTTCTGTGTGCTTTTAAACGAATATTACCTATATAAGGAGAGGAGAGGAAAGTAACCCTTTATTTTATTTATTTATTTTATTTTCAGCCATGGTCGTCCCACTGCAGGGCAAAGGCAAAGTCACCCTTAGTGTAATAAATATTTTTTATTGTAAGTTTTGATATATTATTGTAATTGTAAATGTTGATTAGTGTGTTGATGAGAGGTATGAGCTGGGCACGGTAGTGCGGTGGTGCGCTGATGTGACGTGGCGCTAGGCGCGTGGCGCGCGGTGATGAGGCGTGCGTGGCGTGCGTGGTGCGGCTCGCGCTCGGAGCGAGGACCTCGTGCAGGCAGAGCGCGGAGGAGACAAGGTCGGGACAGCGCGCAGCGGCGTGGCGCGGCGGTTGAATGGGCGGCGGCGGCGGCGCGGCTGCGCGCCCCGGCGCTCCGTCAGTCCGCACACCGGCGGCTCCGCTGCCCCACGGTCGGCCGCACTCCGCTGAACAACAATGCTCAAAAACACGCCGTGACTCCACACACATTCCCTCAGCGCAGTAGGCGATGTTTGAGGATCGGACGGCACGCGTGGCCGTCGGCGAGCGGTCGTGAACAAGTTGCATACATATGAAAACCGTAAAAAGATTGAATTTTAAGCCGATCGTGTTCGATAGATCCTAATAGAGAAGCGGGAGTGCGGCGTTTGGGAGGCGGGGGTCGGGTCGCGCGGTCGGAGGGAATGGCGCGGCGCGGGGCGGCGGCGGCGGCGGCGCGCGGCGCGGCGGCGTCGCGGCGCTGACATGGGCGGGCGGGCGCGCCGCTCGCTGTTGGCGGCGCCCGCGGGCCTGCTGCTGCTGCTGTGCCTGCTCTGGCCGAGGGGTAAGCGACTACATCATCCCGTACACCCTGCTCCTCCTCCTTAGCTGACAATCTGCCTGAGATACGCTGGATTTGTCATGAATCAAGCAGGATCTCGTTTACAACAACACAATAAAATTTACAAACATATGTGAGAACCTACAACACTAACACGTGAGAAATGTTATCAACAATGATTATAATTAAAGATATATTCGTTTTATCAGTTGAACATGAAGCTGTAACTCGAAAAAGGCAGTCATGGCCGCTTGAGAATGTTTTAGACCTGTTTTGTAACATGGAGGGATGTGATGGCATAAACAAAATATTTGTTTATTCATTAATGATATATTTCTGAAAGATAACTTATAACTGCTTGATTTGAGTGACAACAATGTTCTCCAACGTAAAGAGATGAGATTTAATCGCTACCTCTCCAACGACCTCAAGTCGACAAAGTGTAAGATAAAGCTCGACGTCACACGTCAAAAGTATGACCATTAAAATTAAACCTATTTAATATTTACATTCTAAAAACATTTTCGCTATATTATAAACGAATTCTAAACCATTAATTAAGATAAATAGTTTGTTATCAAGATAATGATGATGATGATGAGTTTGTTATTCATAGTCTTTTCCATATTCCAATATAAACAACAATATACATATAACAGTATATTTTAGTATCCACGTGTAACTGTAGAGAATAAAGACCCCTGGACCGAAGTACAATATCCTGTGTGATATGCAATTACTTGATAATAGGCTAAAATAGTATTCAGAGAAATATTCCAGCTGTACTGGAATAAATAACAAGTATTAGTTACACGTGTAGCAAAAACTGTACTCCAAATTACCTATTGGCGAAATGATTACCTAGGAGAATGATACAGAGTAAAAAAATGCTAAAATGATTTTGCCTTGCCTTCGATAATGTTCGTAAAATGGCAAACTAATAAATTACCGTAATTGGTTTTCTTGAAACAATCTATACGATGTTCGTTTACATGGGCTCGTTACATTTAATGGATAAATTTTAAGTGGTTGTTGCCTCGCTGTTCACTTCATATAATTGAACAAACAATGGGAGCATTCTTTTATACATATACAAACATATTGGAGTTTATTACGTAAATTGCTGCAGTGATAATAGCTACACGTTCTATAGATAGTTAGGTACTGAAATTTCTGCAAAATGTTGAATTTGTGTTGATAATTTAATTTTCGTTTTTCAATAGGAGCACGGTTGGAATTTATACCCAATGTATGGACATAGGTTTGTCTCATACGTATATTTTAAAATAACTTTGTTTAGATACTCTATACAGGAAAAATTTACATATTATTAGGTTCTTATTTTATTTATTCGACTACTTCTCATTTTATATTATTTTTATTTGTATAATAGAGTCGGTTAAAAAGTTGATCTTGGGTTATTGATTGCAGCGTCGATTAAAGTATTATTTTACTTTTTTTTCATTTAATTTAGAATAGCGCCTGATGTATGACAATAGGCTCACCTTCTATAATGTAAACCTATTTACAACAAAACACGCGACAGATGATACATATGATACATATATGTTCCATTTAATATAATATTAAAAGTTTACCAAAATAGCACACACAACATTTTTTTCATACTAAGTATAAGAAATACTTTATTATTGACTAGCTTCTGCCAGCGGCTTCGCCCGCGTTCCCGTGGGATAAAAGGTATCCTATGGGCTATTCCAGACCATAATCTACTACTGTCCCAAATTTCATCCCGATTTCTTCAGCCTTTTTGGCGTGATTAAGTATCAAACATACCTACACAAACTCAAACACACAATCTTTCGCATTTACAATATTAGTAAGATTTACGGTGTCATTTAATCAAATTCAATAATATTCCCCACACTTGGATTTTCTCCAGTGTCATCAATTAATTCACCATGTCGTGAGTGCGTTTACAAGCATACAAATGCACATACATATATAGAAAATTGTTCATATTCTTAATCACACGATGTCGTGTAGCTATTTGTTGCACAATTGAATTTTTAAGTTCATTACACTTACATAGTTCAATGTTTGTACATAGATAGTTAAAAAAAAGTAAGTATGTAATTATAATAAAAAAAAAACATCTGAAGTATGCTACTGAGGTCAATGTACAAAAATAAAAAACAAAGCCTTATCTGCATCAGCATCAGTAAATAAAAAATATCGGTAAAATAACAAACCGCATATTATTTACACACATCCTTTTTAAACAGCACTCCAAAAATCTTGAGATCGTTTCGGTCAAAGTCCGACTGTAAAATGTTCGATATTCGACACACGACTCTCAAATCACTGGCTAAAAATCCTTTGTAAGAAGCAATCAGGGTCCTTAAACTACGTGACATGAGGGGTTTTGACCGTACGTGACAAGATCAAACGACCAGACGGCCCTCAAGGTTCAAAATCTTTTTATTGCACTATCCCGATACTGGTGCAGAATATCTTGCGAAAAATGGAAGTTTTGAACCCAATATTCTTTACAGATTTTCTTCGAAGCTTACTTTCAATACCTTTGGTAAGTTTACATGTAAATAATCGGTGGGTATTTTGTGCGTACAGGGGCACGTTGCGGGTACCACGAGAAGCGGCTTCTGCACCACCTACTGGACCACTACAACGTACTAGAGAGGCCCGTCGTCAACGAGAGCGACCCGCTGCAGCTCTCCTTCGGCCTCACGCTCATGCAGATCATCGACGTGGTCAGCATTCCTATCCAAACACGCAAACATTTCCCATCACACATCTAACAGCATATTCTACACGATTGATAGTGTTCTCATGGTTATCCAAATGTACCGTTCAATAAATAAACTACCACGGTACGAGCCGCTTCGAAAACGATTAAGCCAACTAACCAATCAAGTCTTCTAAATATGTCCTCACATTTTAAGTGCACACGAGCACATATCTTCAGTAGTGTGCGTCCACGCAAACATTATTGAAAGTTTTTGTCTAAACGACGTCCTGAAACCAGTTCGTACACACGTTTTTCTATAGTCCTTGTTGACCGACTCTCACAGTATAATAATGATTAATTTGAGTTCAAACTATGTAGAAACGGGACAGAGTAGTAGTAATAAAATACAAATTCATGTTCACAGGACGAGAAGAACCAGCTTTTAATAACAAACATCTGGCTTAAACTAGTGAGTATCAGCTTTTTATACGATCATACGTGTAGAGAAACAAGAAAGTAATTAATGATGATTGCGTTGCAATGAGATTTAATGATTGTGTTACTGTCGTACAGTATGACGTTGGTTTATTACGTAAATGTAGCGAAATTTTGTTTATCCAGGAGTGGAATGATATGAACTTGAGATGGAACACTTCGGATTTCGGCGGGGTCAAAGATTTACGAGTACCGCCCCACAGACTATGGAAACCAGACGTCCTTATGTACAACAGGTATGTACCTACAGTCTTACCTAAGAACTATTTGTGTATTTTTAGATCAATTAAACACCTTATCGGGGTTATGCTAGAATCGTAGACGGATACGATAGCGAAATTAAGAGCAATATCAATCAAGAACAATTATGTCCGAATACGGACTGATGTATTGCATAAGGTTCGTTGCGGGAATATGTAATAGCAATTTGACAATTTGATTGAACCGTATAAAATCTATTTGTTACAACATTAAGGATACGGCGTAAATATCACGTGTCTGACGAAAGTCCATCACAATAAATATTATTATAATGATTATTTATTATGATTGTTGCATTTGCGTCCATGTCAAATAAGCGTGTCAAAAATAAATTAATTTCGCGTCAGACTAGAACTCAGGTCTAATTGTTGTTTATGTCAAAACACTAAAAATATGTATTTGGGATTTGGAAAGTGACCATAAATTGCACTATTCCTAGCCATTGATGAAAAATAGAGATTAACACTTAAGTATGTTTATTACTCGACAGTTTTAAGTAAAGATTGATGTTTTATAGTTTTCGATCGTTCAAATATAAAGGTACTGTTAATTAAATTGTTCATCCATCAATGTTGAAGCGAAAGTATATTTTTTTCCGCGATAATTGCTTGAGAAGTTTAGATCAATGACCTTGTTTTTTCGGATATTTTGTTCGTTTTGTTTTATAAATCTTTAACCAATTAAATGATTGATTAGTGATAAAAACGTTCTTATTAAATTCACTAATAAAATAAAAAGATAGTGATAATAAGAAGTTAGGAACCCGTTTACAAATAAATCACTTATTTCTACACAAACCAATATAATTTAATTATAATTATTTTGAAATATCATGATATATTTGGAGACGCGTTGGCTATAAATAAAATCCTCGTCCTCTAAAGAACTTTTGAACCGCAATCACTGTCGTATTACCATTTAAAACATGATAGACTTTTAAGACCTGGAGTGCTCTCGTCGACTTAAGTCCCAGACGTAATTTTAGACTTTAAACTTAAACATTTTGGTGACAGCCCCTTTCCGAAACTTTGGGAACATTGTCACTTGTTTTCAATTCCTTGAAACTTCTTCAACTAACCCGTTTGTAAGGTCTTCAAATGGATCGTTTAACTTTGCAATCTTAGCGTTTTAAAGTGTTCTTTGAAAATAATTTAGCTAACATTTGTGTAGTTTTAATGAGATGGTAAACAGAATAACTATACTTTAACGAACGCTGACAAAGATATTTTATAACAATCCGAAAAGTATAAAATGTCACGTAACACTAAATATTGTTTAAACAAGTAATGGTCCTGCTCAAACTCTTGTCCGATTGTACCGACTCATGCATCACGGAGTATTCGAGTAAATTATTCGATATAGACTTTATAAGGGATTCTAATTGACATAAATGTTCTACCGGTAGTGGGTTAGATCCCCGCATGGAGCAACTCTTTCTGTGATCCATAAATTGTTGTCCCAGCTCTGGATGTGATGTGTATGTAAAAATGTATGTTTGTAAACGCACCCTAGAAGAAAATAACCCTAAGAAAACCCAAGGAGAAAAAGGAGAACAATTTCTTTAATAACCATAACAATATTTGTGCACAGCGCGGACGAAGGGTTCGACAGCACGTATCCAACGAACGTGGTGGTGAGGAACAACGGCTCGTGCCTGTACGTGCCGCCTGGCATCTTCAAGAGCACCTGCAAAATCGACATCACCTGGTTTCCCTTCGACGACCAACGTTGCGAGATGAAGTTTGGCAGCTGGACTTATGATGGATATCAGGTCCATAACTTTACATACCAAAGACCTTCGCCATAAGTTTCAAGATTAGTCTCTTCATGTACTTATTTCTCTTTTCTCTTACAGTTGGATCTACAGCTACAAGATGAGGGGGGTGGAGATATAAGCAGTTTTGTCACGAATGGCGAATGGGAGTTAATAGGTATCATCTTTGAAAGCATCTATTAAGCGTTATCTAAATGCCTCCATCTTGATGTAGCCAATTTAATTTAATTTAACACATTCATCATTTAATTTTAAATTGAGATTCGTCGGATTAAAGTGGTTTCCATTTTTTTAATAGATAATAGTAATGGATGAAACTTGATTGTGTTTTATTGTTGTTGTGTAGGAGTGCCGGGCAAGCGCAATGAGATTTATTACAACTGCTGTCCGGAGCCGTACATCGACATCACGTTCGCAGTGGTGATCCGAAGGAAGACGCTCTACTACTTCTTCAATCTGATCGTGCCCTGCGTGCTCATTGCCTCCATGGCTTTGTTGGGGTTCACCTTGCCTCCAGATTCTGGCGAAAAATTGTCATTAGGTACAGTACACATGACACAATATTTAAATAGCTTCTCCTCTTGATTTTTCAAAACCATTTATAATGTATTGTGTTCTGTAATACCCAGGTGTAACGATATTGCTGTCGTTGACGGTGTTCCTCAACATGGTAGCGGAGACAATGCCAGCGACGTCGGATGCTGTGCCCCTACTAGGCACATACTTCAACTGCATCATGTTCATGGTGGCATCCTCTGTCGTCTCCACCATCCTAATTCTCAATTACCATCATAGGCACGCAGACACACACGAGATGAGTGACTGGGTTCGTATTGACCAAATTTTCGTAAATTGAAATGTTTTAGTAAGTTTGTTTCTACAATGAGCTCGTGTTTATCCAGATTCGATGCGTGTTCCTGTACTGGCTACCGTGGGTGCTGCGCATGTCCCGGCCGGGCTCCGCCACGACGCCCCCGCCGGCGCGCGTGCCTCCGCCGCCCGACCTAGAGCTGCGCGAGCGCTCTTCCAAGTCGCTCCTTGCGAACGTACTCGATATCGATGACGACTTCCGGCACCCGCAAGCACAGCAGCCCCAATGCTGTCGATACTACAGGTCCCTCGACGATCTACACGAACACTACTCGCCGTAAATAGCACGGTTACGATAATTCACCCCAGCCTCGAACGTTCCGCAGTAAAACCCGACCCTAACAGCTAAATCACGAGTATTCGAAAACATTCAACATCAACATACTCTTTCACGGGCCATTGCATAAATTTTCACTTTTCGAATAGTTACTTCTGTATCTGGGTCTGGTCTTTGAACATCTAATCGGCATAACTCCCGTAGCGCCCTTCGTTCCTCGGCTCCACCTGTAGTATAGGGTACACGTGGTGCCGCTGTCTACAGAGCGAACTTGTTGCAGGTCGGGTGAAGAGAACGGCGCGGGATTGGCCGCACACAGTTGTTTCGGTGTCGACTACGAGCTCTCCCTCATTCTGAAGGAGATCCGAGTCATCACAGACCAGGTAACCTCAACGGAACCGTCTCATTTATTGCATATCGTGGTGAGTGGTGAGCATAGTCAGTTGTTTAATATAACGATATATTTTTCAGATGCGCAAGGACGACGAGGATGCGGACATTTCGCGCGACTGGAAGTTCGCCGCCATGGTCGTGGACAGACTGTGCCTTATTATCTTTACCCTGTTCACAATCATCGCCACGCTAGCCGTGCTGCTGTCCGCGCCGCACATCATGGTGTCGTAGCGACCCGCCCGCTTGCGGATGCGCATGCGAAAAGTTCTGTGATACCGCGAATATTTGTTAAGTTGTGATGAGCGAAGTGGCGCGGACGTTGACGCCGCGGCGCTGGAGTTGCCGCCGCCTGCCTCGTCGCCCGCGCCCCCCTGTAGACATAAGTTACCGCTGACTGCCAACCCTGTACGTTCAAGAAATAACTGCCCATCTGACTAACGTCTTCTAATCCCTTGAGAACTTCAGCGATTGTGTACCTTTTCTTCCAAGATATATCTTATATCTTATGACAAACGGTCGTCACGCTCAGTGGAATCAATCCCGTACTCTAGGCCCGATCGATCCCTTAGGGTATGTAAGTACTCGAGTTGAACGAGCGTTTCCTTGACAGACGTTCCGTCCCCGGAACGGTCCCTAGCGATAAAGTGGCAGTACGTGCTACACAGGCACCAGCGCCGCCACGCCGCCGCGGTGCAAGCTCTGCGCTAGAATAGTCACCGCAGCAAGTGGCCACCCACTAGACAAGACTGCGGCAGAAAATATTTGCACAAATACGTCTTCCTTCTTACCGTTGAACGACCTGATTCGCATTTAAAATTTAAACTTTGTTAGAACTTCTTCGATTCTTGAAATCTATTGTACAGTTTAGAGTTTGGGCGGTGAAACAATGGCCCTTTGTTTCCTTCTTGTTCGATTCCATGAATCGTGGTTATAATCCCTAGTTTTATTTTCGGATATATTTGTGTCAGTAGCTAGTATAGAACTTTACAAACAATGTTGATTCAATTGGTACAGGTTGTGATATGCCTCGTTGTGAACGGGTCGATATTGTTATAAATGGTAAAATACCCATGGCTATAGCTTAATAATCGTTCGTTAAAAGTTGTAGTTAAACAAATATTATTTTAATAAAGTCATATCTGGGTCTTTCGGAACGACTTTTACAAATAATAATTAAATTACATATAAATATCACGTTTGTACTTCTTTCCATACAGTTACAGTAATTCGTATGCTGAAAATAATGTTAGCTTCTAAAATTTTCTTCTTCGAAAATTAATTCAAAACGTACGACCATCGTATCAGACATATACATGTAATATATAACTCATTTTGTAAGATATACAACATTTTATAAGTACAAAAAGTTGTAACATGAACCGGTTTTTCGTTACATAGAGGGTATACACAAAGGTGCCTATTTATTAACAGAAGAGACGATCAGTTGATAATACAGGTACACTATATCCTGAGCACTGACCAGTCGACAGTCCTGCCGCTCGTCTGCCACACTCCGACACACACTTGCAACACGTTCAGTTATCGGCTCCGTCATCATCTATTGTTGCGTTTCGTTGTTCTAAGTCATCGATGTTCATTTCACCCAGAAACGTTGTGAACCTCCTAAAAGGAAAACGTAGTGTAAACAGCGAGAATGTGCGGGTACACCCGACAAGCGAATGTACCCTCGCAAAGCTCCTGTAATGTTTTCCTTTTCCGAGGCAGTGCTGTGAGTAATTTTAGACGGTCCGATGGAAGTTGCGGACCGGATATGATTACAAGTCAATGTTTCTGCTCATCCGTTTATTTACTGTTAAATCTTCTACCATTCGCTAGAGGTTGTGTGACGACCCGGACGGTGGAGCCGCAGCCCCGCAAACGCGGGCTTCATCTTTGTACTAGATGGAATGTTGTGCGGCGTCCCTCCGTCGGCAATGGGACAACCCATTGCCCCAAGATTTGTTCAATTGTTAGGGTTAACTCTGAATTGCACTTTGTTTATTAAATATAAACGAATGAAACAAAACTGTGTTTTATTTGTGTGTACAACAAGGACAAACCTGGATATCTAATTCGTAAGTTCAAAATAGCGCCACCGAACAGATCCCCATAAATAATGTTCCCGAAATGTAATCAAAGTAGAGTACAATATGTGGTGAGGTCTCCCATCGGGACCCTGCGAGTTATGTAAATCATCCCTGACCTACATAATATTCCCGCGTCGCAGCGAGCGACCGGCGGCGGACCAATCGATGATATCCCGCGGGATAACTGCACATGCGCACATCGACAGCTATTTTCTGCGAGAATCTCCTTCAACCTGTCAATACCCGTAAAGTTTCTGAGATGTGGGATGTTGCTGAGCAAAGGAAAGTATTAAATTGAGAAAATACTTCCAAGATAACTGTCTATTTGTGAAATCAACCCTGTAGCAAATATAAGAAAAGGAAATTACTGTTTGCTACGTTATAGCCGTTAGTTTCAAAACAATATGATGGACAAAGCACTAAGTAAATAACTTTTAGACATTTCTTTTAAAGTTTTTATATTTTCTACATAGCTGAAATAAATATGACACGTTACTACCTAGTGCCATCACAGGTTCTTACCAGTGACAGTCATGATAGAAACGAATGAACCAAATATGTCTACTTCCATTTCTAGAAAAATGAGGTATGAAATAACAGTATTAAGTAGAAAAATAAGTGCAGGGTGCATTAGTGCACAGGGCGGTAGAGTTGGGCGGGCGGGCGCTACGGGAGGACTCGGGAATGTGGCGGGGTGTGGCGCGGCGCGGCGGGATGCGCGGCGTGCGCCAGGATGCGCCCCGCGCGGCAGTGCCCGCCGCCATGTCGGGCGGGTCGCGCGCCTTCCTCCTGCTCACCGCGATCCTCACACTACTCTACTCAGGTACAATATACAAACAATACCCACACCGAATCACCTCACTACACCTCCATTCTCTTGTCAAACACCCGAGACCTCACTGATTTTTCTCACCTATCTCATATGAACGGCGCTACCGGCTAGCTATGTAAATAGTGAAGTATATAAACAAATTATGTGCCAGTTATATACTAATTATAGGGCGACTATAAAATATAACACCTGTAACATATACCTAAACAAGCAGTTTTAAAAATCAGGTGTATATTAAATGGAAATTTTTGAAAATATTATTTCCGAATTAATAACTTAGTTTAATTAGTCAATTATTAGTTAATACATTACGTGAATGTGTTAACAGTATTTAATTATAAGTAAAAACATGTGTTAAGAGTAGAGAAGTGTGTTCCTAAACAACATTATCTCCACGTTCGCTCTTTATTGATCTGTCGTCACAGCAGCATCTCGGCTACGGATGCTTGACACGTTACTGAACTTACGGAAAATGCCTTATCAAAGCCATTTATAATCATTTTAATACTTAATACCAACACAAATACGGGATAACTGATAATTTATCTTAGTAACTAGCTTAGATAGCGAGTGTATGTATCATTAAGGAAATCTAATCGTGATATACATACATACTTGTGTATTGAAAACTCGTCGTATCAAATTAGGATTATATTACACCTTGTTTAAATTAGAATTTCTTTTATCTCAATGTCAAAGACATAAACGCGTTATTTTTAATGTAAGCAAATATGATTTGTTAAATACGAGTATTATCAGTACCTATGAATATAGATTTTCGAATAAATAATTAGATTTCGGGATTAATTGATCGAACAACAACAGAAGGGGTGAACAATAAGTAACCATAATGTAATTAAAGCCTACATTTACCTACAGTTAATAAATATTCATGTAGACACAAAAACACATCCTTTTTTACTTTTCAAAAATAATGTGACCTCAAACTAATAGACTATATTATGTACTAGGTATTTATTTATTTATTTTAAGTCATGGAATAGTCCAATTGAATAATAATAGTAATAAAGTAATCGTGGCTTGAATTTGTTTCGGTATTTCGTCTCAGAGTAATCTGACTCATTGAGTTTGTTTTTAAATCGTGTATAAATGCTATTTGGTAGCCTTATTTACTGAATACAATCTTGATTGTCTGAATCTTCGTCGTTCGTCAACCTTTGATTTTCAAAGTTTTTGTAAGAAATAGTATTATGCGATAAGACCGCCTATAGTACACATTGATGATTATATCGATGGTTGAAAGGCTAATAGATCGAAGCGACATTTTTTGCGATATTAGTGTATATAGATATTAGTATTCAAATATTCAAGTATTTATTGCATCCATAATGTACATAGGTGTTAGAAATACAGTATTTAGTCACAATTATGGACCCTGTTATTATTAGTTGATAGATATGAGTTATATGTATATATCACCGGTTTCGAGTGACATACATATAACTCAATATCGCAAAAATGACTCTTAGATCAATTAGCCTCTCAACCGTCGATATGGTCTACAATAAATAATATACATAATTTGTTATGAATACATGATGTATTGGTTCCAGGATGGTGTTCCGAAGACGAGGAGCGGTTGGTCCGCGACCTGTTCCGTGGTTACAACAAACTGATCCGCCCAGTACAAAATATGACACAGAAAGTCGACGTGCGATTCGGATTAGCCTTCGTACAACTTATTAATGTTGTATGTATATTGTTTAACTAATTTACATATTCATTACGAATGTTAATTTTTCTAATTGGAATTTGTGAATGTCTGACAGTTATTGATCTGAAACTTGCGATGTGTAATCGCTTTACACGGTTTTCATATTGATAATGATAATATTTTTGATAACCTAACATAACATTACGACTTTCATCGCTGAAGGAGTAAGCATGGGTCAACTTTGTTTCATACCGACTCTCCAGCAGATAAATGGCAAGTTTACTGGAACTGAGAATTCTAAAATCGAAAATCTTAATTTTGTTCAGCAGGGGAGTCGATAGTTCCTCTTGCTACTTCGCCACGACTATGTTACTGTAAGTAGGTACATTTTACCATCCTTAACTTATTACAGAACGAGAAGAATCAGATCATGAAATCGAACGTATGGCTCCGGTTAGTATGGATGGACTACCAGCTGATGTGGGACGAGGCTGACTACGGCGGCATCGGCGTGCTGCGGCTGCCGCCCGACAAGGTCTGGAAGCCAGACATCGTGCTCTTCAACAAGTACGTATTATGCATACATATTTCTAACTATTTTCATTTGTATTGTTTGATTTTCTATAAAAACTGCCATATTGGATGTGGGACCGCGTGTGCTGTCGAACAAAAGGTCTGAGATTCGATTCCTAAGCCAGCACAAGTATTAGTGGGACTTTTACTAAACTAGTAAAACTAAACTTTTTACTAGACTAGTTTTTCTGCTCTCTGTAATAGCACAGAGTCTAGAAATGTCCCTGGCGTATGGTACAAGACTCGCTCTATTCATTTGGGACTCATAATAATATTAATTACTGATTAAAAGTTTATGTTTATGTCAAAATGGTGCTCTGTTTACCCCTTCAGGAATCAAAATATGACAGGTAATTTACCTGTCATATTACAAAAGTACCTTTTAGCTTTTATTTCGTAATATAATTTCTTGAATTCTTATCTCCATGCTATGTTTCAGCGCCGACGGTAACTACGAGGTACGATACAAATCAAACGTTCTGATCTATCCCAATGGTGAAGTGCTGTGGGTACCGCCTGCTATTTACCAGGTATGATATTATGACCATTCATTCATCTGAACGACAATTTTCTGTGATTTTGTCATCCTTTAAGAATTTATCTTATTATTTAATTTCCTTTACAGAGCTCGTGCACGATCGACGTCACATACTTCCCCTTCGATCAACAAACTTGCATCATGAAGTTCGGTTCTTGGACCTTCAACGGTGATCAAGTATCGCTCGCTCTATACAACAACAAGAACTTTGTCGATCTGTCCGACTACTGGAAGTCGGGTACTTGGGACATTATCGAAGTGCCAGCCTATTTGAATATTTATGAAGGGAACCACCCCACTGAAACTGATATTACGTTTTACATTATAATCAGGAGAAAAACTTTGTTCTACACTGTCAACTTGATCCTGCCGACTGTATTGATTTCATTCCTCTGCGTCCTGGTATTCTATTTACCCGCTGAAGCTGGTGAAAAGGTGAGGATTGTTTTTATTGAATAGATACAATATAGTACAATATCACATTATCCGCCAATTTTATTAATCCCTTTGTATTTCTTTTTAGGTAACGTTGGGTATCAGCATTCTGCTGTCACTGGTTGTGTTCCTGCTACTGGTGTCGAAGATTCTCCCGCCGACCTCTCTCGTGCTACCCCTGATTGCCAAGTACCTCCTCTTTACTTTCATCATGAACACCGTCAGTATTCTCGTCACGGTCATCATTATTAATTGGAACTTCAGAGGTCCAAGAACACACAGGTAAGAAAACGTGCCTAATGTACACACTTAAATTTGTTAAATGTATGGAGTTGATCGGTAGAATACCTAAAGAAATGTATTTTATTCTGCAGAATGCCCCTATGGATCCGAAGTGTCTTCCTTCATTACCTACCGACGGGGCTGCTCATGCGGCGTCCACGTAAAACGAGACTGCGATGGATGATGGAAATGCCTGGTATGGGTGCGCCGCCCCACGCAGCCGCTCCGCACGACCTGCCTAAACACATCAGGTACGTTTACACCTAAAACCTCTCCGTAGACACTAGTTAACCCTCTCTAACCTGTGTACCTTGTGAATATACTAACTTCTTAGTGCGATTGGTGCAAAACAAAGCAAAATGGAGGCGATGGAGATGTCGGACCTTCACCACCCGAACTGCAAGATAAACCGAGCAGCCGGCGGCGGTGAGGTCGGAGCGTTGGGAGGACTCGGCGCCCTCGGGGGCCTGGGCCTTGGAGGAGAGCGGAGGGAGTCGGAGAGCTCCGACTCTTTGCTGCTGTCGCCTGAAGCAGCGAAGGCTACGGAAGCAGTAGAGTTCATCGCAGAACACTTGCGTAATGAAGATCTTTACATTCAGGTAAGTGTTAATTTACTATAGAGATTTACCTAATAAAAATATCTTTAATCAAGTTTTGAAACTAAACCAAATGAATTTGGTTTTTCAGTAGGTATCAATTAGAGACCATTACAGAAAATAAGTGAGAATATTTGTTGATAATTTTCATAAAATTTTAATCAATCTATCTCACATTCTATCTCCTGGGCGATTTTCAATCTGACTAATCGTGGATTCCTATTGTACAGACACGTGAAGATTGGAAGTACGTGGCGATGGTGATCGACAGGCTGCAGCTGTACATCTTCTTCATCGTGACGACTGCGGGCACGGTCGGCATCCTCATGGACGCTCCACACATCTTCGAGTACGTCGACCAGGATCGCATCATAGAAATATATCGAGGAAAATAAATCAAACCTTAGTCTTAAGTACAAACAGAATTGCTTCAAAACGGCTTCCATAATACTCATTAGATACCTATTTGTATTTTTTCTTAATAATAGGTGACGTTTTATAATAAGTGTTGCTAATAAGTAGACAGATTCAGCACATTTACATGAATTTAACATTGAGTTCTCGTGTCGAAGATAGTGACGTATGAGTAAATATGTTGCAGCAAACTTACTGAAAATAACCTAATAATAAATTGATCAGGCTTAGTTCGTAAGTATTAAGTAATATAAATAAAATGGCTGTGTTCGAGGTTTAAAAGCACAATGGTTTGTATTTTGTAAGTGTCCTAAGATTAATATACCTTTAGAGTAATGTAGATAGTAGGTTTGTAATTATTTATGTTCTCACCCTAAGAAATTAACCCTTCCATTTATTTATCAATCTCACTTTATCTTTGTAATTCTTAATTGTAAACCCCAAGAATATTTCAATGCCCCAAGTAATTTGTTACTTTTTTTACTTAACTATTTGAAATTCTTAAGATAATAATTGTAGTATGTATTATTGATAATATAATACTGGGTCAGTAACAATAAAATAAAAATTCGTCATATTATTTGTGTAACTTTATTTCTCCACCACAAAATGCATAACAAAATGGTTTGGAACATATTCACATGTTCATCACCGTATCGGTGTTACATAATAATTAAATTCAAATTAGTCTACTTAACTAATTCAAAGTCAATAAAAACAAGCGATCATAAAATAGTGTTGTATTGACAAACACTGAACGCTAAAAATAAAGAAGCACGACAGTAGGTAGGTACTTAAAAAAATAAGAGAAATTACTAATGGTTTTTACCTATTTTCTGATATAAACTTACTTAAAATATATTACATATATTTACTAACCTAGCCTACATTACTAACAGTACATTTTTTCAAGTTTTATGTATTTTGATTCTCCACTTTGAAGAGGGAGGTAAAAATATTTACAAATAGTAATAACATAGCATAAAGTAAAATAATAACGTAGAAAAGAAAAATAAACATTAATTAAGTTAATCGTCGCCATCGTCATAATTAGGTGAAGTGGGAGAGTATGTGGGTGAAGTTGGAGAATACGTGCTAGGTCCAGCAGAGGACGGGGAGTACGCGGGGGATGATGGGGAGTAGTTGGGTGAGGTCGGAGTGTACGTCGGGGAGGTTGGGGAGTACTTTGTCGATGATGGAGAGTATCCCGGGGAGGAAGGAGAGTAATTCGGAGACGGTGAATAATTTGGAGAGGAGGGTGAATAGCGTGTGCTTCCCGGGTGTTGGGGCGACGAGGGCGAGTATGCAGGACTCGTCGGGGAGTACTGTTGGCTCGTAGGCGAGTACTGTGGGCTAGTCGGAGAATAAGTAGGGCTCCTTCCTGCCACTGATGGCGACGTAGGAGAATAGTTGGGTGAAGGAGAATATTTAGGTGACGATGGTGAATAACTTGGAGAAGTTGGGGAATATGCGGGTGAAGTCGGTGAATAAGAAGGACTTGTTGGCGAATACGCCGGCGACGTAGGAGTGTAGTTCGGGGATGACGGCGAATAGCTGGGAGAAGCGGGACTGTACACTGGACTAGTTGGAGAATAGCTTGGGGAAGAAGGCGAGTAGCCCGGCGACGTGGGAGAATATGCTGGACTGGTCGGTGAATATGACGGACTTGTCGGTGAGTAAGACGGACTCGTTGGCGAGTAGCTTGGTGACGTCGGCGAGTAGCTGGGCGATGTCGGTGAATACGCGGGGCTTGTAGGAGAGTAGCTCGGTGACGTAGGAGAGTAACTGGGGGACGTCGGCGAATAAGATGGAGATGTTGGTGAGTACCCGGGAGACGTGGGAGAATAGCTCGGCGATGTTGGCGAATATATCGGCGACGTTGGAGAATAGTTTGGTGAAGTCGGCGAATATGACGGACTTGTTGGGGAATAATGCGGCGACGTTGGAGTAAGGCTGGGAGAGGCGGGCGCGTACACTGGGCTCGTGGGAGAGTACGATGGTGAGGCGCCTGCGGGAGATGTGTACGGCGACAGTGGAGGGCCAGGGGAGCCCGGGGAACCGGGCTGCGGAGACCATGCGCTGTACGCTGGCGATAGACCTGACGCATCCGATGCTCCTGATGGCGAGAATGATGGACCACCCGGTGTCATACTGCTTCCCACTGTAAAAGATAAAGTACAAAATAAGGTTAGACA
This sequence comes from Spodoptera frugiperda, assembly GCF_023101765.2. Classification (NCBI taxonomy): domain Eukaryota; kingdom Metazoa; phylum Arthropoda; class Insecta; order Lepidoptera; family Noctuidae; genus Spodoptera; species Spodoptera frugiperda. The sequence goes on along the minus strand of NC_064226.1, from coordinate 8,126,021 downwards.
TTATCTTAAAGATTTAAACAAAATGGCATTTAATGGGCTTTAGAGAACTAAAGCCCTTTAAAAATGAACGATTCTTACCTTGGCCTGGTGACCACGCACTGCTTCCGTATCCGGGAGTGTTCTGTGTGGACCACGGTGTCATCAGTGGTGTCATGGATGGAGTGCCGACACCGAAGTACATGCCGCCTCCGACTCCGCCAACGCCAAGACCACCCATTTCCATACCAAGTTTACATTTTTCGGCGTCAAGTAACAAGTCGAAGCAACCTAAAAAGAAAAGTTGTCATCAGAATTGAACACAAAACAAATAATCTAAATGTACTAAACAACGCATATTTAAGTAAAACTTACCAGTTCCCATTCGCGGTAGTTGTCCCATGATAATGTTTTCAGACACGCCCCTCATAGGATCTACCTCAGCATGACTGGCAGCATCCAATAATACATCGACCGTTTCTTCGAATGAGCATCTCATAAGGGCTCCGGTGTCTTGTCTGTTGATACCGTGACGAGTGATAGCCATAAGATGACCCTTAGCAGTCATTACGTCACAAAGCAAGGCAAGATGTCGGTAGTTCACGTATAGACCGTAGAACTGCAACACAGCGTTCATTTCTTTCTCTACCGACTTTCGCACGGCTTCAATACCCAGTACTTGGAATATCTCGCAAATGTCGTTACTGAATGTCCTAATAGGGTCTACATCTCTCTCCGATAGTACTTTCATTAATGAAGTACCATCAGTTTCCAACAACCATTCGGCTATAGCCTTAAATTCTCCTTGTTCTGTGATTATAATACGTTTCTTAGCTTCAGTCTGTGGTAAATGCATGTACACCTTCGCTATAGCCTCAATACCCTGTAGAGTCATGTCGGACAACATGTTCGCTTCAATACACCTCAAGAACATGTCGTCTTCCATCTTGTCAACAGTCTCTTCATCATTATCTTGGAATTTACTTTCTTCGTTATTCATAATCCTAATACGCAGCACAAGCTTTTCAGCGTTGTCGTCATTGAAAATGCAATTCAAATCGTCACCAAATCCAGCATTGATCTTTTCTGCAATCTGTTCCATGGTCAATTTCTTATCAGTCATCCTCTTACGATCCAACTCTATACGCAGCAGCCACGGCGAAATCTTTGTGGGGTCAAAGTCAGGCATTTCGTAGTATACATTAACGAATTCTTGATCTTCAGCAATGACCGTGTTTTGTGGGTCAGGGTCGTAATAGATAGCAGTGTTTGCTGTCACCTTGCGCAATGTAGTGTGCTCAAGTCTGCAAAGTACATTCTTAGCTTTTTCAGCATCTCTGGCTGCACCACCAGTCAAGAACACTGTTAGAGATGGAGCTTTAGGTTTCTTGGAAATGTTAATAATTTCCTTAAGACGCGGCACACCGAGAGTTACGTTTTTGGATGACACACCAGCAAAATGGAAAGTGTTCAGTGTCATCTGTGTGGCGGGCTCACCGAGAGATTGTGCAGCTAGAGCACCCACCATTTCGCCAGGGTTGACCTGTGCTTGCTGGAATCTGGTTTCAATTTCTCCAATCAACCACTCGAAAGCTACTTGTGAAAGTCTGTACTCTTCAGAGACAAACTTGGTGCATAAAGTGGACCGCACCAAACATTGGAAAAGCAGAGTAGCGTTTTCGTTAGCTTGCTTCGACAGACGATCCTCGCCTGCTACAATGACACACTTTTTAAGCAAGTCTTTAACTCCTGATATCACTTTAATAGGACTCAAATCTGTTGGCATCCTTTTGTTGATATGGAAAGTTTTCTGGGCATTCCAAATCATTCGCTTGAAATTACAAGGCAGTACAACTTTAGATTCACCACTTGGGAAGATTTGACGTAGTACTTCTCTGTCCTTGCAAAGTTGCTCCCATTCACTCTCAAGATCACTAATAACGTAACCAGATTCTGTCAACTCCTTTATAATTTCTTCACTGAAAATCCTCTTCAAATATCTTTCATTTGAAGGATCAAACTTGAATTTCTTTTCAAATGCCTTGTTAGACAGTTTTACAGTGGGCAAATTCTGGAACTCCACTGTTTCTCCCGCCAGACCGTCTTCACCGTATCTCAACTGAATGAGTTGTCCTACTGAGTTACGGACAGTGCCGTCATAGTGAACCATGACAGACTCCATAGCCTTTATCAAACGACGTTGGATGTATCCAGTTTCAGCGGTTTTTACGGCAGTATCAATAAGACCTTCACGACCTCCCATAGCGTGGAAATAAAACTCTGATGGTGTCAGACCGGCAAGATATGAGTTTTCGACGAAACCTCTCGACTCAGGACCGTAATCGTCTTTGATGAAATGCGGCAAGGTTCTTTTACGGAATCCGAACGGAATACGTTTACCTTCAACGTTCTGTTGCCCTACACAGGCAATAACCTGAGAAATATTAATGTTGGAACCTTTAGAACCAGCTACCACCATAGCCTTTAAGTTGTTGTATTCAGTAAGAGATTTCTTGGCTGATCCACCAGTCTTATCACGAGCGTCGTTCAGAATACGGTTCACTTGATTTTCGAATGTCTGCCTGAGCGTGTTACCGGGAGTGGGCTCCAACTCCATGTTGTGAGCTTTTTGAATGACTTCTATGACATCCTCTTTGGCCTTGACGATGGCGCGCTGAATTTCTTGGTAGGTCTGAGGATCGGCAATGGTGTCGCCGATACCAATGGAGTGACCTTCCAGAAGCAGCCAGTTGTTGATCACTGTTTGAATGTTACCATAGAACCGACCAGCTGTTTCATGGCCCAACTCTAACATGCAAATATGTAGCAAGGAACCTGCTGAAGCACCAAGTGATTTTTTACATAGAATGCCCATGAGCAGTTCACCATGCTCTACAACGACTTTAGTATCTCCAGGCGAAATCCACTTGTATGGACCATCATCTTCTTCATCTGGATGTGTAGAATGTGTTCGAATCATGTTTACTGGACCAGGGATAATTAGCGTAAATATCTGTTTACCGGTCCACAATGGTTGAGGTTTCAAAATGCAGGGCTGTGGGATTTTACCATCCCATGTGGGTAAAAACATAAGAAGATTCATAACTTGTTCCTTCGTAAGGAACACGTCACGCTTCGTCATTTTCCTTACAGCTGTCAATGTATCTTGCACAATACCCATGACGGGTTTATTTGCCTGTGGAGTGATAATTTGTCGAGGCGTTATGTGAATGTTTTCAACCTCTGCCCTTGTTTCCATTGACTGTGGCACATGTAAATTCATTTCGTCACCATCGAAATCGGCGTTGTAGGGAGAGGTACAACTTAAATTCATACGGAATGTTGACCACGGAAGCACTTTCACTCTGTGCCCCATCATACTCATCTTGTGTAGTGTGGGTTGTCGGTTGAAAATAACAAGATCGTCATCTCTCAAGTGACGTTCAACTTTGTATCCATGTTGTAAATGCAAATCTGATGGTTTTGGGTGAAACCTTAGATCTATCCTTTCTCCATTGTCTCGTACAATGTACTTCGCGCCAGGATATTGTGCGTTACCCCTGCGTACAAGCTCCTGCATTCTGTCGATGTTGAATGGTGTAACAAGTTCAGGGAATGTCAAGTTTTGTGCAATGGATCTCGGTACTCCTACTTGGTCAATACGCAAGTTAGGATCTGGTGTAATGACAGTACGTGCTGAGAAGTCGACTCGCTTCCCCATGAGGTTTCCTCTGATTCTTCCTTCCTTTCCTTTTAGACGTGCCTTGATAGCTTTGAGTGGCTTTCCTGATTTTTGCATGGCCCTGGAAAGTAAATAATAATTATGAAATATTTACAGTTAATTTGTTTATTAGTTATTTGGTAATCATTATTACATTATTAAATTATTATGTATAAACAATAACACACATTTGGTAATGGCAATCAATGATCATAACAAAATGTGCATTATTAGATAATTACTTACTTTGGCATTCCGGGCATGTCATTATCTACAAATGTGGCGACGTGGAACTGGAGTAATCTGATGTTTTCAGCGAGTACGTGCGCCGCTGCACCAGACTGTTCATTCCTCATCAGTTCATTGTTTGCTTTGATGATGTCAGAAAGTTTGTGTGTCAAGTCATCTTGATTCTTAGCTGAACCAAACATCACTACAGCAGGTCTCACAGATAATGGAGGAACAGGCAACACTGTGACTATCATCCAGTCAGGTCTCGCGAACTTCGGATCCATACCCAGAATAAATGATTCCTCATCTACAAGAAAAAAATGACAAAATAAATAAAAGCAACTAGACTTGTTCAAATACACTACACAAATGGGAGGTAGGGTCTTGACTAAGTGGATTAGTTAAGTTAGTTGAAGCAATGTTACTAAATTTTGCATCAATAAGTAATTTATATTAATTAAATATTATAAACTTGTATTAGCAATCCATTCCTTACTTTTAAGACTATATATTTCTGTATAAGGAAATTGAAATTATACTTATACAAATTACTAGTATGTACAACATTTTGTAAACATTATTACAAATGGTACTCAAGACTCATATTTGTATGCTACATAGACAATACTGTTATATTTTTATAAAAGTTCATTATCACGAAATTGATAACAATAGATTATTTCAGATAATTTTATGTAGCTAGTTGGTAAAACCAGTCCCAACATGTTCTTTGTTGGGATTCATTGTGTTATAGTACTCATGTCTTGTTTATATTTATACCCTGGATAGCTGAAGACATACATCCTGTAATTAAATGATACAATATCAGTTACATACCTGTGATATGTTTAAGGATTTCCCACACCCTTTCTGCTGTGATAATAATCTTCTTTTCCTGTGTATCTTCATTGGCATGTTTCCACTCTGCTGTGAGGTCCAAACCTTGCCTCCTTATAGACGGCTGGTAGTGACCACAACCTCCATGCCCTGAGCCTCTTTTGCCCTCTTCACCCTCCTTCCCAATATCCATATCTTCACCACCCTCACAAATATTCTTGCCTTTACACAAGTCATATACATAAGTCAATCTCTTACGAGGTTGTCCTTTTGACTTCATTACAACTTCTTTTATCTTTGGGTTTGTCTATAACACAAATGATTCAACAATAAGTCTCAATCACAGGTAATTAACATTAAAACTAAACAAACCAAGGACCTTAACTTACCGGACTGACAAGCAACTTTGAGCAGTAGAAACAGACACATCTGAGAATCTTAATAGTTTTTGTGATAAATCCTATGTGAAATACTGGTTTTGCTAAATCAATGTGTCCAAAATGTCCGGGACACTCAGTCATATTTCCAGCACAGGTCTGACATCTGGAACTCCTGTCGATCACCCCTTGTCGAGGATCCATAAGTCCACCAAGCTTGGGTCTACCTCCTTCCATGGTTTCGGGGAACCGAATGCCCCCTTCGGTGACGGACATCCGTCGCTATAACAAAATAAAAATTTCACATCAAGCTCCTTTACATTCAACTTGAGATAAGAACCAATCACTATGCAGTTGTTTATGATGGCCATTTGTGTCCAACCATTCTGCTTTATATGCATCCTTCTGAACTATTATGAATACTTTTAATGGTAGTTGACCTTGCAGGGAAATTCTGAACAAAATACTTATTTCTTGTTGAAACTACTGCCATGTCAAATCTGAACACACAACAGACACCAATTGAGGTGCCATTTTAAAAAGATTGTAGTTTTAATCTCTTCGTGGTATTTATCAGGACCAAATAAGTTAGAAGAAAGTTTAAGGAAACAACAGAATAAACAACAGATATGGACAGTATATTTTATTATTGTTGTGCAACAATCATTAACAATTACACGGTATTTTAATAAAATATTGTTGTTTGGATATCCATACATCCTAAAATAACATTAAAAGTTTACTTTCATCAACAAGGACAATGTTCTTGAGGAAACTTATGGCAAATAATTGCATCTGCCAGGTACAAGATCAACTGCGTGCCACTTTATCACGTTGATATGAATCATGCATTACACCATAAAAACACTAGAAATTTGATGATATTCCAATACGTAGGTAAACAAACGATCTGAAAACATAACTTACGATTTCATCTGGAGACAATATACCAAATTGTACTCTTTTTACTTGGCGCACAGGCGCCTTCGAATCATTCGTGGTAGCCATTTTGTTGGCTACTTCACTGACTGATGCTTTCGTTTAGATTTTCTTTTATATAAAGGACCCATAGACAGTATATCTATAATCTGTTATCTTGTCTATGGTCCAGCCAGCGGCTCTCAAACGTTTATGGTGGCGGAGCCCTGTCGAGAAGAAAAAGGCAGAAAAAAAAATTATGAATAAATTTTGTCGTAAAGAATTGGCGATTTATAGTCCTCATAATAACTGACGCTACAGTTACCAACATTTCGATTAATAAGTAAATCTATTGAAAAATCAGACACATTGCTGTTAGTTAAATATTGCCAACATCAAAATTATTATTTACAGATTTATTTAAAACAAAATAATAGTAGTGGTGACTACGGGACTGATATAAATTGTTATAAAAATCTTAGTTAAATTAAATTTACATAAAAGTAACAAACTAATGAGCAGTCGTAACAAAATATCAAGAACCTGAATCAATAATCTGTTATTTTATTATGTGTACCATATTTGTGTATTATAAGAAAAAAAAATGGGCTGTATAGAACTGATTTTTATTCTTATTGTTGAAAAAACCCATGAGGTTTGATCAAAATGGAGTTGAAATACACAAAGCTGTATTTTTAGTTACTACCACGCGGTTTCACGCGCTGTTCAGCTTATTTTCATTATACATAGTATGATCTTTTATAATATAATGTAAGCTATAGCTTTTCTCGATTAATGGACAATTCAACGCAAAAAGAATGATTCAATTCGAACCAGTTATTCCAGAAAGTAAAGCATTTTAACAAAAATTTTTAGTCATAGTTTTTATTACTATTTAATCTACTTATATTTATATTACATTTTCCATTATTGTAGTTAGTTTAAAAAAACATTTTATTTAAATGTGTTTGAATTAAAATCTATGTAGTTAAAAAAATTAGAAGTATAGATTACTAGTATTCACATGGAGCATTGGAGCCCTTACAAAAAATTTGCAAGGGAGCCCTAGGGTTCCGAAAATATACTTTGAGTATTGCTAGTCCGTGCCATGCTAGAGTTTTATGAAGCAAACGAATAAATACAGATGAATATCGATATTATGAGTTTTAGTCGATTTTTAATAATATTTTTTTTATTTTCACTAATCGATAAACATTTAATTTTAATTAAAGTCAACTAAAAACAAATGGTAGAGAAAGCTTTCAATGTTGTATCTAATAAGTAGCCTCATCAACAAATAAAAAAAATAATAAAGCGCACTATTCACACATTAATATCATCAACATTGCAACATGCTTTTATAAACATAAATGATGATACGATACATACTGGTTATTTCCTAGGGCGTCGCTCGCGTGGAAGTTGATTATACCTACCTACTTATAACAAATTTAAAATTTCAATCCCAATTTCATCCCTTATTAAGTAAAATTTACGAAATTCCTGAACGCGTATTTATTTGATTTAAATAATTATTAGACTTAATACCGTCACAATATCGTCAGATATAAATCAATGCGAGTTCCTTAAAAACATTGAATCCTTATTTCAATGCTTTATTTAGTAAAAACAGAGGTGGGTGTTATGAGAGTGTTATAATTATAATGTTTAGACGAAATAAATACACAACCATATAATATTCCTATTTTTATTGCAAAGTCATGTTAATAAATATACTTTGGCAGAACAAAAAGATTCTAGCTTTCACAAATATTATACAAATGTTTGTCGCAATATAGTTATATTTATTTATGACAAATCTTGAAGATATTTATACTTTGCTGCTAGATGCGGTAGTGGTATGGAATTCCAAGAAATCTTTTAATAATGTGGTACGTCTTTTTTCGGCAATGTCCATTTGGTTCTCTAGGTCACCTCTATCAGTCGTTTCTGCCCTTTCTACTTTCCAAGATAAGTTTTCAATTTCAGCCTCCAATTGTGCCTGTAACAAAATTCACACATAGTCAGTAAATTATATACAGATCATCCTAAAAATAATTATTTTAGTTGAAAGTTCATTTATACTTACTTGCTGATATTCAAATAATTCTTTGCGCGGCCCGTTATCCATGTAATAAGCGAATGGATATGTATATTGCAAAGTGTATCGACAGCGCTTTAATAACTTCGCAGAATCCCAAAGGTATTGCCAATCAATCCAAGTACCTTCTCCAGCCATTACCTAAACAGACAGTATGGTATCAAATATAACATTTTAAAAAACTATAACTCTAATAAGTTTGCTTACAAAAAGTAATTGGAATACTTTAAACTGACCTTTTGATTGATGCGACTTTTCAAACTAGCTAAAGTTTGTTCTTCCAATTTAAGAGATCGAGCATGATTTTCCCATCTTTCATAGTAATGCAAATACTTCTTTAAAGCTTCTCTAGCCTAAAATTAAGAGATACATGAATAAGTGATAAGCACAATATTATGATTCCTTATTATAATGTTTTAGATGAAGATATATACAGATCCTTAATGCAAATGCTTACTTGAGCATGTTGGCTATCAGAAGACATGTTGGGGTCCTCTTTATAACGACTACATTCATAATACTCAGACCCATGCGATTTCCAGTCTCCCAAACAGACCCAACAGAAATCGTGTCTACATGCGCCACACTGCATATGATTGCAGCCCCCATTTTTTTCTATACAAATCTGACACTTAGGACAATCCTGTAACCAAAATTGACAAGATTAAAATACACAAATATGTTATGTTTTACTGAATTTATCTAGTTAATGGTAACCAATTTACGACTTTCTTTATCAAGTTACAAGTAGATAAGGAACACAAGTAATTTTTGTTATACCTTAGTATGTGCACTAATGTAGTTGGCAGTTTCAGAATCATCAGCGCATTTTGTTAACCAGCGGCGGATAGTGGGGCAGTCGGTTGGTGCATGATGGGGAGCTCCACATGAAAAGCATGTTAATAACTCACACCCCTGACATTCCACACGGCGGGCGCCTTCGCGAGTCCATGCACGAAATATCCACTAGAACAATATACATAATTACATTTTGTAATAATATATTGTGTACAAATGAGGGACGGAAGTCAATTGATGACAAAAATTCAATCAGGAAAAAGGTCTACCAAGAACTTGACTCAATCTAATCTATTGGAGTATGTATACTATTGACAATAAAAATTATCTATTCATAAAATAAACTATATTGAATTGACTCATAAAGAGGACTTATTGTACCCATGCATGATACAGTTAAATCCATCAGACAGAAGTTCCTTATGTGTATAATTATAATATAAACTAAGTGCAACTACTATGCATTTAATATACTAACCTGACAATTAGGGCCTGGGCAAAATCTAAGTTCTGGGTGTGATTTCACATGATCCTTAAACATAAACTGCTGGTATCTTTCCCTCAAATTTGGTTTGGTAACATGAGACAACACAAAGTCTTCCGGAGCTCGAAGTTCACAATCTTGGGCCATACAAGTAATAGTATTTGAAACTCCTGAAACAGGAAACAATTTATTTTACATTAGTTACATCATATTATATCACTAATTAGAAGTTTGATTCAATACACTACATACAAACTAATTTTGTGTAACAAAACTCATTTTGCTTTTCCTTGAAGGACAAAGTTAGAGTATGTTTAATGATTGATTGATGTGTGTCATCATCAGTGATAGGAATAGGTAGTGCTTATTAGCCATAACTTTGTAGAACATAGAAGAGAAATGTAGACTAGTATAAATAAAGACTTCAATAATATGTTTCCTATATTCACAAAATGCCTTTTCTCACAATCACATATTGTTTGTTTCAATTTCAACATATTCAGAATATCCATTTATAGACAGAATGAAAATTATTTTAAAACTGCAAAAGGGACATCAGGTAGCAAATACCAAATTCATGGGCAGGATACAGCATTTTATTGGACTGCCTATATATTGATCCTTAAGTTACAAAAAAAGGATAGAGAGAGAGAGAGAGAGAGGGATGAAATTTTTTGTGCTCTATTCAAACAGTAGATCTTTTGTTGCATAGTCAGGTAGTTGTATAAAAACATAACATTTTGTATAAATATAATGGCCAAATTATTTTGTAGCATACACAGCAGTATGGAGGATGGCATAATGATAATTAGAATACTAACTATTACATCTAATTGGACTGGAATGAATAAGTACCATTTGAATGTAATCTGACTTTAAATCACACAAAACTAGTAAATAGGTTGTAACAAGGGCATTATAAAACATAAAAATTGTGTGGAAGAGCAAAATCAGGTGTAATTACCTTGCATAATTTGTACTTCAAAGTGCATAGCCCAGCAGTCATTGCAAAAGTAATGCCCACAAGCCAGGGCACTGTATTTGTGCATAGGAGGTGTGTTGGCACACACAGCGCAACTGGAGCGACTCGTGCTCGCCTGCAGAACTGGCGAACGCGACTTGACACGACTATACACCAAAACCTCATTTGCATTCTCCTTATACTTATTTATAATCTCTTGAGCATTCCACTCGTATGCATGGAGCGTTACCTACAAACACACCAAGTTAGAACCGTCATTACAATGATACACAACGCTTATATCAACATTTACAATCAACAACAACATCGGAAGACGAACCTTGGCCAGTGAAGGCGTGATTTGAAGGCTATTACTGAGCAACTCTATAGACTCGTTTAACAATTTCTCCACTTCCTCAACTCTTAAACAAGTGTATAAGAAATACTCAGGGTCCGATTTAGTTCGGTCCACAGCCTCCATGTCACAGTCATCTTGTTCTCCATAGTAATCATAGTCGTCTCCGTCGTTGTCTGAATATTCCATATCTGATTCCGCAGACATTTTGTTACTCGTATTGTTTTGTACGCTTGCTAGATTTGTGATGGAATAGGGATGACGGAATACACTGTAAAATTGATCACAATTCATAAAAGGTCCCAAATGCGAGTCCCTGTTTATTGAATAACGTAGAATACTAATCTCGTACTTGTTTGATAGAAAACAAACCACTTTGCACTGTGATAACAATAACAACTCGGATTTATGCACTTTTAGAAAAACGTTTTGTATTATTTTTCTTTTCTTCCTGTAAATGCTGTAGGTATTTTTGTAGGTAATCTGTTCTCCATTCCAAGCTCTGTGGGAGATTGAAAATAGAGTGCGAGAAAGTTCGATGAATTAGTTATCGATTAATTACGATTTAGGCGATTTTTGTTTTTGATGGAAAAGCCGATTTTGTATTTGAACATTTTTGATGTATTATTATAAGTTTTTTTACCCTTCGGTATTGGCTCCAAAAATAATATTGTATGAATTTCGTACTGGGAAAACTAAATTCTAAACATATTTTTAACCAAAAAAGTAATCTTACGTTTACACGTTCGTGAAGTGTCCTCAGTGTTTCATTAAATTAATAACATTATTTTTCCTACTGAATATTGAAATAATTATTTTCTCGTTACATTTACACAATTTCGATTAGATTCATTAAAGATTTATCGCAATGATTGGTTCCATCTCTATCTCAAATCTCAACATCTCCAGAGCAATGACATTTGCTTGTCATGTCATTCAAAGGTCACCTTGGTGAAGTTCAGATTTTGAATTTTGTGATTTTGTTAAATTTTTTTCGGTACGTAGATATTAATTTTGCTACCGGTAAAAAACATTGTATATTTAGTGAAGTGTTAAGATACGAATAGTGATAAAATACATGTGTTGTGTTATGTAATATCAGTAAAAACGACTTTATTATTATTTTGTAGGTGTCGGGTTAAATTGTAAAATTAAAAACGATGGAAGCTGCTACGACCCAGAGATTTATTGGGCGCGGGTCCCACAAGGGGAAGGGCCTGGCAGTGTTCACCAGCGGTGGTGACTCCCAGGGTATGAACGCTGCAGTGCGTTCAGTAGTGCGAATGGGTATTTACCTTGGCTGCAAGGTATACTTTATTCGGGAAGGATATCAAGGGATGGTCGACGGAGGTGATAACATTGAGGAGGCAAACTGGTCTTCTGTCAGTTCAATCATTCATAAAGGTGGCACTATTATTGGATCAGCTCGATGCATGGAGTTCATGTAGGTTTTATTTATTTACTAATATCATTGTTATTATTACCCCTTCAGTATTAACATACAATTAATTAGCTTTTTTAATTTATTCTATATATTACTGAAAATAGGCATTTAAAGTTTTATTAATTAGTATACCAATAAAATAAAGTAATAATTATGAAATAGTAAATTATTTGGTTTAGAAAGCGAGAAGGCCGTCTTAAAGCTGCCTACAACTTAGTAACTCGTGGTATCACCAACTTGGTGGTGATTGGTGGTGATGGTTCCTTGACTGGTGCCAATTTGTTCCGTGAGGAATGGTCGAGCCTGCTCGATGAACTACTTGCCAACAATAAGATTACCAAAGACCAGAGAGAGAAATACAAGTACTTGCACATTGCTGGAATGGTGAATATCTAATCTACATTACTTTGTATGTTTTATTACCCTATTGATTGATTGATAAACACTGGTAGGACAAATTAGAATAGATAAAACTAATATCAACATTTTTCTATTTTATTTTATTATACACATTGGTGGATGAATAAATTTTTCCTAATGTTGTAGGTGGGTTCCATTGACAATGACTTCTGTGGTACAGACATGACAATAGGCACAGACTCAGCCTTGCACCGCATCATCGAAGCTATTGATGCTATTGTAAGCACTGCATACTCCCATCAGAGAACATTTATTATGGAAGTCATGGGCAGACATTGTGGGTAAGATGTTCTTTTAATTCTTCTCAGTGTTCTACTACTACAGATATTTACTGTGTATCATGTAATCAAAATAAACATATATTTTTGTATCATTGGATCGGAGGTAAATGCTTATTGTCTCAACAGTTATACCAGATCTAATGGATGTGTGCCAATTTCATATCACTTTACAGTATTCTAATGGTTGTTTATTCACTAGATACCTTGCTGTGGTCACTTCTTTGGCATCTGAAGCGGATTTTGTGTTTATCCCAGAAGCTCCACCATCTGTTGACTGGAGAGATAAACTTTGTGATAAATTAGAACAGGCAAGCTGTGGCTCCACCTTTCAGTCCTTTCCGCACATCAATTAGAATGTCCTCGACAACATTACATTAACTATTTTCCTATAATTCAAATATCCCTTTAGTTTTCTTGCAGTTTACACGGCACTATGTACGGACGCTACTTATAGTTTTATTTGCGAAGACCCAGCGCCTAACAATTGGGATAAAAAATTGTGTGCAAAAATAGCTGAGGCAAGGACTTAATTTATTTGTCTACGGGAGCAGGATCACTTTATATCATGAAGGTCTTATCATTCATCAATATGAATTGGCAGATCCATTGGCAAAACAATTACATGTTTTGAAATTCCAAAAGATATTTCATATTTCCATCATTTGTTAAGTATAACTTGGGAGCATTTGCATGAACCATTTCGGGCACTGGTTGTTGCAGTTATCTGGCATTAGTGGCCGCTCTGGCGAGCGAGGCAGATCAAGTATTCATTCCTGAGGACCCTGTTCCCAATAATTGGGTTGAAAAGCTTTGCAAAAGATTGGCTCAGGTATGCAGAAGTATTATAGTATGGATTGGATAAAAATATTCTGAGAAGTATATTTGCGTCATTATTACACTACTAAAACGGACATGATGTAACTATGTTCACAAAGGTGAATGATTGTACAAGATCAACCAGAGGTCAAAAGTAATTTGACTACGTGAAGTCTTGTCAGTACACTAACATTTTAGCAATACATTTGCAAAATAGGTACTTATAACAAAACAATGAGATACACAGTAAAAAAAATTGAGATTTAATGAATTTACATTTAATTCATTGCAACAGTAAAACCAATATAAATTAAACTACAATTTTCTTGCAGCTTTACTATTTATCTGTAGATTCTTGATTGACTAATCGACATTGATTAATACCTAGCCATTTAGAGTGACTGAAAAAGTAATTTGTTTCAATTAACTTTTGATTAAGGAGGTGCTTCGGCTATTTGTAATATTTTCTTTATCTATCAGCTATCAGCTTCTAAATTCTATGATATATGGCACATTTAGAACTCCTTCACTTACCTACTCACAACCATCATGTTCTTACTTCTTAAATACCTATCTAATCATAATACTAATGCATGCTTAACTTTTTAAATTGCTTTCTTTGTGTGTGTGATTAGTATCTTTACTTTTACATGTTATATGTTTTGGTGTTCTATATTTAAATTGAGTTTTTTTAATGGTTTCTTTGATGATATAGGAAAGGAAATCTGGCCAGCGTCTGAACATTATCATTGTAGCTGAGGGTGCTATTGACCGCGAAGGTAAGCCTATCACGGCGGAGCTGGTGAAGAAAGTTGTGGTGGACAATCTGCAGCAGGACACGCGTATCACTGTGCTGGGTCATGTACAGCGTGGAGGATCACCTTCAGCTTTCGATAGGATCTTGGTGAGTGCTATGTAATATTTCTTCTAAATAGGTGCTTTGCTTTGATAGGTATATTGCTAAAATAAACGCACACATGTGCCTACATGCAGTTACGCCGCAAATATTTTTTTCTCACTCTTTAAACCTTCCCTAGACATCTACAAATAATTCAAGACCAAAGTTAGCCAAATCGATCGAACCGTTCTCTGGTTTTAACGAGACGAACGAACATCAATTCATTTTAATATATATTTTATTTATTAAGTACCTAATATAAACCTGTGCATTGAATTTATTTTTAGTCACAATTATTACCTTTGTATGATCAATGTTACTAATAGGTAAATTGTAATGTATTTCTAGAACTGTTCATCCATTACATTCAGCCTTGTACTTGATACATGATATGACATCGTGTAATTTACATGTGTGCCACCATGTAGGCATTGAGATTATACAGTAGTTAAATCCAATATGTACTTTAGTAGAGAATTTTGATAACTTTGACGTTGATATAAATCAATATTGATTTTATATTTACTGTAGGTCTATACCTAAAAGTTCTGTAGATAACTATTTATCTACAGTATTTTGACTGCCTCGTTGACCGAGTGGTCGCAAGTGCGACTACCGGACGAGGGGATACGGGTTCGATTCCCGGGACGGTCAAAATATTACTGGGTTTTTTTCGGCTTTTCGAAAAAAATCTCAGTATTAGCACGAAGCCTGAAAGTGTCCCCAGTAGATGGCAATAGGCTCACCCTTTATGACATAAAAAGTGTGTGTATAGCAGCATTATATGCAGTAATATGCACCTCTGCTTACCCCTTCGGGGATAAAAGGCGTGACGTTGCGTTGCTATTTTCGATACTTTTTCTGTAGCATGTTAAATGTTCTAGATTAATGCTTGTATAATGTTGATTTAATTGTAGGGTTGCCGTATGGGTGCTGAAGCGGTAATGGCTCTGATGGAAGCCACCCCTGAGACGGAGCCCTGCGTTGTGTCGCTGGACGGTAACCAAGCCGTGCGCCTACCTCTCATGGAGTGTGTGCGACGTACTAAGGCTGTCGCTCAGGTAAATAAAACACACTTAAAATAGTTTCTTAGTAATATAGCATGTACAATATTGTTTGTAATATGTATATCATAAAAAAAATGTAACTTTTCCCCAAAGTCAGAGCCAGTTGTAAGTCCTACCTACTAACAATTTTTCTAAACTTCAATAATTATTCTTCAATCGAACCGGAGATTCTGTGTTCTGTAGTCATGCTTAAAAAGACGTGACCAATAATTCAGAAGATTCTCCATTCCAGAAGTTATAATATTTGCTATGTATTTATGCTCTTCGTATTAAATAGTAATATTAATTTTAGGCTATGGCTGACAAAAACTGGGATCTAGCTGTGCAACTGCGCGGGCGCAGCTTTGCTCGCAACTTGGAGACGTACAAAATGTTGACCCGCTTGAAGCCACCCAAGGAGGCGTTCGATGCGTCTGGCAAACCTGCTGTGAGTATAATATGCCGCAGTATAATAATATGCTCAATTGGTCAATTGAATCCCAGATCCGCCGTGAGTCAACATACGCGTATGTATCCTACTAGGTACTATAATAATAGTGATGTATTTAATATCTGCATTATTGTCTAGCTTTATGATGGCCTGAATCATCAGAAAATAATAAAATAAACTAAAAAATGTGTTATTTTAATTCATGTTCTGTATATAAAAATAAGTCGGGATTTCCTTCCTGACGTAATAACTCCAGATCGGACGAACCGATTCCCACGGTTTTGCATTCGTCGCGAGAAAAATTTTCAAGAGAATAGTAGAAAAACAGGAAAAACACTTTTCAAATACAGTCGATGCTGAAGACATTTGTGACATCCGCAGAATATTTCTTGGAAAATACTAATTCAAAAGCCCAAATTGTCGACGATTGACGAAGTCGCGGGTAACTGCTAGTGCTGTATAAAACTGAATTTCATCTAAATTCATAAGTATTTGTTGTATGTTACAGGAAGGTTTGACCCTAGCCGTGATGCACGTCGGCGCGCCGGCTTGCGGTATGAACGCGGCGGTGCGTTCCTTCGTACGAAACTGTATCTACCGCGGAGACACGGTGCTCGGCATCCACGACGGTATCGAGGGCTTCATCAGTGGCAACATCGTCAATATGGAATGGTAATTACAAGTTGTTTGTTGTCTTAAGTAAGGGTAGTTGAGAGTTGTGGGTGAGGTGAAATTGTCCATTTACTATACCTACTTACTGACTTGTGATGTCGATGTCGGTCTAAGGAAAGTCTACCAGCCTACCTACTATGTACCGATTGTCAAATATGTTACATTTTTGAGAAAACAGTGGTAGCAGTATTTGGAGGTCGGGATGTTCGTGATAATCTAAAAAAAAAATGGAAATTGTTCATGAAAAAGGACAGAGTAGATGCCTTGAGTAAACCAGTATCTGTATGCTGGCATACGCATTCTTCAAAATTAACATTTTAGATTAAATATGAAAGAAAAGTTACTTAGTATAATTTAAGCACAATGTTTTCTATTATTTAGGTCTGATGTAACGGGCTGGGTAGCTCAGGGAGGTGCCTTCCTCGGCACTAAACGTACGCTGCCCGGCGACAAGAAGGCGGAAATCGCGGCTCGCATCAAGCAGTTCAATATTCAAGGTCTTCTCATCATTGGAGGATTTGAGGTACGTATAAAGTTAAAGAAAAAACATTCCTTCTATTTCTACTACTACCTAGCTGGCCACATTGTCCGAACATGTGAGGTTTTTAAGCAAGGAGTTAGACCAGTAAGAAATAGATATGTGGCAAACAAAGTTTGAAATGTCTCAAAGATGTAAAATATCTCCTATATCAGAATATAGGATGCGAGATATTTTGGAGATGTGAGTAGAGGAGTAGGAAAGAAATAGTAATTACTATTTCTTCTCTCATCTTTTTTTATCTCTCAGTTTTTAACAGTAAAACACTTAAACATTACACAGTACTTACTATGTATTTATGTAATATTCATTTAGGCTTACCAAGCCGCCCTGGAGATCTACGAGGGTCGTGCCCAGTTCCCTGAGTTCTGCATCCCGTTGGTGGTGATCCCGTCCACCATCAGTAACAACGTGCCCGGAACTGACTTCTCTCTCGGATCCGACACTGCGCTCAACGAGATCACCGAGATCTGCGACCGTATCCGACAATCTGCTCAGGTGAGTTCATTTTTACTTTATTTTTTATGATGTAGGTAATTCTTAGCCAGCACTTTTAGAAGACACCAAGACCTCAAAGTATACCGTCCTCGAAGACTGTGACAGTGCGACGCCTGTAACGACACACCCCTAGCGAGATTTGCTTTGTTATAAATATGAAAATGTAAACAGATTTATATTTTTGTACTTATTTAGGCGAAAGTGGCTAAAAAAGCAAGCCATTTAATAATTTAACGTTGTAAGGATATATAAATGAATATATTTTCTCCGCAGGGAACTAAACGCCGTGTATTCGTTATTGAGACCATGGGAGGGTACTGCGGCTACTTGTCTACTCTGGCAGGTAATTAATAATTATTACATAATTATGATGAAAACGTCTAAACTTAATACAACACCTATATAAATAATAATTGAATACTCAGCACAAACACGTTACGTGCTCACGAGCTGTTTATCCAATAGGGAAATTCTTAGTGCTATTGGACAGTCAATTTTTCAATTGACAACTACACTGATTGGACAAGTAGGATCTAAACTTACATGACCTGCATCTAGTGGGTACAGAAAAGTTTCCCTTTATTCTCTCTATAATGCGCATTTTCTACAATATATTCTATCGTTTCTCAGGTTTGGCGGGTGGCGCGGACGCTGCGTATATCTACGAAGAGAAGTTCTCCATCAAGGACTTGCAACAAGACGTATACCACATGGCTTCTAAGATGACAGGCGGCATTCAGCGTGGTCTCATTCTGCGTAATGAGAAAGCTAATGATAACTACAATACGGACTTCATTTACCGTCTGTATTCTGAGGAGGGCAAGGGGCTGTTCACTGCTAGGATGAATGTGCTTGGTAAGTTTATTATCACTATATTAACTAAATTAATATCTACTAGCGGACTTCAGACTTCTACTCTCCGAACCAACGATTGTTTTTACTCGTATCATCAAAATCCATATCCAATTTGGTTCAGCTGATTTTGAATTTTTCACTTACCATAGCAAGCTTTATTTAGAAAAATAAACTGAATACTCTTTTTCAACTAATAATTCCAATTTTGATATTAGAACCATCTATGGAATAGTACTATTTTCGTTTATTTTTTTTATTTCTTAAAATGTCTAGAAAATAATCTGTCCTCTTGTCCACAGGTCACATGCAACAAGGTGGATCTCCAACGCCTTTCGATCGTAACATGGGAACCAAGATGGCAGCCAAGTGTCTGCACTGGTTGGTCGAGACCATCCAGAAGGGACCGGCCAACACTCCCGACTCCGCCTGTCTGCTGGGCATCGTTAAGAGACAGTACAAGTTCTCTCCCCTTGAGGACTTGAAGGCGCAGACTAACTTTGCGTGAGTTATAAAACGTTTTAAATGTATCAAAGATTAAAATAACATCACTATGAATAAAATTGCTGTTCATATATCCTCTAGACACCTGGAGTACTATAAATAGTATTAAATAAATGTTGCTGTAAAGGCCGAACGTTATTTAGCGGGAAAAAACAAACACTCGGGAATTGATGCTATAAAAAGGCTGCCCGGTCGTACTCGAAGCACAAAGTTCTAAAACGTTCGGCCTTTACAGCAACATTTATTTAATACTATTTATAGTACTCCAGGTGTCTAGAGGATATTATATGTAACCTGTTTGGAACAATATTTTATAAACATTTTCCTCAATATATTTACATAAACACTAATTTAATGCAAGATTGCGTCCACATTGTGGTTATAATAAATATGATATTTGTATAATTAGACTTCACAAGTTTGGTGCATTAAAAGTATATTTATATCCTTATAGACTTATAGTGAAGTAGGTAGTATAATTTGTCCTTTTACAATCAAGGGTATCAACAAAATATACAATAATGTCATAATATCTCTCTTTAAAATTTCAGCCAGAGAATACCGAAGCAGCAGTGGTGGATGAAACTGCGTCCATTGCTCCGTATCCTGGCGAAGCACGAGTCTACCTACGAGGAAGAGGGCATGTATATGACAGTGGAACAAGGAGAGATCGACTCCGAAAATGTTATATAAAATGTCCCAGAGATTCACATCCACCGAAAATGTTATATTACACAATTCATAGCTAAAATATACATCTGTTGTTTTTTGGGGGTATACTCATCTAATCACAGGCTAATCTGTTTGGTCTGTGTAATTTAGATAAACTAAAAAGGTCCTGTGTACACATTTTACGTGACCTTAAAGATTAGATAATCATTTTAAATAATTGTGTGCTTATTGTGTATATGTGTAGCACTCTTCTGTTATGCCCTACTTCGTTCACAAATCACGTGTGTACATAGGGCCTTACTATTTATTTTATTTATTTAGTAATGTTGCAAAGGTGCATAACTTGTATGCTTCTTCTAAATGTCGTTATTGTAATCTCCAGTAGACAAGTTATATTCACTACACGGTGCACTAGGATTTATTCTCGAAATTATTAATTTAAATTGTGTATATTGATGTCCAAAAAGTATTAGAAGCGATTGTAGATTTTATGTAAAAGACGAAAAGAAAACTGATTCTTATTCTGCCATTTTAGTTTTTAGGGAATAATATTATTATTAACTTTCATGACATTCATTTAAAGAGGTTGAAGTTCGAGGCTTTCCATTTCAATACATTGTGTGATTTAATGGCTTTATTTCAGTTACCACAGACACATAAAGTAAATATATTTTTAATGTTACATCGTAGATGTATTCAGCGTGCTATTACAGTGTAACTAACTTTATATAACACATAAGTACAGCATTACAACAACACTGAGTGGCTGTGGACTGACTGTTTCTTTTTGTGAAAATAATGGTGTTAATTTATTTTACTAGGATCACTTTTATAATTTATTTAGGGAGATGAATATATGAGATTCTTATTTTAAGATTTTGTTTTTGAAATGTTTTATTATATTGATTGGCTACCGAGTATTTTGTATCAGAGATTATGTTATAAGAATTATGTAGACAATAAGAGTAAATTGATAGAAATTATTATATTAGACAGTATTTCATGAGATATCGTTATTCATGTAATCAAATTATGAAAAATTATAAGTTTTTGTCATGTTGATGACACGTGAAATTTACAATAAAAGTTATTGTCGTAGTTATGGTGTTTTATTATTTTTAACAAACCTATAAACCGAAGTATAGCATAGTTTTGCGTGTTCTATTCCATCATTGTTATGGACATCACTGCTAAACGAAGGCCTCTTCTCTATAAAGGTATGTATGTCACCCTCTAGAATGAGCATTACTCACCACACTTGCTCAAGGCGGGATTGCGATTTCAAACTTATAATTTGAATATTAGTGTAGGTTCTTCACAATGTTTTCCTTTACTAGATATCAGGTGTCTAAATAAAAATAAAGGTTTCGACGTTCGTTTTGAATGGTTCTTTCGAGCCATCCCGACCTGGGTATGTTCTATTCTATGTATAGTCGTAACATAACATAACATTACGCATTTCTCGCTTGGGTAGGGAGAGATTATCTTTATTAATAAAACTATAACTTTTCGTTACTTATGAGTTCCATGTAACAGCAGTTAATCTTTTCAATACACATTCATAGTAACGAAATACTGGGACAGTACCCACGCCCCTGTGATCACTTGCATGGTTGTCGCATTTGTGACCACTGCACTGAAGATAAGTATTATCCAACTTCAAAAGTTCTAAAACTACATTCAAATTGATCAAATATTCTAACTGATTCATCTCAGAAGCAATTCAGTCGATTTCTATTATTGAGACTACTATTGATAGTGATTCTGGTAGTAGTATCACATTCGATTGTGAATGGAACCCTTTATTGTTTATGCTTAGAAAAAATTCAGTATTGCTATAAATATTAAAAAATAAAAATTAAATCTATGCTTTGTTACTTCCGTTACAAAAACATCTACTCTTATTACGAATCATGTAAATAAGAATAGAAATTAAACAGATCGCAAGTACATTTCATTTTAATATCAAATTACTGATTACTGCATTGCATTGATCTACAAAAACTATCAAAAATGAATACGAAGACTAGTGATTGATGCTCTCAAGTGCCAACACAACAACCGTCGTATTTCCGTAATCAACAAACGACGTTGACGTTTCACCGCGTAGCAAGTGAAAGTGTCACGTCGATTGGATTCCTGTCAGAAATATTATTATTCGGGTATAATTCACTCCGTCTGTGCTGAGGTACGATATTTTTAACGTTTTTTATTAGGAATCTATTAAGTAACTCGGATTTAATTTATAAATTGCGCTTTACTTGCATTTTTGTTTTAACATCGGTTTAATTTCAGACAGGTTACCGCCGGGAAAAATGGGTGTTAAACCTGCAATTGGAAGAAAATCTAACAAGAACCCACCTATTTTTAGTCATGAATTTGTGATTCAGAATCATGCTGATATAGTTTCGTGTGTGGTGATGGTGTTTTTGGTTGGGTTGATGGTACAGGTGAGTGACAAGCATGCCACGTAAGCTATGCGCTTCGGAAAATCAGGTTTCCACATAATTTTCTTCATATAAAACTATTTCTGACACAGCTGTTGTGTTAATTTTGCAGTCTACAAGTCCGATAGCGAGCTTATTCATCAGTCTACACCACAATGTCAGTGGAGTTGAGCCCACCAGAGAAGCACCGAAAGGAGAACCATTCTTCTACGAAGCAGGATGGAAAGACGCCTGTGCAGTATTCTTTTACTCATTGGTGTGCATTGTAATGCATGCCATCCTCCAGGAGTATTTCTTGGATGTAAGTATGACACAGTTGAAACATATGTTTGATTCAGTAAATATCATAACTGTAGATATTTGTTGAGGTGACCAACTGGACTTGTATGTATAGTATGTGACATTACAATTTTTGTTTGCAGAAAATATCAAAGAAGTTTCATCTGTCCAAATCAAGACTGAGTGCCCTGAATGAATCGGGTCAGCTGGTTGTGTTCCACCTTGTGACCCTTATTTGGGGTGGAGATGCTATCATCCGTGAAGGATTTATCTTCAACATTTCACAGTTGTGGGACGGTAAGCATTTATTTTTAATTTTTAAATACTAATCATGATAATTGCTTCTAGAACAAACAAGTTTTCATTTAAAATACTTCATTATTTAGAGTACTTTGAATATAAGACTAGAAATAACCAAGCCTTTTTAATAATTCATCTTTCATTATGTTAAGTGCAAAACTATAAGTTCTATAAAAATATATTACTTTGAATAAATTAAGGTATTGGATTTTATCTATGAATAATATGAGATGATTTAAATAATCTGTCT
This sequence comes from Spodoptera frugiperda, assembly GCF_023101765.2. Taxonomy (NCBI): domain Eukaryota; kingdom Metazoa; phylum Arthropoda; class Insecta; order Lepidoptera; family Noctuidae; genus Spodoptera; species Spodoptera frugiperda. Next base: position 8,102,894 of record NC_064226.1, on the reverse strand, counting down.
ATGAAGATTTAAATATTGCCTAAGTGAGTAAGAAGTGATTTGGGTAAAAAGAAGGTTAAGTTTGCACTTGAAAATGGAATGTTTTGATTAGCATACTTTCTCCAATGTTAACAGTTAAGCACCAAAGTATTTAGGACAAATAATACAGTAATCTATACTAACCAATAACTGTACTTTAAATGAATATTCTCATATTTTATTTACAAACAATATGTAGGTAGCTAAGAGCCTTTCTTAATAAAATCGATGGATGTTTTCTAGCTGATAATTGTGATGTTTTTATTTATGTATGATTTTGGTTTTTCTAATTGGAATCTCATTGTATCTGACAGGTTACCCCAGCCACCCAATGAGCTTTTTGCTGAAGCTCTGGTGGATTGTCCAAGCCGCTTACTGGATCCACACTGTCCCTGAACTGTACTTCCAGCGCATCAAGAAAGACGAATGGATGGGTCGCATCAGGCACGCTGCTGCTGCTTTCGCATTTGTTGCATTGGCTTATGGCTTCAAGTAAGTGTTACTTATTAGTTGTTTTTCTAAATGTGTTAATGTGTGATTAATTAGTCCTGTATATTTTTTATAGTATGGCAATATCTGATTTATTAATTGATGATTACTTGATTCTGATAAGTACTTTTTTTTGGGAATTTTCACATTGATAGCATATTAAATAACACTAGCAGACTGGCTTAAATAAGAATTCTTGAATACAAACTACTTTAAGATTAAGTAAAATGAATGAACAGTAGACCACATGTGAAGTGAAATATATTTTTTCTTATAAGATAAGGGGTATCATCAATTCAAGAATTATTATCTTGACAACAGCTACTTGATACAGAAATAATTGATAGACTGGATGTTGTTTATCGTAATATTATCATGCTTTAGCAAAGTAATCCGTGTTATCTAGACTTGGTACATCAACTCCTGTCACAGTCATGAATGCTTTCGTAATTGGAGATTATTTGTAAATTAATTTATTTATCTTACTAAAAGTTTGTGAGGATGTAAAGATACATGTTTGTTTATTTGTTACTTTTTCATGCAACAAAATACTGAATGTATCTGAATGAAATTTCACATAGATTATTATGATCAAGAATAATGTACTAACAATTATATAGGCTTTGTTTTATCCCAGTATTATAAGCAGCAGCTAGTATTAGCTGACAGAAGTTAGTATTATATAATGCATCCAGTAGTTATTGACCATTTCATTACATAGCATATTTTATTTTCGTTAGCAGTCAGCAGCAAAGTCATATGTGTTATGACTTTTATTATGATTCTGATAAGCAAATTATACCTACAGGCAAGCCACATTTCAAATTATGTAATTTTTATTGTGATGTGTGAATAATTGAAATGTTCATTTATTTTTAGTGATTATGGGAATATTTGCAGAAATATACCTAATATTATTATACAGAAATACAATTATAACTGATGTTGATAAGAGTATGGGAATAATACATAATTAATAGTTTTATTTAAACACACATTAATAATTTATTTGTACAAACGTTTTTTTTTCACTGCAGTGCTAAAACAATGTTTTTATTGTATGTTTGTTTTATTTAACCAGGTTCCAGCGTGTCGGTGTCTGCTTGGTAGTCCTGCACTCTCTCGCCGAATTCGTTGCTCACAGCTACAGGTTGAACACCATCCTCAGGGGAGAACGTGAAGACTGGTTAGACAAATGTAAGTTGCAAATAGAATCATCAGTTCAATAATTAAGTCAAATGTCGATCTACATACTTAACCATATTATATATCTATCGTTCTCATTTATCAAGTTTCTAATGATCGGAAGACTCGCAAGTGCGATTCTGCGACAAGGGGTTATTATGAGGCAAAGGTTTTATTAAATATCAGAGTTATCTTAAGAGTAGAATTATATAAGTAACTTAGGAATTGAATATTGTAATCAATATACTTAACTTTTAGGAATTGAATGCTGTAAGAAAGTTCGTAAAGGCTCTGATACCCTTTTACAGACCGAAAAATTACTGATTCTCATTTAATTACCACAGAACTTAAAGTGAAGTGCATCTTTAAGATTTTAGTTCAATACTAATCATGTATTTTTATTACAGTCTTGAGCTTGATCAACGGCTCCGTGTTCGTGACTGTCCGCCTGTGCTCACTGGTACTGGGCGTGCTGACATTCTACTTCGGTCTCGCCGGCGCCGCGCCGCTCGTCATCCGCGTCGCTGCTCTCTCTGTCCTAGTCTCTTTCCAGGTAACTATAATGTCTATAGCACAATTGTATAATTATATATAATTGTTGTGTATTACTCAACCTTCATAAAATGTAGTTTACACTTATTGTTATTGTTATTATTTGTGTTTTCATACTCGGTACATAAAGTAAGTAGATTTATTGATACTAACATGTGAATAATGGGTGAGTAATTAAACAATGTGTTTGTGCAGGTTTACCTGATGTTCAACTTCATCTCTGAAGCCATCAAGCAGAGGCAAGAGAGCCGCCAGCAGGCGCAAGCCAAGCCCAAGAAAGAGAAAAAAGAAAAGCCTAAGAAGGAAAAAGGTACACCATCTTTTTTACTTTAGTCATTTCACATTTCATTATGTTTTATTTTTGAGGATGGTAATGCTCATTGTTTTTATTTTCGTCAACAGTAAAGAAAGCCCCTGTCGAGGAATCCGACCTGCCCGAAGTTGACCAGAACACGAACAAGACGCTGCGGCAGCGACAGACCGCTAAGGCGAAGTGAAGCACGCTCACTTATTAAATACTTTGACATTAACTGTATCGTTAGGTTGTCGTCATCCCGTCGTAACTGAGTCTTTCCACTACTACACTTTAGTTACTTCTCGCTGACTCTTCTGTCTCCCTCTAGGTATCAATGTTATAGCACAAAACTGTTCTTTTGTATTGTGAGACCCGTATCGGACTCTGATACTCGTAATCGATGTCGATGTTTATTGATGTTAATGTATAGGTATCAAGCACGTATGTGACAAGACTTACTTTATCGTAGTTATATTGTATCTTCTTTTACGAAACATTAATTTAGACTGTGGAACATAATTATCGTCATTAAAAGTATAGTGGATACAGGGTTGTAAAAATATCTCCTAAAGTGTAAAAAATGAAGTCTAGGTTAAACTGTTGTTTATATGAATATATTGATAAGAATATTGAAGTACTGTGTGTTCATACACATTAAATGATGAAAATTCCATTTTTATTTTGCATTTCAATATTTAAAAGAAATTATTTTATGTTGTATTATGATGGATTCCAATACGAGTTTACTTTTTAAATTATATTTTTATATTTACAGTATACTTTTAATATAATTTAGCAGTTTCTATGTTTTTAATGGATGATTCTCTTCTCTGTCTCGCTGTAAGTATGTAATCAGGTGCTGCTGCTGTCCAGCATGTATTGTCTCTTATTCTTTCTACACAATTATGTATTCATTGCATTTGGAATGAAGGTTTTGTCTTGTTTGTGTTACACTTTGAGATTGAATCCGTGATTATTGTTATACTTTAATGTGAACTAAAGAAATAATGAAATTATTCTTCCTAATGTGAAATTGTGCTCATAAATTATTATATAATTTTCATGAGAATTGTCAATTTTAAAAGCTTGATGTTATTTTTATTTCAAATAAATTTTTGTAAGAAATTATGTTTGATATTTAATTGTGTATTTTTATTTACAAACCCAAACGCATAGCAATAACGAAAACCCTTTTACCTGTGTTCAAGAGTAGTGTTAATCTAAAATTATACACATTACCTACATAGTTGTATAGGCATATAGCCTAAATCATGGACTAAAACAATAAAATTTGCTTATCTATAATAATTCTCATCATAACAAACTTGCGAACTGTCACGTCAAAGGACCGATTTTGACCGCGTTCTAGTGGTAGGTAAAGGTACGAGGTACCAAATGGTACCCATCACCTTACGTCTTACACTCCCTTGAAGTTGACTGCTCAGCTGACGGCAGAGTTTTGTCCTTTACCTTCGTTTTCCGATCTTTAAATAGGAACCACGATTGTCATAATAGGTATGTAATAACAATAAGAGCTGAGTAACAATCATAAAAAAACTTGTAAATTGATAACTTTATTGATACTAATTAAAATTGTAGGAAAATACGAGTACTTACCTATTGTGTACGTTTATGGATCGTCAAGTCCTCTATACTATGATCTAATAGTGTGATTAGTTAGGTATGGTTAGGTTTTAGGAATTTACCAAGGTACCGACTGATCGAAAGATAGTCACGGTCATATTTACTTACGTTATTTTGCCACTATCATCATAATATGTGAGTCTGAGTGAGACTCATAAAAGTAGCTGGTGTAAAGTGGCCACACTTTCCCCTTTAGTACCAGGTTACATTGATGTGCAATTTTACCTACCGCTTCGGGGATCAAATGATTTGATACTACTTGAATGGCGCAATATAAAAACAAAAACAAAATGGAGATGGTGACGGGTTTTTTTATGTGCCCAGATAAAGACAGGCCTCTAGATTAGAACTTTTATTTTTTTAAACATTTAGAAACTATTATGTTCTAAATCCAATACGCTTTTTACTTTCATTTTAGAACTCATGTTTTTGTCGATACGAATTACTATTTTTTTGGTTCCAGTAGGTTCCACCAGGTTACATTGATGTGCATTTCTACCTACCGCTTCGGGGATCAAGTGATTTGCATCTACTCGAATGGCGCCGCCAATTTTTTATATATTCTTCGACTATAAAGACAATGGGTACTAAGGTGTTAGCAAATAACTAGCCGTAACATTGATTTTAAAGGCTAGCATGTACCAAAGTACATAAGTGCCTACTTAGGTGGTGACTAAACATCTTTTTTCAAACACTTTTTCTTCTTCCTTCGCCTCTGACTGTACTCACCGCAGCTAATTGATTCCTACCTGTAAACAATTGCTCGGTAGATAATAATGACGTAAGATAAGAACATAGTAATATGAAGACGTGAACATTTCACATTTTATTACGTACTTGTCTCGTAAAAATCATTCATAAAAATGACATCACATAAAGCATGTGAGATTTGTTGGCAGTGTTATAAATAATATGATTGGCCTCGGGAAATCCTTGCTTGTACATCACGCCTTCTTTTCTCTGAAGGGGCAGGCAGAGGTATCAATATCCAGATTTTCTCAGTTATGCCCATGGAATAGAATCCGTGGTTATGTCCCATTTAAGTAGGTAGGTACTCACTCACAGAGTTGTAATTAAATACCTACTTACTAGGAGTAGAGCTTATTACCCCCACCAGACACAATCTTCTACTTATTTTTCATTAAATTAAATAATTAAAACTGTACATTGTGATGCTATTCATTATTGCAGATATATCTGTAAATTGTCGTGAAAATTTTACCATCGTTTGGTGTAAAAGTGTTGCGCATACACCATGGACTTCATGACCTTAACTGATTCTTTACCATCTTTACGGGTTGTATATGCATAATTACAATTTGGGATTGGATTGACCATAGAACACAAGCTCGAAACGGTTTTTACTGGGCCGCAATCTCCGGTATATGTACCTAATGTACCTCGAGCAATAAATCTCGTTACATATCACTGTTAACTACTCGCCCTAATTGTGTGAATAGCCATGGCACTGTATGAATTGCATTCCATTTGATGAGTGACAATTTAGTCTATGAGGACGAAAAAGACGAAAAAATTGTGTGTGATCTAGATTCTTTACCTAGGTGACCTGCACTTGAAAATTGGAACGGCTATTTAAAAATAAACAATTCAAAAATAATACTGAATATCGAATGTTGGTAGTAGAGTGGGATCTTTTTTTTAGCTTTAACTAAAATATGAAATTAGTAGGTAAGTATGAAAAGGCTTAGAGTTTTAACTCTTTCTCTTTAAATTAAGTGGTGCGACAGTTACGTTAAAATAGTGCGATAACTTCCCACGAAAATGTTATATCTCTACAGCCTGTGTACGTGCCAATTAGTTTATATTAATTTAATTAACTTTCAAACATACATGACAATCAACTGGTTTAAAATTGAGAAGTATCTCTTTCTATAACATTATGCAAATTATCTAGGTTACGAGGTTTAGATAGTGTACGGGGAACAAACCGAGGATTCAGATCTGACCAGGCAGCCTGCGAGGATTGTAAGACTGTTTCGCATTGTTATTTTGAAATAGAATTGGAAATAAAAAAAAAATCGAGATGGACTTGTGACGAGTTTTTATGTATGAGCCCAGATAAGGACAGGCCTCTAGACTAGAACTTTTATTTTTTTTAAACGTTTAGAAACTATTATGTTCTAAATCCAATACGCTTTTTACTTTCATTTTAGAACTCATGTTTTTGTCGACACGAATTACTATTTTTTGGTTCCCATTCAATTTGATGAAACGTTTTTGCCGGCGATGACCGTTATTGCGGGCCGTGCATCAAGATGCGCGTGAGTTTCCGCTGAGACGTTGCCAGTGTCGCGATATATAAGCCTTATAAGTGTGTGAGCGAGTACGGTGAAGCCAGTTGTTGCTCGACGTCTGTACAGTGTGCACGTACAAAATGCATAAGCTTACTTTGTTCATCTTGGCGGCAGTGTTTGCCGTGGCCCTCGCAGGTTAGTGCCCCCCAGTTTTTACCGCCCCAGCGTCCGAGCTGACTGGCAATTTACTTTTCTAAGTGTCATTTTGTGTAATTTCCGATCAGTTTCGGAGGGAGATCAGTGATCTGGCCTGTAATTGGATTTACCTTGGTGATTCATGGGTTGTCTTTATGAATCAGCAGGGTCGATCATCTCTGAAATGATCGCTGATTGGCAGCTGAAGTAAAAGATTACCTACTCTTTGTATATCATCAAAATTTGATACAACAATTGTTAGGTAAACCTATCATGATATCGTTAGTAGCTACTAGGTACAGTAATCGCTTTTTCAGCAATCAGTATTGCATTTACATAGTGCATTCCTATGCACTTGCATCCTGGAAGATAGATACAAGTTAGATATGAGTAAAACCTATTTATTTAAATATCAGTGATGGTTTAACATAGGCCCTCATTCATCGAATCTTGATTCCTAATCAAGACCATAGATCATTCATTATTAAATACGAGAAGGAACTTATGTATGATGCCATTGAATACTTGATAGTTTATTGCAAGTCTTAAAACCAGTAGTTCGGTATGTATTAACATCTACATACTTTGCTTTCCATATATTATTATGTATGTACGTTTTTCTCTATAATAAATGTAATCTTGCGAGCTCTACTCGTGCATTGCAAAAAGTTTTATTAACTTTCATACATATAAATGTAATTTGATATAATGAGTTTTAATGTTCATTCGTTTCCACTTTTTCTGTGGCTATCATATTCGTATTATCGTATAAGTAAACTGCTTTTTATATTGCTACTTATTACTTAAAAGAAAAAAAATGTGTTCAGCATTTCTTCAATCGTCGTAAATTGATACTAGATAGCGTTTCGCGATATGCACGCATATCGAATTACATTAGGTAAGCATACGTATCTACTTACTATATTACTTGTCTACTATAAATACTTCGCAGTTTAATTGATTTTTTGTTAATTTGCGTCTTACATATTTCGTGGTATAAGATTAGAATATCATATTGTTTTTTCATATTCCACGTTTATGAGTAGTGATATACCTATGATCAAATCCTGTTGGTCACGATTTGTTGAGGTCATGTATAAAAAGCAAACGCCTCGAACATTTAACTACGGTGATTAGTGATGATCTCAGTTTTGAGGTGAATGGCTTCCTGGTTATCCGATACATCATTTATTTTTCCTTTAGCTAATTGTTAATTAAGGTATCCAAGGTTTAAGATTTTGCTAAGGTTAGCCTGCAAAACTGTTTGATGAGAAAATTGTTAGGGAGTTTCGACTCCAATGGTGCTGGGCTTCCAATATTCATATCAGTAAATAAAATAACTTTTATACTCATCAAATATTGAGTACTCATTTCTTGTTTACAATAAAATTATTAAAGTAGTAAGATCGAAGTACGATTAAAATATTACCATTATCATTTCATAAACCAGACCTCTTCTGATTCTGACAAGACAACATCAAGTATTGTTACATTGTATCTTCCAACTAACTTGTATATGTAAAGAATTTGCTAGTGTGAGCACGAGTGACATATATGTGCATTGTGCACATTCCAGAAGGACAGTACTATGTTCCTCGCGCGTACTACACCATAGACGCTGAGGGTCACGAGTCTGCGCATGTGCCGCTGCGTCGCCTGCGCCGGTCGCTGCAGCCCTACCCTTACACTTCTAGTGCCCATGCTACCGCCAACGCCAACGCTGAATCCGGTGAGTATCTTTATTGTAACTTCTTAACCCTGATAATATTTAAATGTTATGTTAGTGATAGCATTCGTATGTTAGTGAAAATAAATTGCTCGTTAATGTCTCTAAAACGGCTGGACCGATTAAGCTCATTTTGGTTCTAGAATTATTTGGAGATCCATGGAAAGTTTAAAAGATGAGAATTTTTTTGAGGCGGTATAAAATTTGCCGGGTCAGTTAGTGTTCAGATATAAGTGGGTGCAATGAATAATTTAATTCGAATACTAACAGTAATGTTTGACTTAGGTTTATTTACACCACATTCCAGTCTCTAGGAGCACTTACTAGGCTGTAAAACTTTCAACAACCGTAAAACTGCAAGAGTAATTTGCAGCTAGAAAAGCGCTCGACTTGAACATACAACACAATAACCCATAACAGAATAACCTAGTATTGAAACGTGTGCAGCATGTAGAGCTACCATCACACACGTTTACAAATTAGATCGCCATCATGTTTTCAAATTACATGCAGTGCCGGCGTGACACCCCGGGCGAAAATATTGTGGCGCCCACTTGAGGGAAGCAATATCAAGTGTTAGTAGTAGTACTAGTAGTTTTGATTTTTTTGGCGCCCCAGAATTTGTCGCCCTGGGCCATCGGCCCATCACGCCCCCTCTAACGCAGGCACTGATTACATGTAGATACAAATTACGGTATCAACCGGAATACTTTCATTAATGAACAAAATCTTCTACATAAGAGAACTATACAAAGGCGTTATTCGAAATCTGTCAAGCTTTTTTTGAGAGGAAAATATCATCCAATGCCTACTTTCGCCTTAGGCGAGATGAGAGAGTGTCAGACTCTTACTGACTAAAAACCACCCTGTTCCTACACCTGATTTACGAACCACAGCCCCTGTTAGTAACAGGCTGTTACCCGCTAGGCAGTACGCAGTTTCGCTGCTAGGCTAGGCTGTATCCAAAAACGTCTCAGCAGGACATACCAGGGTCCATAATAAATGTAGAGAGAGCAATTTAATACAATTTTACAAACACATTACGTATTTTCTCACGATGCTGTGTAAAATTTGCGAACACGTTTTTAAATTAGATCACGGTCATAAAATTAATTGAATACATGGCCTGCATTATAATGAAGGGAGGTGATCGTGTGATGCATATTGCATACTCGTATGTACGATTACAGAGAAAAGGTGCTGTCGCCTGTGTCGGTTCTTTGCTGATTGCTACTAAGGCACAATAGTTTTTTATAATATTAAAATTGCATTAGCATTTGACATTTAATTTGCAAACTACACATTAAAAAAGAAATTACGATACTATGTAGTTAAAGAGCAATCAAACACATCAATTCAGTAGCCCACACTCAATTCTAAAGAGGTTATCTGAAGCGTTCAAGTACAAAACTAGTTTTCAATAATACTGAATGTGCTTTTCAAACTTCATAGCTTGTTATTCTAGCAAACCAATGCTGAGACGTACGGTCTCTTGAGATTTCTGCAGGCAAGTGCATGTAAAATACGAAACGTAAATAATTCTAATAATGTCGCTTTGTCACGGTACAACATTACACCGAGGCTAAACACACGAATAAATCTTTACATAAAATAATAACGTAACTGATGACTGTTGGTACATCAATTTTATATAGAAAAAAATACGTTATGGGTGGCTTTCAACAGCGTTTAGAAGTACAACTTAAAATGATGGTTGTTATGAATGGAGGTGCAATTTTGTGTATGGGTAAAATTGGTTGAAAACAATTAATAAATGAGTAACGTAAATGCGTAATATTAAGTTAATTGCGTACCAAGTCGCGGGCTTGAAAAGCAGGAGTAGGAACAGGGTGGTTTTTAGTCAATAAGAGTCTGACACTCCCTCTCGCCTCGCCTAAGGCGGGATAAGCAATTTAATGATTTTCCTCCCTCAAAAAATGCCTTAATAATACATAATAAAGTACATATTTAATGGAAGTCACATGACAATGTCTAGTTTACGGTCGGAAACCACAATAATAGCTATTCACAAATGTTAGTGATGTACGAGTATTCCTATTACATCACTCATGATTAATTACGTACTTGTACTTGAACAATCGGATATTATTAAGAAAAGTTACTATGTTTGCCTCCAGTGAAGGTTTTACATGAATACCTAGTTAAAGTGAAGGTCGAAACATTAAATGTACATAAAGATCTTCAAAGAAATAATCGTAAACAAAATAAACGTATGATTGGGTTGATTTTACACTTAAACGCATTCAATTCTGATCCTTGAATTTTTGCATAGAATTTATTTCTTAGTCACGTATTTCTAGTAATTATGATTTGTTGTTAAATCATAAAATTAACCACGTAATCGAAGATGGCAAGCGTATCCGTAATTGTGACGTCACGGATTTAAACTGCACGTTTTATTGAATGCATATTAAAATAGTATTGCTTATCAAAGTCAAACTTTTAATTAAATTCTGACAAACACATTCGTAGTAAATGTTTGGTCTGTTTAATTAAATGTTTGTATGTTTATAAACGCACCTATGACTCAGAAGAAATGTCTGAGAGGCCATTTTTTTTGTTCTATTGCAAGCTACAAGCTTGTTTTATTCAGTTTAAAATTCTCCAATACAAGTTGGGTGAAACAATATTATTTGACTAACGTTAAACTTTGTAAAAACCATTACCTACAACAACTACATCGATTATAATACCCGATAAGGCATAAATTAGGTTCACACGTAACCAAATATCGACGCGGGTCAATTGTCGGTTCCTAGCCTATTGTTATGCACTAAGTGCACTATTAGACTTGGTATGCACGGCAGTACATAGCGTACTGTAGTTACACGGTACATAATTGTCGTTGAATGTAGAACGGGTACGTGTAAAGCTTAGGGCATTCACATCGTACGACTTTTCATACAAATTAAACGAATTTTGAGTCAGGTATAATTGAGTTTATTGATGGTTTTACTGCTGAAGATTGAGTTAAGTTTAATTATTTGATTAAAATATTTTTTCAGGCATTTATCTTAGACGTAACATTATTGTTCTAAAAGTCTCTAATGTGCTGTATTTCATACATGAATGAGCATGCAGTTTTTTATGCAAAGGTTTATGTAAAGAATTTATGTAAAAATAATTATTAACATCACTAGACTTGTTTCAAAGTTCATTTCTATTTTTAAATTTGTATGAAAATGCAAAGTAAATCTGATACTATCGAGGCTGCGCAGACGTCGGCGGCGCCGTTCGTCTAACGGTGTCGGAATTCTCGCGGCGACAGCTTGGCATCGGTCAAGTGGTGCACGCACAAAAACTGATCGACAAACATCATTCACCCAAGCATAAGTGGCCCAAGTATAAGTGGACTAGTTGCTAGTTACCGTTCGCCCATAAAAATGAAACTTTTAATACTTATTGTAGCCCACATAATTTTTTGATTGATCTCTACTTATTTGTAGGATGCTTTAAACTGGTTTTATTTGTCCGTTCGTGCTTGTTCCCCTTTCCATAACACGATTCTGTGGTTATGTTCTATAGTAGATGACTGACGTATTTGGAAGTTGATAGTGTGTTTTATTAAACTTAATTTTAGACTTTCTTGTTGGTAAAGCGGTCGCAAATGAGATTGCCACGAGGACCAGTTCGGTTTAAAGTATCTACTATTGCGCACTCAGTAATACTATGAAGCTTGTATGATCCGCTCATTCCTTATTACAAGGGACTAAACATAGTTCATGTAAAGTAGCCGTAGTATTGTATATGTGCACCTCCACCGGCTCCGCCTATCCCGTCAGGGATTAAAGCGTAACGTTATTATGTCATACTTAATTTTCGTTCAGCAGACTGGTTGGTTTACACATAAATGAAATTGTTACCAGTTATTAATATAATCTTCTTATATTTTTCAGAGGGAGGTAGCGCGACTGCTGAAGCGAATGCGAATGCCCGCAGCGGCAACGGCAACTGGGGTGTTCCTTCACAACACTATGGCGCTTCTAACCCAGGCCTGCTAAGGTAACTATTCACAGCTTAAGATATTTATTTCTTACAAACAAATATTACATCACTGATTTTCATTTGACTCAGCAATACAGGTCCATAGTACAGTTTGCGAACGATAAATGCTGTAACGCTAACAAAACATATACTATAGCGTGAGCTTAAAGCCTTCCTTATGAACAGACTATACAACACAAAAATAATTGTGTTGGAGATAACCAATTAATAAGAACTAATATTGAGTCTTCACCTCACGTGAAAAGACTGACCATTACTTATTTTGCTTTGAATATTAGCATGAGTTTGGTAGGCGAGGATTTAGACCGGCTCCCGGAGTACCCACAGACGTCTTTTGTGCTGGCATTCAGTGTGACGATGCTACCAATCTTTTGGGAACTGTCTAATCAAATCAAATCACTTTAATGCATCCATTGTGTAAAGTGTGGTCTACAATTTTATTGTCTGTCCTATTTTATATTACCTCTCGACAACATCGAAGATTTTTGATGACTTTTAATACTCTATACTTAAAGTACATTTTCGAGCAAGCTTGTAACCTAGTGTTTGTATAATAATAATAACGAGTAACTCACTTGTTTGTTTTGTGTGTTCCTAGGCATTAGTTCGGCGGCAGTGAGTAACTAGACTAACTTCATGGTGTCGGCCCATCCATCCTGAACGCGTATTTTCCACCAGTTGCACGCCCGCCGCGCTCTGCGCCTGCGCACACGCTGTGCAACTGCCGGAAGATTCTTTCCTATTTATTGTAATTAATAATTATTAATACACAGCTTAATAAATGTTTAAAGCATTTTCATTTTTATTAATATCATTTATCTTTAACTGCCTTATTGATTGAGTGGTCATAAGCGTGACTACTGAGCATGGGATCTCAGGTTCGATTCCTGAATCACAAAAGTTAAAGAAAGAAGCAATAAGTTTACCTTCAATTACCACATAATAATCATGACTAGTAAAAAGTAGGTGTTACATTAATAAATGCCTCCGTTTATCCTGCTGAGGATTAAAAGGCTTATGTTTATACAGATTTAATATCAAATTTTGTACCTATTGTCAATATCCGTAGTTGGATATGGTCCAAATACTAATTATATCAAGGAAATTCATAAATAATTACGAGGGTTTACAAAATTACATTCAAAAGACATCAACGCGTTATGCACGTTGTAAGCTGCTACGAGATTGCTACGAAATCGTAGTATAATAAATTATTTTTCATTATTTAAGAATTAATGTGAAAATTATTAGACTTACTTTAGTAGTATTTTACCTACCATCTGCCTTATCAGCCAAGTGGTCACAAGTTCTGCCGATCAGCGGGTCTTTGGTTCGATTCCCGAGAAGCGCAAATCACAATTATTAAATTTATTTACGTAACATAAGTAAATGTAATTCTTCTACATATGAGGGTTTATCATAGTCTTCGTGAAAGCTGTATCTATAATTTATATATTTTTCAACTCAAAAACCTTGCATTATTATGGTAAACGCAACTCGACTAAACTGGATATCGTGAAGCTCATTTTCCCAATGAATGATGATTCCATTCTTGCAGCTGACTTTAAAAGGTAATGTGCATCTTTGTTTGCTTACATTATTGAAATCGCTCTCATTGTATGTTTATAGAAATTCAATGAAATATTCATAGCAATTTCAAGTATTCGTAAAGGGTTGAATACCAACGATTTCACAATGAGGTTTGTTTTGAAAGTTGAATGTAATATAAATGGGGATAATAAAACCACATTATATTCCTTTTAAAACAAGAAGAAGTTCAAGATCTGTCGGATTTAACCCAAAAGCTCTGTAGCGGTTGATTTCATGAATATAATTAGATTAAAATTTTAGACCTTTACAAAGGTATAGAACAAAAATACACAAATATACAAAACAAGTATGCAATGTATCGATAGTAGGGAAGTCATACATTACACGATCTATAGCTCGATAAAACATATGAAAAAAATGTGATAGGGGTGTACTTCTAACCCGTTAAGGCTGAGTACTACATCTAATTTTATCGACAAAAACAATAATATGGGGGTTGAACCCCTAATTGAAAATATTGAAAAATAGTGATTTTTTCGGTAAAAATAATTCACAAATGATTTTTTTTCTCACCAAAACATTATCAAACATATGAAAAATGTAATGAATTAGTTAGCCAAGGTTATTAGCTACCGTTTGTCGTTTTTTTGTTTCTACGACGCTTACAACCTTTGATAATGCATCGATAGTAGGAAAGCCATATTAAAATAGCCACGCATTTTTAGCATGCATCCGATATCACGTACTCTTGTCCAGAAAATTAGATGTAGAACTCAGCCTTATCGGGTTAGAAGTCTCGAACCCGTTTCACATTGTACAGATGCGTGCGTTTCCACCAGTTCTATGTGTAGTAACGAATATGATAGGTGTAAACCAAAAGCATCCACAACAATGTAGCATGGTAAATCTCTCTGATGAAAAAGCACCCTAACTCGTGGACGTGGTCAGCCGTTTTGCTCATAAAACAATCTCACATAACAGAATAAACTTAAGAACATATTTTTCTGAAATGTCCAAAAGGTAGTTATAGAAAAATAGTCCAAAAGATCGTAAAAATAGTTAATATAGTAAGGTAATGCTTTACTTTCAGCGCTGGTATGACGCGGCGTCAGAACGGGCCGGTGTTGGGGAAGTCAGTGGTCGCCAGCACATCTGTCGGCCTGGACAGCAATGGACAAGGCTACTACGACCAGACAGCTTCAGTTAACTAAATATAACTGCCCTTCGTTTATTTAAATATCGCGTAAGCTATATGTGCAACAGGTTTAATTAAAAGGTAAATGAAATGGGTATAAAATTGTTATAAATGCTATGATTTTGTAATTATATATTATGTATGTCGATCAATGGTTCCCAAATAGTGGTTAACAGGTCTATTGGCCTTTGGACTTGGGTATCATTAGGATATGGAGGTTCGTTAAATGTACGTTAAATGCATTTCACAATTTTTCGTGTGACTAAAAAAAAAAGAGAAAATTACTTAAGTAAACTTTGAAAAAAAATTTATCGCGTAGAAAATGCTTATCAGACTCAAGGATTAGACTGTTTGATTTATTTATTAAACAATTGAAGATATTATTCTTATTCAAAAAAAATAAAGATGGTGGGGTCACATCGTGCCCCAAGATCACATTACTCATGAGACCGCAAATATTTGTTGTCATTGCAAGATATTAAAATGACAATAAATCATAGATCGGCAAAGAAACTTAAATGTCGGCTTATGTTGTAAATCTAACTAATACAATTAAGTTCACGGTCTTTGTACGAGTAGTTATCCTATTTGTAATCCTTGTTCATTATTTCAAAATTACAAAAATATAGGAATATAATTTAATAGTATGGAGTATGGACCAAGGAATGAACAATTTTTTTGGGAGAGGACTAGATGTATGGTCATCACCGCTATTTACTATCCTTTTCTTTGGCTAGTGCTTGGGTGAGGCGGGAGAAGTGACTAAAAACACCCCGTACATTCTCCTGCTTTGAGCTGGAGCCCCGGTAACCAGCTATTTACTATGCTGGTAAGAAAATAAACATTGATTCAATACAGTAACCTGAAACAGTTGGTTGGCTACTGAATCCACCAATGGCTACAGAAGATGTGGCTTGATTTAAAACTGTATAATTTAGTATAGTAGTTACTGTCTCTGTACTAAGTCAATCTTTATTTTCTTACTTACGTTTACGCGACCTATCTTTTCGTGCTAGACTAGAACTTACAATATTTCGAAACTAGTTACATTAGAGGAAAAATAAACAGTCATGAAGGTTGTAAAACGTTGTTCCTTAGTTATCTTTAGATAATAGGGGCTCCATGTTAGTGAAGATTAGATATGAGTTACAAAACCTGTATTAAACTTATAGCTTACGCAATTGTTGTTAATACCAAATTGTATAATGGAACACTATCTATTTATCTACGTCTGTCATAACAAATGACAAATTGTTTACCAATATTGTACCTACTTTGTCATTTCGTTAGAATAACTATTGTTTAACTTTCTTGTTATATTCTTAAGTTATTTTTTTAATGTGCAATAAATAGGAATAATTTATATTAATTTATGTTTCAGGATGGTTTAAGTTGTAAATAAAATATTAAAATCTTTTAAATTATTTTATTGCATTTACAAAAATTCGTGTCATTCGATTTTCAGAGAGCACATTACAATTGACAGTGAAGTATTATAAAACCCGTAGTCGATTCGCTTAAACTAGATTGTTTACATAATTGTTACAGAGAAATTCAATCAGGCGCTTGATCGAGAGGACTTAATGACAATTGAATACTAATGGTGCTAGCAGTGTTGGATCGAAGGCGTCAATTTTATTAACACCGTGAATTAGTCTTTCTATTAGACAATCTCACTTGATATTTCTGATTTAGAAAAATCTCGTAACATAGGCTACTTATTTCTTTCTGTAACACATTTTAATATTCACTGTACTGTGTAAAATATCTTGCTTTTGTGTATCGTTGTTGAATTGAACCTGTAAAACTGAACTGGACCGAGTTTAATGATCTTTAACTAAGTTTCGTTTGTAAGATTTTACTTAACCAGCTGACGAGGTCGCACTTATAATTAAAATATTTGGCAAGTACGCGTTATTCTTCACACATGGCAAATATGTTATATTTACCATAAAAACACAGACAGTAAATTAAACAAAAAAGTGCAATGACTAAATTTACTTAGCGTCTACGGTCAGTCAGTTAGTTTAAGGCGCATCGGTTTATTTGTGGGGGAGTTCCAACCTGTACTGAGGCCTTTCGTACGAGTATCCCTGGTCCGGTGAGGGTTGGGGCGCAGGCACTGGTACTGGTGCCGGCGCTGGTGCGGGGGCTGGCGCAGGGAACTGCGGGGGCTGCACTGGTGGCACAAACGGAGGTGTCACTATCACTGCATCGTCAGTTATTCCCACGTCGCGAGCTGCCGGCACGAATCGCTGTCCGATTTGCTGAGGAAACTGTTGATGGAACTGCTGCGGGAACTGTTGAGGAACTTGCTGATAGTACTGCTGCTGGCCAGAGTAATATTGAGGCTGGAACCTCGATGGAGCTCCGTACTGTTGAGCCACGTCGTACTGACTGGGCACTCCGTACTGTGCAGGCAGCTCCATACGACCGAACATATTTCCCAGGAACGGGAACTTGTTAGTCAATGTAGCCCATAGTCCTGTTCCTCCCACTTGATTGCTGCCAGAGTTTCCCCAGAAAAGTCGCTGAGATGGTTCCTGAATTGAGTTTTGATTGATGCCCACCGAATATGGGTCGTTCGGAGCGGAGTAGTAAGACGCTTCTCTTTGCGGGTAGTCGGCTAAGCTGCTACCTATAAACAAAGAAGGCACTGTTAGATTTCTAAAAACTAAAAGAAAAGTATTGACAGTTCATTAATTTCACTGCACGTACCGACGAAGAAGCACATTACAAAACAGATGTACGCATACATTTTCGATCGAGTTGTTGAACTCCAACTGTGAGCTATTGTTGCTCGTCTTTCCATTTATACCTCCTCTATTTGCTCCTAAACGAGGACCTTGAAGTAAAATTCTCGTAACCCAGTATTGAAAGTGTGAGGTAATGACGGCTCACCCAGCGGTGGACGCGGCGTGGACAATAGGCGGGACATCTAGGTGACTCGTGCGCCGCCGCCCGCCAGCCACACGCACAGGTTGTAACTAAATCATTCTGCGTGTGTTCACGGAAAACAATAGATTTCGAAATTATGTAATAATGAACTTTATAGGAAGTTTTATTAATAGGTGAAACTTACGCATTATTTAAGATTCGTAGACGTTCATTTCGAGTTTATTCGTAGCTACCGCATGCAGTCTGCAGACAGAATTGGCGTTTTAGCAATTTGTGTAAATAATAAAAATATTGTATATTTCTTTTACATGCTGAAATAGTTTTCTTGGTCCAAAATTACTTATTCGTCAAATAAAAGATTTGGATATTTTGTATTTGCGTAAATTTATCTAAAATTATCTAGGCTACGCCACAAACAAAATCAACATGTAACAAACACTACAAACAAAAGTGAACATTAATGGAAAACAGAAATGCGTAACATTAGTTTATTTCGAACCAGTTCTTACAAGAAACGAAAATATCGTACAAAACCGAAATCCAAAATTCACACACACTGTATACGATAAAGATTCGTGAAAAATGCATTGAGTCGCGTGTGCGTGTGTTTACTCAACATAATCGGCATTATTCATAAGATAACAAGGTAGGTGTTTGTCTTCGCCGCTTGTCATAGTATTGTCGGCCACAGAAGCGTTTTGCGAAACGTTGCTCAACCACATCCAATACAGACTTCAAACGGAATAGATAAGGATGTTTACACGGTCGCACCTCACGACTGTCCCTGTCCATGTACCCAATGACTTGTTCATAATTTCCGGCGTTTTGCTATTTGCGTACTCCAATTATTTGAATTATCGTTATTGTCAACGTTTTCTAGCGAGGTCGTGTTGCGCTCTGAGCGCCTGCAGTTTGTCCGATTCATTGAATCGTCATGAGTACTGCGAACAGTAAACACTTGACAGGCGCTATGGTAATTTAATATTACAGAACACCTAACTAAATAAAGATGGTTTCATTGGTTGTGTAAAATATTTTTTTGTCATCCCCATTAACTGCATTATGACAGTTGTGTTTCTTTAATAAATTGAAACATATTTGATTAATTCGCAGTTATTAATCTTATCTTTAGATCTGCCCAGCTTAAAGTTCAATGAGGCAGGGAAAGCGGGCTGACCTGCGCCTGCGCCGAGTTTCGCGACGGGCGCCGTGTGAGGTCGTGTTATTGTTGACATAGATTAAGCTTCTGCCTATTACGATGACTTCTTTTGTAATTTCTAATATTAAAGGCAAAATCTAATATTTGCCTACTGTGTATTTTGTTTCGTCATAATGTATTCCTGCGGTGCACTTCAGTTGGTTGAGAAATATTTAGTTTAAATATTTTATTATTGATATTTTTCTTTAATTGCTTGTATGCAATTCGCCTTGGATTGCATATAAAGCGTGAAAATAAACTTGTGTCGATAGTTCTGTATTTGCTCGCATGAGTGTTGGATACAATGCCCATTACGAGTCCACGTAGGTATTAGATTTTTTAATTTTGATGTAATTAGCGATTTCATATGTTTTGGTAGGGACATGTGTAATATTATACAGTACCTACTCTACCTACATAGAGGGAATCATACTGAAATATCTATGGTCACGCAGAAACTGATGCATTAAGTGACACATTTTCCTTATTTATCGCATCTTAATAAATTCGTTCACGAAAAACAGGAAAACTTCATTATAACATACCTAATGTTTTTAGGTACTAATTACTTTTTGTAGGTCAAAACCATTATCATTGGACGTTTTATGCCTTTGTTACATTAAAAAGCTATTGATTTGCTTTGATTGATACTACATAATGTGTTTTACCACAAGATTTTTTACACATACAATTAATTGGGTATATCCACGATGCGAGGAAAATCATTATTAATAATTTTTTTGTGAACAATTTCGTAACGTCACAAAAAAATTAAAAAATATGCTAAAAATACTTTTTGCCTTTAATGCTTTAGTGAACTTTAATTCGACCCTTGGTCTGAATATCCAATGCTAGGCAATTGGTTTGCTAATATATTTTTACGAGGACTTGGGTTGAAGTCTGTAGGTGTTACTGTATATAAACTGTGTGTGTCTGTCTATACACTACACCACTTATTACTGTTATATATTAAGTTCAGGGTCAATGATTTGAAATGTAGTAAATAAGATGGCAATACGCAAAACATAGTAGATATATTTCCTACGTGCGCCTACGGTTCGGTGTTACAAGTGACTGACTGACTGACTCTCTAACTAGCATACTCAACGTTATTAGTAAAGTCAGAATTTGTGTCCCTACAAGTCCCTAACTTAATACTAACATCTAAAATCTTCCATCCGTCTTGAGCAAACGATTTGTATGAAAAGAGATCATATTTTTAATCTGATTATTATTTTTAATTTAGGGTTTTTTATCTTAGTTATGACAACCCCATCATATTCTTTTACAAACATAATCTATAATTATAAATGAGAAGAGACTTTATATTTTTCCCATCACCCATTACTCAGTTATTAGACTGATCACGAACTTAATTTAAACAAGCTAATATATCTCTTTTTTTCTTCGAAGATGTCCAACACTGTGGTTATTTAAAATCCTTATTTATTTCATAAAAATAAAACAACTGCACTATCTGGGAAACCCGAGATCCGTAAATAAAGGGAGATTGTACTTTATAATTTGATCTTCTTTTTCTAATAGACCATGTTTATGTTGTATGGAGTTTATAGAATACTTAAACTAGATTACAATAATCGTGACGGCATTATACGATACATTGTTGATGGATAACTTACAAGTAGGTTCTATTGAATGAGGAAGTTTAAGAGTTCAGATTTTAGTGGCTTCTAGTTCCGTATGTTAAAGATAGTTGTACATATTATATTTTTAAATACGAGTTTCCTGTTCTTGTTATTTTCATTGAGAAACACATTATGTTTGTTTAAATTTATATTTATAGTAAGGGCTTGTTACAATAGTAATTAAACTTACTGCGTCATTTTCTGTAAATTGTAATCATTTCTGACTTTAATTAATAATGAAAAAAATATAAAATTATAGTACGATCGCAGATTTCTGATAACAATATTGTGATATAACATTATGCAATTGTCGAAAAGTTAGCAAGTGTGACATTATGGGAAGTGTAGGAATTTTAGTTTTAGTATAATATAATAGTAGTTTTATGTACAATTAAATGCGTGTTATATCATTAAAGTATGTGTGCATTATGTGTAGAGTTCATATCAAAGCGCATATGAAGATGAATCTAATTAGATGATCACTATTTCATAAGATTTTATGATAGTTTTTCGGAGAGCCTGAGTAGGAAAGAGTTACAAACTAGAACGATGTAGCTTTTATTATTTTTTCCCCTTAGGATTATACAGTAAATATTTGAATAAAGTACACATCTAAATATATCTATTAAAAGTTGCCATTCTAAATACCGCCTTACGTAAACAATGTTAAAGTTTAGTCTAATCTTTTTTTGTCAGTCGCTACGCTAGTTAATAATTGAGTGATCTTATCTTCTTCACTTTTTTACAAAGGTTGGGTTGGTCTGTAGGTGTTTGTATGTAGATGTACATTCATATTATGTACTTATGTAGTGTATCGTCTCCTTTAAAGGAATATTATATAAATTGATACTTGTAATTAATTAGGTAGATGTCTGATCTATGATTCAATCAGTGCTCTTTGATAACTAAGTTCGTTGTTAGGGTTGCCTTCTGTTTTAGTAGTTATTTTGGTTAAATTGCTGTGCCTACTTCTTTGAGGTAAACCTAAATTAGGGAGCATTCGATGATATTAAAGTATATTCGAAGCCCTCACATTTTTCTTGAGTAGTTATTTTGATAGGAAAATGTATAGTTTACCAGAAGTTACAGGCAAAACACTGGAGACTCATAATGCTAAAACGTACACTTTATATAATAGGCATAGGCTTTACTTAAGTTTATTTCAATGGAACAAGATGCCTTACCTATTCATGGCTTTTACTAAGCAGCCATTTTACGGTTAAACCGTTTTGTATCTACTTGCAAATATTGCAAAGCGATATAAACGTTTATGCACATAGCGCCGGGTTAATGCCATGGCCGTCTTGAAAGGAATAATAAGCAGTCCTTCACATATAATATAATATGCTGCATAAGTCCTTTGTGTCAGAACGATGTACGATTATATTGAATTCAACGGTACATTTATATACCTTGCCATCATACCCTTTTATGTTGGAGGAACGAAAGATATTGATTAGGTACTTGTACAGCAATGAAATGGGCCATATTCCTGTTTCTGTTGTAATACATTTTATTTAGTGTCGTTACGAGAAGTTCTGTCAAATTAATGAGGCCTAGATTTAACACTTGTGCGGAATCATACCTGGTACTGGCAAAAAGTGTTTCAAAGAGCAAAGAGTGCGTACCTTTTTTGTAAACATAAAAACAAAATGTCACGTAGATAGGTATCAAAGAACTCGGAGCTGTGGACTACCAAGCGGGCTTACCGAGGCTCCGGCTCGAAAAGCATGAGTAGGAATGGGGTAGTTTTTGGTCAGTCTGACACTCCCTCTCGCCTCGCCCATGACGGGAGAAGTCAGTATAGGTATCATAGAACATAGTGTATCATCCAATTAGTTAAAAAGAATAAGATTTTATTATTAATTCTACCATTTCTTGTCTGATGATATGATTTATGTTGATTAAATATTAAACAAAAACTGTCCAGACATTTTACAATACCCGCGGATGAAGTTCAACCTTAATAACGTCAATTTCATGGTCAACTAAACTTCTTGTATTTCTTTTTTTATTATTTAAAAATGTCATAGTTCCATAGTGGCATCCATATAACACAGATTATAAAAAAAGCTAGCGGTCATCGCTCGGTGACACAAGGTGACTGGCTATGATGATGAGCCCGGTATTATTATTCAAGAGTACCTTACATATTATTATTTTTAAGTAAATACACCATAACGCACACGATGATGTGGCTCACAATAAAAAAGTCGTTAGCCATTCTATACACAAGTTTCAAGTCTTAGGAATTACACAATAGACGTTTAATTTTGTAAAATTCTCGTTTTTTTTTTAAGATTCATTGAACTATTCCTGGTCGAATTATAAATATAGAGGCCATTGATCTTTCTATATACTTTTTTATAACAATCGATTGCGAGAAGTTCTCTAGTATAGTCTCGAGAGTTGTATGTAGGTACTTCACCTTCGTAACCTTCTTTATTGTCTTATCCAGTTATTTTTTATCATTTGCATTATACATACGTTTTTAAAAGTATCTTAGCTAAACAAAACCTACGTTTAACATTATTTATACATACATGATTAATTCGAACTACTCAAAACCTGTCATCGATCTTTGTATGGCTTTTAGGATCATTTGCGTTTTTTGGTTCACACACCTCTGTGGTTTTAGTTTCTAAGAAGCTCGAACAGATTTCATTTTTAGAAGAAGATACAGTATTTACTAGTCGTTCTGTTATGAAAATGTATCATAAGCAGAACAAAAACCTACATTAAATATAGCATAATATGCAGTTACTGATTTTTAATCACATAGTAGGTACAATATTTTCATACATTTAGAATATACATTATTTATTATTAATATGGTAAGATACAAATTGTATCAACATCATCAAGTACATATTTATATGCTAAACATTAGTATATGTAATAATAATAAAAGGAATGTAGTAGGGCCGCATTTTTTGCATGAACATAGTAAGTGAATGTTATAAAAAGTTTAATGAATGCTGTAAAAAAATATATTCACGCAATGGATGCGTAATATTTATTCACTGATACATACAGTACCTTTTACGGATATAATGTTGTATGACAGGATACGGCCCTGACCAACCTTAGTCGATATCAAGTGGGTGTGGAACGACGAACTATATGAAGCCAACGTTCCAGTGAAGGTATTCGCTTAAATCGGTTTGTTATAGGAATGCTGCAGGTGGCCTGTCGATTCTAGAACTATAGTTCTGTATATGAATTAACATAGACCTTTTCTCGGTTCCTTTCAACCTTGCTCCTAAACAATTCACTTTTGGATGACGATGTGCTGAAATACCGGAGTGACTCACTCATCTAATTACAATACACTTACGAGTAAAACATTACCAGTTATTTTTCGAAGCCGGATATTTTGATCACGTTCTGTGGAACTCCGTATCGTTTATGAATAAAATAATCGAAACCCCAAGAACGTTGAACTACGGGATTTACAAGACGTATGTACAATACAAAACTATTGTAATGTTATTCGGAGAAGTACATTGTACTACACGATTACATGCATATTTTTTATTGATTTCAGGAGTTTATTACGAATGACTTTTCCATTCCATGCTTTCGGTTTGTAATCTATATATATAAATCTCTTCCGTTACTGAGTGACTGACTGACAGACAACGCACAGTCGAAACTACTGGTCGTAGACAGCTGAAATTTGGAATGTAGGTTCCTTGGGACATGTAGGGGAGCACTAAGAAAGGATTTTTGGAAATTCAACCCCCAGGGGGGGAAAAGGGGTAAAAACGTTTCTATGAAAAATCTTATTCCTTGGGTTTATAAACTTGAAACTTGGCATGAACACATACATAGGCAAGTAAATATGTTTGACATTATAAGTTTTTTCAAGCTACCCTCCAATCGTGATTTAGGGGTGCGATTGGGTGACTGATTTATTAACGCACAGCCGAAACCGCTCGGTATAGGAGTCTGAGATTTTGAACAGAGGTTCCTTTAGTAACATAAGTGAGCACTAAGAAGGGATTTTTGAAATGTCAACCCCCAAGGGGGGAAACGGGATAAACTGAGCCGGGGCTGCGGGAAAGTTCTAACGAGATACCGTGGCCCCGGAACGCAAAGGGCAACTGAAGGAACGAGGTGGGTTTTAGTCAGTAAAAGTCTGACACTCCCTTCCGTTCCACCCAGAGCGGGAGAGGTCATTTGATGATTTCCCATCCTTAAAAAAAAAGACTTTGTATGACAACTTTCAGTCGTCTCTTTAACATTCTACTACACAACTATATATAACCGAATTACACGTGGGCGAAGCCGCGGGCGGAAAGCTAGTTTATATTATAATTATATGGACTGCCTCGTTAGTAGAGTGGTCGCAAGTGCGACTACCGGACAAGAGGTCTCGGTTTCGATTCCCGGGCCAGCAAAAGTGTGGCTAGGCTATTTTCGGTTTTTCGAAAATTTCTCAGTAGTAGCACGGAGTCTAGAATTGTGCCCATATGGCAATAGGCTGGGTGAGCTTATTGCCATATGGGACTGAAAACACAAATGGTGAAAAGTGGGTGTTCACACTTCTGCCTACCTTTTCGGGGATAAAAGGCGTGACGTTGTAATTATATATACCTACACATATATTAATATTTAATTATAAACGAAGTTATTATTTTCCTCTTTAATTTAATTTGAGTCCGTACTACGGGTTACGAAATTGTATCCGATATTTAAGGAATAAATTTAATCCCTATCTTAATCAAAATAGTTTTAAACACTAAATATGACAACTTAAGAGCCAGTTCAAACAAATCCTGTTACTTTATCATTACATTTCACTGTAACCTTACCTTCTTAATATCAAAGATTTTAACACATCTCGTTTCTTGGAAAGCGCAAGGATCGCTTAAACATTATATTTTACGATTATCCTATTCATGTTCCTAGAAGCGTGTTGTTGAAATAGATACACAAGTAAAATCAAATAAGATACTTGATAATTCAAAGACAGAAATGCAACAAAGTATGGAAATAGCTGGTATCAGGTTGCTCGAAGATACCCGGAGCTGCGGACGGCAAAGCAGGAGTGAAAACGCGGTGGTTTTTTAGTCAGTCAAGAATTTGACAATCCCTCTCGCCTCACCAAAGGCTTTGATAATGATGATTTAAAGGTCACTCGAAGTCTAAACGTCCTACGTCCTATAAATTTATCTCTAGACAATTTTAATAATCACAAAGTTATTAATTCTTTTTAGTTTTTAATTGTTCTGAAGTGGTCTAACCACAAAACACGTGAATGTGCGGATAGATTAACCATTTAAAATAATTTGCCAATTTACCATGAGCCGGATTCGTTGACGCACATATCTACTAAATAAGGAATAAAAATATTTAGGTACCGAGATAACCGACTTTGGATTTTAACCTTATAGGAATAGCATAATATTTGTTATTATTAACAGATTTTCTGAAACAATAGCTTGTGTCATCTTGATATCCTCTTGCACGCATCCTGCTACCCATGCCCATATTGCCTCTCAATAATAATGTGTAAAATGTCTTATTAAACTACCAACATGGTGGTGTTATATAGAGTTGTTTTTTACCAATCAGGGTCAGCGTCACGCATGCCGGCTACTTAAGTAGGTGTGTTCTCAGTACAGACATCACTACAAATGTTGCAAAAAATACATTTTATATAATAATAATATTTTACGGCGGTTGACTGAGGTGGAATGTCTACTGAAGACATTTTTGTAGCACCTAGACTGTATAGTACGTTAGTTACGTACTACTTAGAGTTCTAATATAAAAAATTATTAGCAAAATGATTGTTGATTAATTGTTACATCAGCTCACCCAGGTCCAGTCATTTGTTTATTTTCTATCATCGAAAAAAAGGGATCACGAATGCGACTGAGGAGGTAATTAGGTATATAACGGTACCGATATCTATCAGAATTATAGGTACGAGAATGATTTTGAAAATTTCAGTACAGTACAAATCGGTTTAAATATAGCAACATACCGACTATTTGCTGGCTTTGTGAGACACAATGTTAAATACATTGCCTTACTTATCAGTTCGTTCCGGGCTTTCAGTATACTTAGAGGTTCATGCTGTAGGAAATGAACATAATGTATGGCAAAAAAGGATTTACGTACAAACTAAAACTAGAAAGGTTTTAAACAATGTATTTATGTTTGAAACTTATATAATAAAATCATTAAAGAAATAAGACACGCCTACTGTCGCATAACATTTACCGCATTCCTAATTCATTCTGTATAGATACCATTGAAATAATTCTAATTAGAAGGACGACGACTTGCAGTACAAAGTCTTACGTAGGCAATTGTAGGTTCATGGGCACACATAGAAACTGTGGGATTTTCATTACGTATCTTTATATATATAATTCTTCTGTAAGTGTGTATGTCACTGAACTTCTCTTTAACGACTGGACCGATTTTGATGAATTTTTTTATGTGTGTTCAAGAGGATCTGAGAATGGTTTAGATTCACAATTTTGTCCGCCGGACAATGTTTTTTTAACTTTTAATTTATTAGTAGTTGTTGATTTTGGAATGTTTTACATTGGATACAACAGACGGAGCTACCATCGCAGTGTCAAATATTATGACGTTAGATATTGTCATAACATTTGAATAATAATTTTTATCAAAAAGGTCCAGAATGTTTTAGCTTATTAAAAAAATATTTTCAAATTAAAGACGTGTAGACAGGACAACGTCTGTCGGGTCCGCTAGGATTATTATGTCTTGGTAGGTACATTGGACCTATGGACCAAAAACTCCGACCAGCAAGACAGGGATGTGCAGTTGCAGGATTCAAGACAGTCATTCATGTCCCTGAAACTCGCCGACTTCAGTGTTCCGGTGTTTTCATGGCTGTATCTACTGTAGATCCTGGCTTACAGGAGTTGCAGCGGTACGGAAGGTAGCTTGTCCCAAAAAAATCCGATGTGACAGATTGACGAAAACAGAAACAAATGGAATCGATGTCACCATCTTTAATTCAGTTTTTTTGATTTAGAGAAAACTTACCAACTAAGTGACTATATGCCGTATTCAGGGACATTTAATGATTACTTAAACTATTTCTTTGTAACGATTTCGTTTCGAAAACAATTATTAAGGACTGGGTAAAGTAACCATTAAACCCTGAGTACGGTGGTTTGTACCTAAACCATCCAAAGGAGATCAAAACAAAAAATATAAAGGACGAATAAGTATTTAAAGCACAATAAAAAACGCTTTTAAAATTAATTAATTCCCTATACACTAATGAGATTGACAAGTAGGTGGTGATGATAAGTTTATGTCGAACGTTTATGAATAATTTATTTGCACAGCATCCGTGAACTAGTCATGAACAATGGATGAGAGAAGGATGATTATATCAGCAAACATATATGACACGGCTCAAGTGATTTATGATCAGTATAAGATGAGTACGAGTCCTCCGTTTATCTCCTTAGAAGGCTGCGCGTAATTACAATCATTGTTGTTCCTCTGTTTCAAAGTATATAATGATAGCATATAAAATAATTACGTATTTATCTTATTTATAACAATGTATTTACATTAAAGTGTGCATTATGATTACTGTTTCTATGACAGTCTATAGGGGCTCATTAAGTAATGTAATCTGAAGTTGTAGTAAACTTATTAACCACTTTGTGAAAGGATATTCAATCCAATATCAATGTTAATGGTTTTTCTACTTGGTTTAATTTTTTTGTTGTTGTAACAGACATAGCAAAGACTTGTCTCTTAAAATGAATATTGATATTTAAAAACTAATCTTAAAAGTTGTACCAAGAGCAAAAAGTTTGTGGTATACCTCGTTAGCGATCCACGTAGCGTGTTAAACACAAAATAGGTAGGTACATACATCCCTATATATGTACATACTTACTTACCTATATTGTAGTTGTCGTTTAAGAATAAAACTTTTATAAAATGTGCGTGGGAAGGATCAGAAAATGACGTAATATCTTCCTAACAGTGCAATGATTACAAACAATACAATTAATTTTAAAACAATATTAAGTATTTGCCTTTTGTCTGTTAACGAACTGGGAGTGGCTAGACACGATGCTTTTGTATTATTCACGAATAATTTATACTAGATAATAATATCTAATCTTGTAAATCTTCACTTCCTAATGAATAAAATTATCAAAGTATTTTGTTAGTCTATTTTATTAAATGGGTCTTTTTTAAATATGTTTACTAATGATGTAATGTTTAGACGACAGGACAATACTCTTGAGTTCTTTCAATATTTATCTTGTCTAAAACATGTCTACACTAGTTTTCGTTTAGAACTAGCTTTGAAATATGAATAAACAAAAAATGTTTCTAATAAAGCCAATAAGTTCAATCACAAAATGTAGACTTTTATGGGGATTAGGCAAGGTATACTTAGATATTTACATTTGAAATTAGCTGTTAATCAAAGATTTTTGAGAGAGAATATTATTGAGATAAAGGTGTAATCGTGTAAAAGGCAGAATGAAAACATTTTAAGTAAGTTATATTTTTTTTATTTGCTTTTAACATAATGCTTTAATGATTCTCATTTTTGTCTCACTACGCTACATATACGTACATTATTTCCGCATTTATTTAGATCGTTTTATGTTTTCATACAAAAATAAGGCACTTCTGAATAATAAAGTATATAATCATGTCAAATTATTTGAGACAAAGTTATTTATCACATTGTTATCACAACATTTATCGACTATAGTAAGTACTTAAAATATAATAAAAGTTACATTAAATAAGTCTTCGTTTTCATAAAAATACTAAGTAGTAGGTAATTCGCCATTTATCGCTTTCCATAACCTGAAACAAATTAAAAGAAATTATGTAGCTAACGGGTATAGTTGGTAAACTTTTATTACAGTGGGTGTGAAAATTGTTATAGTGGTTCTATTTTCTTAACATGATAATGTTTAGAGACGCTTGATGAACTACAGAAAATTAAATGGGATATCTCCACGGAACAGAAAAAACGGTCTCCTTTTATCGAAACCGGTTTTCGTATTTACGATGTAATTTTATCAAAATGTATTTGTTGTAAATATCTAAATGTTGTTTAAAAGATCTTCTTGATAAAGTACGGTAACAAGTTAGTACTGTAAGGATAAAAGTTTAAAGTTTCTTACCTCCTTTAGTGTATGCACCAGAAGAAGAATGTGCGCTTGCGGAGCTGCCAGCGAAGCTGCCTCCCACTCCAAAAGCGCCAGCCAGGCTTTTGGCTGTCGCAGCTGACAAACTTCCAGCTCCACTCAATGCATCGGCGAAACCGATTTTAGGAAAGCCATGTTGTCCAAGATTGAAGTCAAAAGAGGCACCACCATGAGGTGATCCTGCACCTGATCCACCGCAGCCGCCGCCGCACGGACTGCCGCCCTTAACATTTCCTCCATGACTATATGATCCATGTGTATTGTGTCCATAGGCACCAGCTGAAGCACCTGCTGCAGCTCCCGCAAATGCCGTAGAGCCGGCAACGCTACCACCATGTGCACCTGTGTTGCCGTGAGCTCCTGGAGCTCCTGTAGCACTCGTTGGGGCATTGTAGCCGGCAGCGCTACCACCAAGGGCACCTGTGTTGCCGTGAGCTCCTTGAGTCCCTGTAGCACTCGTTGGGGCATTGTAGCCGGCAGCGCTACCACTATGGGCACCTGTATTGCCGTGAGCTCCTAGAGTCCCTGTAGCGCTCGTTGGGGCATTGTAACCGGCAGCGCTACCACCATGGGCACCTGTATTGCCGTGAGCTCCTGGAGCTACAGGGGCTCCACTCGTTGGGGCATTGTAACCTCCGGAACTTGTACCGTGCTGTGAGTTAACGTTAGCATTGTGAGAATCTCCATGTGAGCCGGTTGTTAGAGATAAGTGTCCTCCAGTGGTGGGTAATGGTCCAATTTTGCCATCATCATATGGTTGTAGAACACCAGGTGGGCCTCCAAACCCTCCAGTATATACAACGGCGTGAGCATCAGCAGCAGCTGCTGCTGTAGCATGAGCTCCGTTTGTAGCACCGCTGTGAGAATGTGCAGCAGAAGAGTCGGTAGCGTGAGGGTTACAATTTCCAGAAGAGCAAGCAGTAGGGGAGGCACTTACTATTGGTTTATTATTGATTATAGGATTAACAGCTGGCATCTTAAATTCATTAGGTTTCAATAAGCCAGATGCTCCTCCAAAACCGCCTGTGTAGGTTGGCTTTCCATCACTGTCATGAATAGGTTTAACACCAGCGACTCCGAATTGAGCATTAGCTCCAGATTGAGCATTAGCTCCAGATTGAGCGTTGGCTCCAGACTGATAATGACCTGCAGATATCACACTACCACCAGCTGTGGGTGAATTTACGCAGTTAGGCGTTTTACAGTTGATTGATCCGCTGCCAGTTGAAGGGGTAACGTGTTCATTAGGTTTAGTTGAACCAAAAGGTCCACTAAATCCACCCGTATATTGAGGTTGTGGTGGACCAGTGGGGTTTACACCTGTATTAGGCTTGGTTAAACCGAATGATCCAGAGTGCACATTGGAACCAGCCGATGGACCGCTGTTGGGATAAATGGCACAATTTCCTGTTTGACAATCAGACGAGTGACCAGAGGAAGATGGTGACTGTATATAGCTTGCTGTGGATGCAGGAGAGCTAATTCCATCAGATCCGTGTGCTCCAGAAGGTTTATCGTAACCGCTTGTATGAATAGAAGGAGATGTTCCACTTGAGGGATGCGAACCAAAACTTGGTTTTGTGACTCCAAATACTTCAGTTTGAGCATTAGCTGCAGCAGTACTTGCTCCAGAAGGATAACAGTTTGGTGTTGTGCAACCTCCACTAATGCCACCGGAAGTCGGAATATTGTAAGAACCTGTAGCGGTATAACCAGGGCTGCTAGGTCCAGTTATATGAGAATCGTGTTTATTAGGGGTAAATACTCCTTCAGGGCCACCAAACCCGCCAGTATAAGAAGGTAGTTTTTCGCTAGGTGCACTCACACCAGTGACCGGTTTCGTTGTGCCATAATATCCAGACGGTGCTGTTGCTCCAGATGCAGCACTTGCAGTAGGTGCACTTACAGCACTTACAGTAGGTGAATATCCACCACAAGCTCCTGTTTTACAACCTACCCCAATGTTACTAGGTTGTGGTGTATTATACGACGAACTCCCAGGGTGAGCATGATTTGAATTGGTATTAGTAGGTTTCAGCATTCCAGCGGGACCACCGAACCCACCTGTATATGCTGGTAATTTTTCGGTAGGTTGGTGAGTATAAGTACCTGTCGGCACATTAGATCCAGAAGCGGAAGGAGACCCAGAGCAACTAGGTGAATTACAGCCAGCCGGAATACTTGCAGCTGGCTGGTTATATGATGGTTTTCCATCATGGCCTGTACTAGCATGACCATGGCTTGGGTTGATAACTGGTGAAGGAGCATTAAATTCATTAGGATTTAATATACCGGCTGGACCACCAAAACCTCCTGTATATGCTGGAAGTTTATCATTTGATGTTTCAGACGGTTTATCATGCCCAATATGTCCAGGTGCTACATTAGACCCTGATGGAGTTGAGGAATGAGGATTACAATTTGGCGTCTTGCAGGGTGTCCCACTTACAGCAGGAGCGGTCGATGGTGATTGCCCATAGTTAGAGCTAGTGGGGCTTGAAGAAAATGAAGGGCTGGTTGCTACCTGACTGTTTGGTTTCCCAAAACAACTTGATCCTCCACAATTAGTTGAGCTGGGACTGTTTAAAGACGACGAGCCTGATGTCATATAATCGTCGGTATGATGTCCATGCTGTTGATTCGCGTTCGAAGATAGTGAATTTCCGTATGAGGTAGCTTGTGTATTCTTTGGTTGGTTATGACAATTACCACCATTACAGGGCTTTATGTCAGGTTGATTGTATGACCCATGAATTGGCACATTGTAACTGGATGGCGAACTTTCGTAACTTGGCTTTCCTGGTTCAGCATTGCAATTTCCTGAGGTACACTTTTCACCTAATTTAGGTGTTTCTAAAGATGTAGAAGGTTTCGGATAATGTGTATTAGTGCCAAAACCAGCACTAGTTGTGTCTTGTTTGTTAGATGCACTCAATCCTTGATTCGAATTTTCTGAACCATGATTATAGTAATTAGAAGCTGGACTTGAAGGCCCTGATGCGCCACACTTTCCCTGAGAACAATCTGAACCAGCGTTGTTCAAAGTTGTTGACGTTTTGTCAATACTAGAAGAATGATCTTTGTTGTTGTGAGCAGAACTCGAAGCACCATTGGCAACATGAATGTCATTGGAGTCGTATCCCGAAGGAGACGAATGTCCTGCACTAGAACCACACTGGCCTGATGAGCATTTGTTAGCATCTATTCCAGTTCCAGATTCTGATTGTGGTTTACATTGTCCTGACGCACATTTTTCAGTATTCTCATGACAGTTTAGTCCTTGGCATCCTAAACCTGATATAGCTCCCGCTCCAGCTGCTGCTGCTGCATTAGCAGCATTGTATCCATGAGCAGCAGACCCGTGTTGAGCTTGTACGTCATTATTGCCGGCAGTCTGACAGTTACCAGACGAGCAATCTCCACCCCCGTGCACTCCGCCATTTAATCCAAAACCACCAGCTCCGGAGCCACTATAGGTAAATGAGCTGGAGCTTGAACTTGAACTAGAACTCGAGGAAGATGAACTGGATGAAGCCGATTTAGAAAAACTTCCTGAATAGCTAGCTCCTAATGGCACTGGAACCGGTATTCCAAAGGCTCCAGCGACAGCACTAGAATCCGCTGAAACAAAAAATCTATAGTTAGGTACCTAGGTAGTATTTATCTAACATTGTTTTAAACGACTGTCAAAAATACCTGATCATGATCGCAAAATTCTTTTGAGTTATTATGAATGGAAATAATATACTTATCTAATCATAAATGGTAAACAACAATATGTAGGTTATATTACCTACCTAATAGCATCTTATTTACCTATCACTTAGGTACAAAATAACGTAAATCCTATAAATTAAAGTAAATTAAATATGAACTTGATCAATTATCATAACATTATTGTAAGTTTATCACTTATTTCTCACTCTGATAGATATTCAATCATAAAGAACTGTAAAAATTTTAATAATCTTGTTATCAAAATATTTACTTACTACCTAACATCTTATGTTTTAGCAAAGTTTTCATAAATTACAAAACAATAATAATATATGAAAATAAAGTCGATCACTTCACTCTGCACCAAGTAAATAAACAGCACCTACCTCTCGCGGATGCTCCACCCTTGACCCCATATCCGTAGGGGGTGGCACACACTAAGCTCGCCGATAACAGTACGAAGGCACAGGTGAGCTCCATCATTGTGAAGCTTCTCACTCACTATGTTTTTGTTCTGCAGCCGCTTGCTTTTATAAAGCGATACACAAATAGACGCCGGCGTATTATAGCAAAAAACCTGTTGGTATTACCGCGAATCAGAGGCTGTATTAGCGTAGGCAGTAAGTATTGTTTCCCTTGCACTAAAGCGCTGTACAGCACGTTGATACATAGCTGTCGTTCATAGTGCTCATAACAATGTTAGTTGCCTAACAATAATATCTATTATCTTAGTTAAAGTCTTAAAAATTGTTTCTATTTCGTCACTCAATCATATGTCATCCAAAAGTGAAGGATAGCAGGTAAGCGGGAAAACACGCTGACATAACCGCGTACGTACGTGGGTACATTCAATTGATGTCCTGATATTTTTTTATTGTACCTACATATAAACTGATATACCTAAGTTTGCGATGCGATGTGAGGAAGATACTAATTAGTAAACATTGTAGATAAGTCACTAGGTAACAACAATAGGTATGTGCTTCTGTCATTGCTGTGGTTACTCATTTTCTTAAGTCATCGGTTTATTCAAATTGTCACATAGTCGCTCGTTCAAGTTCAAGTTGAAAAAAGTAACTACATTATATTTATGTAGCTAGGTGCCACCTACCCACGCGTAAATACATTAGGTGTCTTTTTTATGTTATTATACTTAGATAGCTTGACCCCTCAAAAACAGGTTATCTAGGTATTTGCTATTTTGCAAGCTCTCACAGTGATGTTAAAAATATTATTGAAATAATTTAGATATTTAAAAAATATATAACATTCTTTTATATTCAGTGTGAACCATTATCATCTATTTCTCTTCTTCTGTTTACTTCTAGTCACTCCCAGATTAGATTGGGAAGATACAAGAATGGTTTATAATCCCATTAGCCCCGAGGCAAAATAAACTTTTTGATGACAAAATTCTCAACAAATCCCAAAAAAGGTAGGTTGAGTTAGACTAGGTTTTACTTATAACTTAGATTACAAGTTTACAGTCCACAGGTAGAACAAACTATAACTTCTCTACTTATTTTTAGTTAGTGATGCTGATGACGCCTAATGTAACTAACTGACCAAATAATGTCTATTTATTACGCAATAAGTGTTTCCTACTAAACTTGAGCTTATTACTTAAACAAAGGGCAATTACTATACTTGTACTTACTGCGTACCTACCTACTTATGTACCCTTTAATGAGTTCAAATTGGTTACTTTTATAATGCTTATTTTATTATATTTACAAATCAAGTCTTATTTAAAATCGGTGTATAGTAGATAGTAAAAGGAGGCAAGCCTACCATAAAAATAATGATTAAATAACAAAAAAATAATAATTAAAAATAGGACTCAATAACAACTGGCGAAATACGATTATTACATTTATTACTAGTTTCCAACGTTGCTGGCAGCAACCCTTATCGACGTACATATATCCGGGTTTGCGGTGAGTGATCCATATTATTCTGCAGGTCACTTGATATACCTATGTACATATATCTGAATGGCATTTTAGTTGTGAGTCAAACCAAATTATGGTAATGATTTAGATGTTGATAAAGCATCTAAATAGAACTCGACAGGGCCTATAAATCTAAATGACGTAAGCGAGGGCTGTCAAGGAGCGGTGAAGGTAGCGACTTGCGACTTGGCGACTCGCGACGCTTGTCGTGTGACCGCAAGCGTGCACCCGCACACATCCGGGTGATGCGTCGCATGGATATTCTCATTCTCACCACAAATTCTCCACATATATATGTTCATACCCACTATATTTGTACCAATCATCCATACATAAGAAGTAAGTCGTGCACTCGACATTGCATTACACGGAATATACAAATACCAGTCACGTAATGGATTGTCCTCTTATGGCTTAATTTATTTCTTTTACTAGCTAAGATATAATGGAAATATGATAGAACATCTACTTGTGTGATCGTTCCTAGGAA
Organism: Spodoptera frugiperda; assembly: GCF_023101765.2. Classification (NCBI taxonomy): domain Eukaryota; kingdom Metazoa; phylum Arthropoda; class Insecta; order Lepidoptera; family Noctuidae; genus Spodoptera; species Spodoptera frugiperda. The sequence goes on along the minus strand of NC_064226.1, from coordinate 8,066,671 downwards.
TATAACAATATCGCAATAATGTTCCAGCCTAATGTATGACCAAGGTGATTTCAGAGGTCGAGGTTTTTGTAAATAATAATTTACCTTATAAAGGATGCAGCGTAGGTACAGTAATATTTATAGGACGGTTCATCTTTAACTTTAGGTAAAATATTTTTTATTCGTGTTTATATCTCACGTAAAATTGTTGCTATTTTCCTGTTTGCTCCTAATTTCGAAGAACCGTACAGAAAGGTCATAATAACAACGAATGGGTTTCAATGCTATTAGAAAGAACTCCATGATGTTAATTCCGTGTCCGCAGCGTATGACATCACACAGTTCAGTTCCAATACATAATGTTAAATAGGCTATCAGTGCTTGTATTTCAATAATATGACTGTTGGTAATAACAGTCCATCACTTATTATTGCTTCTTAATGTTGTATTACTTTTTATAGAATGACTTAGTAAATGAATAGATTCTTGCAATTTCTACCGCATTTTTATCGTATTGGTACTCTTGGTCGAATCATTAAGCATTAATTTGTTGTGTTGTGAATAATAATGCATAGAGGATGTTTATAGAGGACATTCTAAATTATAAATAAAATAAAATATCAATTACTGAAAATAATGTATGTATTCGCAAAATACACATAAAACAACTTAAGGTTTTCATAGATTCGACTTAAATCTAAAATAACCGTACCACGTATTTAGGTAGCTTTACTTGAAATAGACATAAAAATATTTACAACGATTATTAAAAACGTGTAATATATCTATTAACAAGATTAAAAAATAATTGCTTTTGTGACTTATTCTTGTTTTAGTCGGCGTGGGCCCTCGTTATATGAACTCGTCGGGTTCACGCGGGGCGTCCAAGTCGCGGTAGTGTATCACCGGACGAAATTCGGCGCCGCCCCTTTAACAATCAACCACATTAGCTACGTTAGTGGCACTCACCCAGCACACAACAACAACTGCACTCTCAAACACTAATATTTACTACTCAACTCAAATCACACTGCTAGAAACTACTCAGGAAATTATTAATTTATTTTCAAATCTCAGCTTCCCGGGAAACGAATTTTGATAAAGGTGTGTAATAAAGGAGTAAGAATAAAAGTATGTCGTTAAAATTTCGGACAGTTTATTAAAAAAACATACAATAAATATCATGGTAGAAGACAATATTGTAAACATATAAAATGTATCCCTTTAAGATTATTGTTAGATACAAAAAGGACTAAAAGGATTTATATGAGATGATGGAAGTTTGAAATTATTTTCACAGTCATTTATTATAACATTTTCATTTATTTGAATAGATTTTTATTATACCTACATCTAAAATAGTTCCAGTTAACATTGCATAAAATATAATGACATTTACGAAACATGCTTATTTAAAATCAAGTACATAATTTTTGATTAAAATAATTTAGCAATTTTATACAAATTTAAAAAGTATAATTGTGTAAATATTTTACATGTGTGTATCAGTTAATACAACTGAAATAACCGGGTATAACGGAATGCTTATGATAACAATAAAAATCTACGAACTTGTTGTATAATGTCATTTGCATGCATGTTTAGAATATGTCACCACTGTCCGGGAAGTCAAGATCGTTGTATGCAATAATAGGCCGGGACCGGTCCACATTTTCCCTGTAAATTATTTCTTACAACTTAGAAAATGTACATCGCAAACGCTGTAAGCGAATAATTTAAAGGATGCGAAGCCATAATGTTAGCTTGAGTTAATGCAAACCAGAGCAGAGACAAAGCCGTGTCGAATCAAAATGTCACAAAGCATATTCACCCTTACCTTGGTCAATTAAAGCACGTTAACTTCATATCAGAAATAACACATGGAATTACTTTGCAGAGATAGGGTTAAATTTGCTATGTGACATTTCAAATTGTCGTTTCGAGTATGCTTTTGTAATGAATTTAATGACCCCAAAAAGTTGCAAACACCCAGATTAAACCATAGCCATATTAATAATAAAGCAATATATATGATATAATTATTGTTAGTGAAACAAAGGTAATAAATAAAATGTAAGATCATGCAAAAATATGAATTAATAACCAAAATCCCACTTCGTACTTAAGAACTACCAACTTCCCCCTACAATAAAATAATCTTTGATTTATCTAGTTTAAAGATTTGGAATAATATTTATTTTATCTTAAAAAGTGACGAGCTCAATCACACGTCGTTACAAAAGTTAGAGACTTCGTTATACAATTTATTATCCTACCGAACCGTAAACAGGTATTCTAATTACATAAGTTATTTATGGAAGTGGTAATCAAATGATAGAACATTAATGCATTACATGTTAAGTAATGGTAAATATTGATTGATTCCGAATACGAGTGAGTGCGATATTCGGACTACCAAATATTGTTATGCAGATAACGTCAGCTCGTTAAGTTTATTTAAATCACATTTCATATTTACTAAGAAACAGAAATAAAGTTTGCATTATGTGTTTTTATTACTTGGTAACGTATGAAACAACGATGTTGTGTCTTCTAAGTAATATTCGCAATTAGGTTTACAATTGCTTGAATAATCCTGTTATACACGGATGTACATTTTCTACGCAAACAATACCTAATTCAAACGAAATGGAGATGGATGTAAAAGCTCGAAGATATGAAAGAAAGCTAATTGTACGTCGAAATACAAAGTACATAGACGATATATTTCATTGTAATCTTTTAGTCAAAGTTAAAATGTTGTCGAAAGACATTTAAATACAATTCGGTGCACATCTAAGTCAATAGCAGACAGAAATGCTATTGTTATTGGTAAATCGTGTCTGCCAATGATCTAATATGTCCTATTACAATTCTAGACTGTGAATCGTTACACTGCATCTATGCATCGTGAATTTAAATCTGCATATTTTGATGGTCGACTAAAAACCTTTTGTTCCCTTGAAAATTGCAATTAAAACATGCGTTACGTAAAATATTATGGAAAGTTATACATATTATGTATTTTATTTTCAACCGAATGATAATACTATTTTGAATTTGGTCTCTATTTTTTTCTAGTTGAATTGTAGATAGGTATTTCCTTTAAAACGGACATACTTTTTCGCGTATCGTACCTCGTATTTTCAAAGATATGTAGTTTTATGTATGGAATTATAAAAAACATAAAATTATGTGATTTCTACAAAAGCATACCCATAAAAGCAAGATGCAAAAATAATATAATTCTTATTCCACTTCTTGAACCAGTCGAACCACGAATAATAAAACTATGAGAACTGCGTATAAGTAAAAAGTAAGATCTACATAAACGTAAACTCGTAATAATACGAGTTTATTTTAGAATTTGTTCATGAAATGGAATGACATAGGGCTTTGACTAACGAATTTCTTCTTATTTTCGTGTTACAAGTGACCATTTCTTACTTATATGTATGTTCAAAATTCGTATAAATATATACTTACTATTCGTTTGTAAAAGCCACATTATAAGTTAATGAAGTCAAAGCAAGTTTATGATGGGTGGTAATGTTACCTTGGTCTAGAGAAGCGTGGATGTCTGGGAGCGTATGCTGCAGGTGGGGCCCAGCCGCCCCAGCCCCAGCCGCGGGCGGAGGCAGGCCCAGCGCCCGGCCCACCCGGCCCGCCCGGTCCACCAGCGTACCTGCTGAGGAAACCAGATCTAATAGAGCCCGACTGGACCGGCCATTATGTACTGATCTTCATACTAAGATTCCCCGTTTAGTGAACGTTAGTCGTTTTATCTTGGCACAGTCACCAACAGATCAACCTACATTTATCTATTTTGGCACTGGATTTTCGAGTTTATTATATCAAAACAGTTCCTGCCTTGACCTGTTGTATACTGTTATAGCATAAAAAAGAAATGCTGAATAAAATATGTACTGAACAAAGGTTTCTTTCTAAAAAGATCTTACACAATACCGCCAACTGACAGGTGGGATAATACGCAATAAGGTTGCTGAAATTTTTCTACTCTTATTTCACGAAATAAGCCTACTGTTTGCATAGGTACAAAGCATTATCATGATGTCCACAAGTATATGGTGGCATTATTAAGTAGCATGTGCAGTGACTGACGGTTGCGGCGGCGGCGGGTGCGCGGGCTGCGGCTGGGAGCGCGCGGCCGGCTCGGGCTGCTGCGGCCGCCGCACGTCGCGCACGTACGAGTTGAAGTACGCCACCTCGCGACGCACCTCCTCCACCTGACGAATTATAATTTTTAGTCAAAACGAAATCAAAATGATAATAGCTAAATGAGCCATCGGATTACTCTCAGAAGAACTATATTTATTTTAAAACTTAGACAAGAAATCAATTATAACACATTATTGATTTTACCTTTTCACCATGTTTATTAAAGATGTGTTTTCTGATGAAATCAGGACCTTTGAACTTCTTGCCACTGAGAGGACACAACCATTTGTCCTTCGCCAACTCTTGTGTATTGGCAAGAATAAACTTTTCTACTTCGGCGTCAGTATCCTGTTGGAATAATAATTACAAATAAGATACCGCAATCTCCAACTGGTATGTAAATAAATAGGAAGATATAAATATTTTCACTCCATACCTTGATTCCAAGTTTTTGCAACTCTTCGTCAGATAGTGGTTTAACGTCTTGTAAGAAGGCAGACATTTTGCCTTCAAATGTCTTCACATAGTCTTGTATTTCTTGTTGAGTTGGCTGTAAGAAACATTTTAGAAATAATTACTGCTATTACAAACAAATTGTTATAATATTTGGCTATTTGTAATATTATTTACCTTGTTAGCAGGAGGTCCGGACCTCGCGTGCATAATACCACAGCGGTTAGGCATTTCATCTTCATAAGGGTATTCACAATGGTTGTAATAATCCACAGAATGTACGATACGCAAGTAAAGTACAAGACGATCGAGAACTCGAATGAGCTCCGGGTCAGGTTGTTCAGAAACCGCAGATTCTGATGAAGCTTCGAGACCCAGTAATTCTTCTTCTTCCGTTGAAGCTTCTTCTATTAAATGCTCCGTTATTTTATGGAGCACCGGGTTCTTTGAATTTAAGCTGAAGGTCTGAAAAAAGAAAATATATGAATATAAAATATGTAAAAAAAAATATAAATTAAAAAGATAAAGTACATAGTTAAATTCTGCACCTCATTACGGTTGGCCTGGTCATCATTATTTTGTTCGTCGGTGCTTTCTTGCCACAGTTTTGTGCGCGTATCCAACAAATGTGCTAGTCTCGCGGCCAACCTAGCGTCAGCGCGTAGCACTGATCGCTCTAGGGTAATGCCAGACACTGGGCGGATACGACGTTGCAGGTCGCGGTTGACTATAGCACCCAATTCACACTCGCGAAGCTGTGAATTGAAAAGTTCATATTAATTGATTATTTCAAACTTAGTTTTAAGATTTTTCTTGTTAATCTGAGCTATTTGATGTAAAAACATTTCGAAAAAGGTATTAAAATTGGCTAGATGTTTGACTTTTAACTTACTCTGATGTTGTTAAGATTCCAGCAGATATCTTTGATATTGACATCGCGGCGAAAGGTGACCCAGCCCCGACGGAACCAGCGACGTTCTGGTAAAGGATCAGCCAGAGCCACACGGAGGAAACCGCCGTAACGCTTGCACATCTAAAAAGCAGTTCAATTCATTACAATACTTATAACTTCATAAAGAAAATCTTTGGCAAAGTAAAAATGTTATCATTCTTTTATTGATGATAACAAGATCTTAAGAAGAGATAAACCACGTAACAGGCTACAGTATGGTATATTATAAGTTACGATTACTCACAGCTTCAACTTCGGCCTTGGTGATGGTAGGCGCCAAATTCCTTAAAAATATGGAAGTTGTTTTGTGTAGGGCGCGACTCTCTTTTTTCTCCATAACGACGTCACTGACTGACTCAGCTTTCTCGTCTCCACTCTTTTCCTTGTCCTTGTCATTTTCAGTGTTATTTGTAACCATTTTCTCTACACTAGGTGACTTGGATTTAGCTTTTTCCTGTTGTTTAGGAGATTTATCAGGCGTCTTGGACTTAGACTTCGACTTCCGACGAGTGGTGGATTCACCCTCATCTTCTGAACTGGACGACGATGAACTAGATGAAGAAGAACTGGATGAAGACCCTGGTGGTGCTGCGGAAAGATAAGAAATGTTTAGTACTTGATTGAAGATAAAACATCATCTTATAAATTATACAAATATGATACAAATGGATACTTACGAGGTTCTTTCTCCTTTTCCTTCACTTCCTCCTGCTCAGGTTCGGTTCCTGTAGAGTTGAAGCGAGAGAACAATTTCGCCTGCTCCTGTAGTTGACGTAAATGAGGATCAATCTCCATGGTCAATGGCGCTGTCGGTTTCGGAGACTCGGGCGCTTTTTTCTCTTCTTTCTGTTTATAACGTCAAATGTCGTATATCCTACTTGATATTATTCAATGATTGTTAGGTTGATAGAATGCGGATGGTTGTTATTTGTTCACGCAAAAGCTTTTGAAGAGATAGTGTTCAGAATATATCTGACATTCGCCCATAAAATTATTAACGCCAGTAACCATAGAATTAAAAATGAAACGTTAGGTGCTATAGTAGTATTATTTAGTTTAAGCCACTTTGATGTGTAGCGAAAAGCTGATTTATATTAGATGAAAGAATTTGGTGTTAGGTTTAGTTTTATTAAAAAAATATACAAACCTTGTCTTCTTCCTTCTCTTCTTTAACCTTCACATCATCTACATCTATAACAACTGGTTTGTCAGAATCAGTTTTGTCTAGAAAAACAATAAAAGGTTAATAATTTTAACACTTGGTTTTAACACTTGAATGAGATTGTGTTTCAAAGGTTTGCACCCATTACCTGCTTTATCATTTGAAGCAGCATTTTCCTGTGGTGGGGGTTCATCCAGCTCTTTTAAATCTTCTTCAGTGCCACCTTCTAACTTGATGACCACAGTGTCCAGAAGCCTGATCAATTTGTCAGACTTGTCAATGTCTACTGACACTTTATCCAGTTCTCCTTTCTCCAACAACTCAAGAAATACATTGAGTCGATTCTGGAATAATTTAAATTACACCAGTTAGTATTTTATTTTATACATTATGGATGAAGAATCGGATCTATTCCACTAATGTTAACTTACCTTTAATGCCGCAAGTTGCTCTTCTTTGCGTTTTATGGATTCTTCAGGATGATATTTGATCTTGAACCTAACAAACAAAATAATAATATGAGTCTCAGTTTTATTTAAAGACATCCATAACACTCTAAAGAAACCAAATAAATGGACCGATTTTTATTTAAACAGTAAATTGAACACTGCTTACAGCAAATTAAAAATCTACAATATTATTAATGCAGTTGTGAACTAAGAAATAATAGGATATAAATAATAAGTGAAAATGAAACGCAAAGTGTAAAAAACAGAATCCAAATAAAAACACAATATCAGCATTATAAGAGAATTCATAAATTGGGATGCATTACAAAAACAGTTAAAAATCGGTCTCTCAGTAAACTACATACATAAAGAAATAAACAACCTTTTGTAACAAATCCAGACTGGTTGAACATCATGTCACAGAAAACTAAAATTGCTTAGTATACATATATTTAAAAAATCTCATAATCTCACCTGTTCCACACATGTGGAATATATTACCCTACCCCTAACAGAAACGAAACCTGTAGCATTGCGCGCTACTGGTCAACGCGAAATATACTAGCTACACACAGCATTTAATCATTTGCATAAAGTTTGATTAAATTTTCTTAATGATGTCCAGCAATCCACGCGAATACACTGTAGACTGTAGGAAAAAAGGTAATTGTTAACATTTGCATAGCATCATTGAAAAATTCTAAGCATAACTGGGATCTACTTTTTCAGGTCATGATTTTTACATTACTCATGTACAATGCATGCTTAGAATTTCTCGATAACCAGCAAATTATACAAAGAGCAAGTAATTGATTCTTCAACTTACAGATGGTTATCTAAAGCCCCAATTTACTTTAATCATGCAAAAAAGAATTTCTCTCCCCAAGATTTTAAGTAGCTTCTAGATGAGTATTATTAAAAAATTTTAGTTGTGCATACCATTCCTCATCTTTATGAGCAACGAAAAACTCATTAAGTTGTTGTCTCCTAAACTCGAGCTTGTATTCATTGTACTTCTGGATGGCATCATCCACTGTTATGGAATCATCTTGAGCTGCAAGAAATGCCTTGAATGACATCATCGTGGGAGGGCCATCTGTTGCTCCTAAGGGCATGACTGCATCCCTGAAACCAGATAGTATATTGTGTAAAAATAAAAAAAAAATAAAAAAATGCAATATATACAATTTATAAACTGTATGTTACCTGGCTGGGACAGGGGCCATAGGTTGCCCATAACCCTGGTGGGCCAGATGAGGACCAAAATGATCATGAGGCCAACCATACCCATATGAGTCATGTGGCATACCCCCATATCTTCTGTCATCAATAGGCCAATCAGGTCTAATGCGTTTGGTTGGTGGACCTTCTCCTCTGACTGGTGAGTATCCCCTGCTGGCGCTGGCTCCTCCACGATAGTCCCTGTAGTCAGGACCAGAGCGACCTCCACGAGATCTTCCAGCCAAATAATACATTTTACTACTTGTTTATAATTAATGTTTAGACAGGTAAGAATTCCAGAAAGTTCTACTTTAGTATGAGACAAAATTTGAGGTGTACACAGATCTATTATATTTATTAAATGTTAATTTACTCAATATAAGTATATATTGAGTAAATAAACATTTAGAAGTATATAGGTCAAAATAATCTATGCCAACCAACAAGATTTGTTTGAGAACAGGTATAGGGACAAATATTTTATTTTTGATATTATATAATAAAGAGGATTCTCATAAAGGTATAATGCTTTAGTTTTAAGAAGTTCATTATCTGGATGTATTTTTACCTCATAATGATAGCAACGGAGCGTTTTGTAGGTTTAGGAACTTGGACAGGAATTTTTGGAGGTTCAAAGGATTGAGGTTGGGATCTGGAAGCAAATTCAATAATATGAAGTTCTAGGATGATCAAATGATTGATTCGTCCTGTTGAACATAAAATTACCTCTCAGACCAGTCTTCGCGGCCACGACTTCTCTCTTCGCGTCGGTCACTACTTCGATAACTGCTACCTTCAGCAGTGCCGCGTTCACCACGGAATTTATCTCGCCTTTTGCGATCGTACTCATCATCACTATCAGCCATTTTAACTGATTAGAATACCGAAAATCTAAATTCAGGCTTGTAATTAAGCCTAACAATAAAATAGAAAGCAGAAGAAATTAAGAAACGAAACGATAGCGAAATGAAAGCCGTCCATAGACTAAAACAGATAATGATAATGAATTGACAAACCGTCCAAAGAGCATTTGACATATTTTCATAGACTAAAGACCGCGACACATGAACTTTGTGGAAACGAAAAATAAATTAAATCAGTTACACAACGTATTATTTTAGTGATAAATGATAACCTACCAGAAATATTTCTAATTATGTGACAAGGAATAGGTTCATCAATTTGTGTAATAGACAAGGTAATAAAATGGAAATCGAAAAGAAAACAATCTAATATCTGTATCTGTATGATATCTGTATTATCTGTGCATGTTCAATATTAAATAAGCGGGGTGGGCGGGAAATACTGTTGGCTGATGTTTATTGTTTATGTTACGAGAATAATAAAGTTAATATTAAAATGTCAAAAATAAAGTTAATTTTAGCGTATTCTGCTGTATTTTAAAAGTCGTGCAATATCTGTGTTTTACCCTCTCACTAAAAAACCTAGGAATTTTTCAATTTGTAAGGTGTACCAATGTTAGGGGTAAGTAAATGTGACAAATATTGTACACACGGCTACACTTCCTGCCTCGAACTATTCAAAACCACTTTATCATAATTATCATGAATCTTTTTATTCAAATCGCGCAATAAGTCACTGGTCCAGTCTTAGAAACAAATCCACTAATCTAAATGTACCATACCAACCATTTAAGGTAGAAATCCATATTTATTAAAGCCTTTTTGCTTTTGAAAAAGTGACACAAAAAGATAGGTGCCTGTTTTTTTTTATAAGGTTACCGAAATAATTATCTGATACCTATTCTTTATGACGCACTTGGTTCCCCGGTTTAAGTGAATGTATAGATGAACCGTGTGGTATAACGGTTCATAATGATTAGGTGGGTACCTACCTAGGTAAATACCACAGCTCCACTTCCACTTAAATATTTTTAAATTATGTTGATTTTTGACATTCTTTCTATTAACTATTGTAAAAATACAGAAATAAGGTATTTATTTAAACTTTGCGTAGCGATTGTGACGTATTTTAGTAAACTTATCTTTTAACTACTTGTAATAGGCAAGTAGTTATGTATAAAATTCTTAAATATTCACCCACCCCCATCCTGACCTAATCAGGATTCAGGAACCTGCGGGAGTTACCGAAATAAAATTACAGACTTTTACGAAAATCCATTTATTTAAAAATCCTCATTTACGTGGCAAATTAATAGTCTGTACTTGAATTATCTACGTTACATACTACGTAATTCAATTTGTATTTTATTATTTCGGACAATGCATCTCATCAGTGAGGTCTCCACAATTGTCCGTACCATCGCATTGTACAGTACGTGGTACGCAGCGATGATTCTTACAACGAATTTCATGAGCACCACAGTTGCCGCCACATCCATCAGGCTCATCACTACCGTCAGCACAATCAGCTAGTCCATCACAAAATCTTGAGCTCGAAATGCATTGACCATCAGTACAAGTAAACTGGTCAGTAGGACATTCTGTAAAGTCATGAAAAAAATATCAAAATAATGTTCGCACATTTGCGTTTCTAAAAGTGATAAGACTAAAAAATTAGGGTTATGCTGTTAGGTTTTTTTTTATTATTTAGGTACACTTACCTCTAATTACCTATCTTAGTAACAATAGTTTTAATGCTTTACAAATCTTACCAGTTGTGCAGTTCACTTCATCGTATCCATCCCAGCAATCAATAACTCCGTCGCATAATTTTGTATGTGAGAAACAAGATATGGAGTGACCGCAGCGAAACTGTTTCGTCAGATCACATTCTGTTGAGGTAAGTTAGTACTGTAAATCTTTATATCTCATGTAGGTGTGTATGTTGACGAGACAAAACAATGCAATATGTAATACCGTCTTACCACAGTAAGTTTCATCAGATCGGTCATAACATTGAATAGAACCATCACACCGAGCTTCCGCTGGTACGCAGAGACCATTGCGACATCGCCATTCATCTGGTGAACACGTCACTAACGTCAACAAGCGGCACACGCGCACTCCTCGTACTTTATCTACTAGCTGACAAGCTTCCGTTTCTAGGGCGCACAACCCTCCGCAACCTGGAGAATGATTAGGTTATTTTAATATCAGCATAATAATAATAATGAATCCCAAAATTACTTTGTAGAAATAATTTTCAGTTTATTAGAAAATAATTAATTATAAAAATGAGAATCTATTAAAATTTAAAACTACTAAACTAGACTTTTTCAAGGGATTAATGGTCCCCGCAACTAGAACGTACATAAACATTAAGTTACAATGTTTGTTTTTAGTTGGTTAATGATTCCATGTTACATACCTGTCGGGTCGTCGTTATCTATTGGTTTTCTGCAGACGGAAGTGCCACTGTTTTCATCTAACATGCAGATTTCATTTTTTTGGCACGAGCAAAATCTTTGGGATAGGTCTCGATTATTGACGTCTTTAGGTCTTTCACTTTCGTTGATTTTACTTGTAAATTTTGGATATGTTCTAATATTTTTACGAATTTTTGATATAACACTAATTAATGAAGAATTCTCCGTACTAAAACTATTGGCTGGCTGAGTAGTAGTAAAATACTCTTCAGTGCTTGAATTATCTGACTCTGATGGCAGCTCCATATGAACATTAGGATTAGTCGAAGCTGTTACATTGATATCTCTATTTTTTGTTGGCACTACGGTTGTACTAATCTTGTTGGTCATACCTTTTAAATTAGGATTAGTAAAATTGACCAAAATAAAACTTATAATTACAATAGCTACAATCATCACACTTATTGAGCAGGCTTGTATTTGAGTTCTCTTTTTCACAGGACTATCTGCCGAAGCAAAATTAACTATACATCCAAAACCTCGTAGGTTTTTTCTCAGTCTCTGTCGACTCACGTCATTAGAAGCCATTTCATAGGAAGTAAATTTTTGTCTAAAGCTGGAATCAATATGTTGAGAAATGGAAGGAATGCGTAGTTTATTTTCCACATTTGTGTGGTCTGATTCTATGTCTCTTGAAATGTTATTGTTATACGAACAAACTGGTTGGCCTAAGTTTGTTTCATCTTGTCGGTTATTTACGAATGTTTCATCTTTTTCTATTGCTATGTCTTTATTAGGAGTGGAATGATTATGAGGCGTGAAGTTTCTTGGTGATTTCAATTCATATTTTCTTATTTTGCCTTTACAAGTGTAACAGTATGTTATTACATTCCTATCCTTAGGCGGTGCAGTAATAATTGCACTACGTAAATTGCTATTCTTCCAAAGATGAGAACAATATAGCGAGTCCAAATTGATCGATCTTTCAAAGTTATCAGTTGTTATGGAGTCATCAAAACTCCCCGTTAATGTCATTATGGCCTATTAAGAATTTGTTTGTCATAACTTTTATATAAAGGCATTATTTGAAACCTGAAACAAAAGAAAATTTGTTTATTACCTTATCGTTGTACCTGTGCGTGTACAATATCTATGTAACTAGGTAGGTACCGAGCTTCATAATACAAGTAAGTACTTGCCAAAGTATTTTTATAAAAAATAAAGCACAACTGAAATGAAAACCATCTATCAAGACATACTATACACAAAAGAGACTTAGGAATATCGTAGTTTGTGATTTCATAGATCATGCAAAGTGGCGTGCGAAAAAGCGTTAGAAATATCGTTTGAAAAAATACTTTTCTTTACATTTTAGGACTTCACTAACTTTTGAGACACAATCGTTACATTTGTCTAGTAGTGTATTTAAAGCTTTTTATCTCAATCGTTACATTATCTAATAGTCTATCATATTTACATTTTTAAACACTCACAACAACAAGACAAATTGAAATTAAGTACTGCGAAGAAGACTTATCAAACCATTTAATAAGAGGGGTGTTTTAAATAGGGTTCGTTACAATTTGATCGTACCTACTAAAGTAACAATATACCAGGCAATTAAGCGTGTAGATGATATTCATTACATTGTATTTAACTTTAACATGATACCGTTTACTAATTCTTGTTATAATGTTTCTTAATTTTTGTAGGCATGTTTCACCTTATTTCTTTTGA